>NC_057398.1:14196321-14502616 GCF_019320065.1 Cervus canadensis
TCCATTTAAGAAGTGAATGACAGCTTATGAACTCTGCGAAACTTCAAAGGTTTCAGAATAAAATTAATTGACATTAATAATCATGTTACTTAAATTATACAAAACTGTAACATTAGTTTTTCAAAAGTTATAGAGACTTGTGGGGAAAAAATATTTCAGGAGACTAAACTATGGTTTCCATGGTGTCTCAGATGGTAAAGCGTCTGCTTGCAATGCAGGCAACCCAGGTTCAATCCCTGGGTTAGGAAGATCACCTGGAGAAGGAAATGGCAACCCACTCCAGTACTCTTGCCTGAAAAATCCCATGGACAGAGGGGCCTGGTGGGCTACAGTCCATGGGATCGCAAAAAGTCAGACACGAATGAGCGACTTCACTGTTTTTTAAACCATGATAAATTATGACTGGTTAACTCAAATTAATAAATGAGACCCACATCTGAAGACAAACATAATCGATTACAACATTCAGTCAGTCAGTTAGTTCAGTCGCTCAGTCATGTCCGACTCTTTGCAACCCCATGAATCGCAACACGCCAGGCCTCCCTTTCCATCACCAACTCCCGGAGATTACTCAAACTCATGCCCATCGAGTCGGTGATGCCATCCAGCCATCTCATCCTCTGTCGTCCCCTTCTCCTCCTGCCCCCAATCCCTCCCAGCATCAGGGTCTTTTCCAATGAGTCAACTCTTCGTGTGAGGTGGCCAAAGTACTGGAGTTTCAGCTTCAGCATCAGTCCCTCCAATGAACACCCAGGACTGATCTCCTTTAGGATGGACTGGTTGGATCTCCTTGCAGTCCAAGGGACTCTCAAGAGTCTTCTCCAACACCACAGTTCAAAAGCATCACTAGTAACGGAGAAATCTAGTCTTAATAGACAATACTCAACTATCAATATCCTAGAATCTTCAACATGTTACCGTTACTTTACAATTTAGAAGAGGAAATATTCCTAGAGGACAGTACCTCACAAAAAATAAAAAAGCTATTAAAAAAAAAAAAAAAACTTTCTACTAATTCACCAAGGCATGTTTTCTTCACAAATGTCAATTAAAACTTTGAAGATCAAGGATAAGAGGATAAGTTCATTAAAACTAAACAACAGATATAATTTCTAATCCTGCTAAATGTATTTTTAAAAGTACAGAGATTTTTCTCTAAATGATATTATAAAACAACATAAATAAAACAAAAATAGGTAGTTTCCAGTAAAAATAGTAATAGCATCTATTTCTTCTATTCCCTCAGGCCCCTGTCATTTAAACAATCTGTGGAGTGGTAGTTTTGGTCCTAGGTGTATAAATTTCAGGTATCGTCTCATAAGATATTTAGTCCTGGTGAAAAGAAATTAATGGAGCACATTGACCTTGACAGACAGTTACTTGAGATTGAGAATACCACACAATTGACCAGACTTGGGGAAAGTAATGTTACAGGACATCCACAACTCCTCCTACACCCCATATTTTCACTCTAACAACGTTCTTTTAAATATGGAGACTCAAAAAATAAAAATAAACATGGAGACTCAAAAACTTGAAAGTAGACACACAACTATTTCCAAGATCCATGTCACAGATCACTCTCTCTCTCTTTCAAGATCCATGCCACAGATCAATCTCTCTTTCTTTACATACATCCTCTTATATTTACGACGCTCTTTGCTGTTTACCCCTTTTTACCTACATTACCTCTTATATCTTTACAAATAACCTCCAAGTTCAATGGGGTTGCAGCTTTTTTATTATTTTTTTTTTTATAGAAAAGAAAATGGACAGGCCAAGAAGCTTGCTAGTAGTGGAACCAGGCCTAGAAACCAAGTCTCTTGCTTTCAATTCTGAAGCGCCTTCTTCCATGCACAACACTACCCCTCTGTAATACAGGAAAGCCTTCCATAAAACATTTGGCTGGCTTCCAAGACAGCGGTCCCAGGCTGAATTAGACTCTATATAGTAAATAGTATAAATAGTGAGGGTTTAATGCAATTACTGGCATAGAGGCATACATCTTTTTATAAGTGAAAAATCAGTTGGTTTTAAGTTAAATCAACATAGTCTGTGTATGGTGGGGGAAACAAGTAGAATACTTCTAAAAACAAGTCAAAATGAAATATGCAAATCTGCACGTTTTACAACAGCTAGCAGAGGCAGCATAATCAACACGGGGAGTAGAAAAAAGAAAACAGTGGACAACTAAAAAGAATAATGTAAAAAGAAACTGCACAATGCTTTTATTTTTAGGAAATAAAATGAGGGGCTTGTCTTTTCTTCCTCCCGCCATCCCGAAATAATGGAAATTTTAGAACATATATTAGGCTATAAAATAGTAAGAGAAGTAGAAGAGGATTTTATTTAATAGCCATCAAACGAAATCCCTACCAAAATGGCTGGCTCTGGAATATAACACATCAAAAATCCAAAGTCCTATTTCTAGTTCAGTTACTGGTAGTACACAGCTTATATGAACCAATTATTTTAAGCTTTCAATTCTCACACCTATAAAATCATAACACTATAGCCAAACTATTTGCTCATGACCTTGGAAGGAGGAAACAATGCCTACAAAGGTGATGAGCAATACTCTAATCCCCATTATCCACTGCAAAAATAACTATTTCTCAAACATCTTCTAGGTGTGAAGTACTAAGCTAGGCTATAAGTGCAGAGAAAATGACGGTCTTTATAATCTAAAAAAATAAAGCAAAGAGAAATACTTAACTAAAGACAACAGCTGCATGATAAAATTAAGGCGTCTCAGAGAATTTGCTTTCATAGGACATCAAACAGAATGAACTTGGGTTTGATCAAGACACCAAACAAAAACAGCAGTCATTAGGTTTAGCTGGGAAAAGAGGAAAGTAGGTTGCTTGTCCTTTGGATTCCCAAAGCACCATTTACGTATTATTGCATTTAACACTCTGTACAGTAGTTTGTCATGCCCGCTTAGATTGTAAATTCCTCAAGGACAGAGACATTATTCAACTCACTTTTATATTTCTAATCCCTAGCAGAGGATCTGGCACACAGAAGATAATCAATAAATGTTTTTTAAACAGGCGAGGTAAGGACAGGATTCTCTATCTAAATTATTTTAATCTATATTACTTGTCCAGGTCATTTACTCCTTGTCTCTCAACTCCAAAATCACCACTCTAGACTGCTCTGTGGTGCTGGGCTGAGACTATGCAACTGTATTTCACCAACTCTTCTGCCAGGGGAGGTCAGTGTTAGGCTTTGCCAATGGAGGTAAGAAAGCAGTAAAAGGGCTGAGGGGACCTCCTTCTAGTCACTGGCAGCAACAGTTGGTTCCAGCCTCCAGCTTCTTTCGGTATTCCCCAGAACTAGCCTAATCAGCAGCTCAACAAGGCTGACCTCAAAAGTTCAGAACTAGGCCAACAGAATCTCTTCTCTGAGCTCTCTGACTGATTATTATAATGTTCTCTTTCTGCTCTTATATTCATCTAACCATCTCCCTGTATTAAATGCCTTCTGTTCAAATTCCTATTGAACTTTCTATTTTATCTATTGGACACTAATACCCTGTTCTTCTAACTGCTCTCCTCTTAGATATCTTGCTGCTTTATTAAAGGGGAAAGTAAAGGAACTTTGAAATTATTCCTACACATAAAATATATTTTAGAAAGAATAATGCCAAACCCTTTAAATTTGTGTGTTACACTGCAACACAAATATCACTTAACTTTTGCAATTTAAACTACTGTTCTCTCAGTAGAGCACAAGCATCCTGGAAAAAAATGAGAGTACAGCTGATCTGCGACTCCTCAGTGGTCTCAGTTCCCACAAGCCTCTCCTAGTATGAGCATGACAACATGCTGAATGTGATTCTTAAATTTAAGTTTTTTTTTTTTTTGCTGTGTTCAACATGGCCCATAGTGCAGGCTGACTACTTACTTCATCTAGTGTTCAACAAAAGAAACAGCAATCTGTTCTAACACTAAAGCTGAACTGAACTTACTGGTATGTTCTTCCCATCCTGAGAGATTTCAAGTATAATTTTTTATTATATGTGATTTATAATGACTTTAGAAGCAAACTTCATAAAATACAACTCCATGCTTACAGCAGAGACACAGAAAGAAATACCTCCTGCAGGAGAGCCCCAAATCAATACAACTGTTGAAAACAAATGACCAAAATGCTTTGATAGTTTTATATGGTTTGCTACTTCATTTAATAAGATGTCCTCACTAGACAATTTAATCTGAGGTTAATTTCAAAGATAACTTTTCATTATTGTACTTAATAAACTGAATTTTTTAAATTACGACAAAATGGCAGATAGTAGAGAAAAGGCAAATTCAAGCATAAGAATCTTTCTCAGAATTCTTGGTAATGTCTTTACATAGCCCCTGAGCATCCAAAAAAAGTATCACTAGGCCCAGATATATTAGTCCACTTCGGCTGCCTAATAACCATAAGACAAAAGAGAAATGAAAAAAAATTTAAACTTGAAATCTCCACCGGAATTCCTCCACACAGCATAAAAATGGAGAGTGGGCCACCCGCCCCCTTAGGACCTATAAAATCGGGGACTCATCACCTAGCTCCTGCCTATGGACCTAACACTAGTTGCTACGTAACTGCCAAAAGTTTTGTTACCACAGTCAGTGTATCTATGTAAAATCAACCAAGCTCTATGCCTAACAAGGGACACCAGAGGATCTGTTTGAACCATTAGGTAGAAAAAAATGAAAAATCTGACAGGGGAACAGACAGGATATCTCAACCTACAGAGAACAGACGGTAAGTTTTAGTGTACCTCTGTACTCAAATCAGGCTCTACTCATTTCAAAGCAAATAATCACTCAATACGTTACTATAATAACTTATTGATGTAAGCTTTCAGAGATGGAAAAAAAACAGGAAATTAAATAACTAGTGTCTGACAACAATGTCTGTCTTCCACAACATGTATAACAAACAACACTAATTAAAAATCAAGTGTTGATCTGTCCACCGGCAGTCTATATAATCTTACAGTGTTTTCCCTTTTTTAAAAACTGTAAACTGTGATGCATTGTCTAGTTTCCCCAGATTTAACAAGCAAGTGGATACAAAATTCTGAATGCTTTAAGTCATACCAGAAACGCAGCCATGATTTTAATAAAGTGCTTTTTAATGTTAGCTCACTTCTCTCGCTGGAAGGAATTATGCTTCTGTGCTAATGTATAGAAATGAAACTGTCACTGAAACATCTGGTTATATATTATTCATTAGACATATATCACCTTTACTCCAAAGACTGCATAATATAAACACAAACCACGAATAAATCAAATTAAAGAGATATACCTGACACCACATGCTGAAGGTCAGTAATAGACAAATGAAATTCCAAAGACGTTTGCTGATCTGCTCCGTATTTCTCTCCTCACAAACCTGGGAGCTAGCAGTCTTGAGAGTTCCACACAGGCAGAGGAAAAACTCAAAATTCTCAGTCTGTTGAATGTCTGCATTGTCTACATTATGTTAATGGTTCTAATTTAAAATTTTTCTATGCAGCACATTTGAGAACCATCAGCATATTTTTCTAATACTCAAGCCCACTAGCCTACTCTGGCAGTTGTCCTTCATAAATTCTCCATTTCACTCTCACACCTACTATGATTAACCTCAAATGTGTATTCCACAAAGGTACCTGAAAGAAATATCACCAATCCTTAGAAAAAGTAAGGGGCCATATTTGCTGTGCTAGCCTTGGAAAATGAAGTCTTACATACCCATTGTTTTATTTAAAATTACGTTAAACGTACAAATATTTTTTTAAAATACCTGTTGATGGTGACAAGTAGAAATTTTAGGGGGAAAAGGGAATAACTAAGAGTCATATTGCTGCCATTTAAATTCTTGATAAATCGAAGGATGAAATAGCCACTTTAAAAACACAAGTTCTACTACCAACCTGAGTTATTAAAATATTCAAAAACTACACTCTTTTGCAAGTGAGGAAAGTAGAGTCTGCCAATTACACTAAGTATTCTAGCTGATCATCGTGGAACTACCAAAAGTAGATTATGCAATGCAAATCACACATAATTAGTTTTCAACATAATTCTCAGTCTAAAACACTGAAATCATGTCTCAATTTTTTTTTTTAATTTTTAAAAGAAAGCATATTACGAGAAGGCCGAATGCAAACCTACCCTGTTCACAGCAAACCAATCTTTACACACCTCCGAGGAACCTGACATTCCCAAACCATTTAACCACGTTAAAGGCATACATTCTCTAAAACTTCGGAGAGTCAGGCAGCAGAAACCCAAAAAAGCTTTCAAGGAGATAAGCCTGTAACTGGTCTTCGGGTCCCCCCAAAATAATCGGAAGGAACCTCAAAGTTTTAGATCAATTTTTTTCACTAACAGTGGCTCTGGGCGCAGGGAGACGACTTCCCTAGGAGGGAAACGATCCTGACAACCCGAACGAGGGCTCCCCGGCGGGACTCGGGGCCACAGCCCTCGGCGTACGCGACGGGGTTCAAAAATGCGAAGCTTCCATCAGGAACAAACCCAGACGCCCCCTCCCCCCACGACTCCTCCGGGGCACCCCCGCGGGTTTGAGAGCGCAGCAACAGATACTCCTAGCGGGCAGGCGGCACTCCAGGAATGTTTTCACCAGGAGGGGTCTCCCCGCCGCCTACAGGGAACCCCGACGCCAAGGAGCGCCTCGACAAGCCAACCCCGACTCCAGCACCCCGGGGGGGAGAGCGGACTAGGCGCACAAAGCGCCCCTACCCCACCCTCACAGCGCGGACACACACACCACACACACCCCCGGGGCGCGAGGGGGGAAGCCCGAGGGGGAAAACCCTGCATTCCACGCGGTTCGTCTCCGGAGAGGGGCCGCGGAGAGGCTGGGGGGCCCCCCGGCTCGGGGAGGCGACGGGGCGCCGCAGCGCAGCCCCGGCCTCCGCGCAGCGCGAGCGGCTCGCACGAAGGAAGGAATCCCCGAGCTTCGCCCACGGGGGGTCCTCCTTAAGCCGGACTCCCACCCCCGCCAAGACCCTCGAAGAAACGGGAACAATGAGAAGCCGCCTTCCCCCGCCGTCCCCGCCCCGAGAGCGGCCGGGGGCGGCGGCGCCATCTCCGCTCACACCCCCGCGGATACACACACCCGCCCCCCCTCAGCTCCAGCCCCGGCGCGGCCGTCAGCGGCCCGCAGCCCCGCCGAGCTGACGCACGGCCGAGCCCGCCGCGCCCGCGCCCCCTCTCCTCCTCGCGCGTCCCTCGCCTCACCGGCTCCTGCCCCACCCCGGGGCTCCGCGGGCCGCGTCCGGAGCGAGACTCGGGCACAAGCCGCCGGCGCCGCCGCACAATATGGCGAGCCTCGGCTTCCGCAATGGAGCTCGGGAAATACAACAGGGGCCGCTCAATATTCATGAGAGACCGAGGGGAAGCCGGCTTGGCCGGCGCGGCGGGGAGGGCGGGAAGGAGCGAGCGGGCGGGCGGGCGAGGGGGCGGAGGCGCGGGACGGGGACGTGCACGGCGCGGGGAGGCCCGCGGCGCGAGGGGAGGGGGCGCCGCCGCGTGCTGCCGGGAGGGCCCGAGCCGCCGCCCCGCCCCGGGCCGCCCGGCTCCGCCCCCCGGCGCCCTCCGCGGGGCGACGCGGCCCCCGGGCAACGCCCGGATGACGGCGGCGCCACCTCGTCCTCGCCGTTCTGTCTGCTGAGCTCTCCTGCCCCTGCGTGCGCCCCTCACCGCGCCTCCCTGGCCCGCTGCTGGGGTTCGCGGTCGGACTCCTGCTCTCGCCCGCGACTGCCACCCATCCACCCGGTAGACGTCCTCGTCAGGCTTTCACCTCTAGAAGTTCACCTGAACTTCGGCACTCGGCCTCCCCCCACCCCACGGCAACGCTCACACACACTTTCCGTCCTTGCAGAGTGAACCAGCAAGACCCAGTTCCAAGGAAAACGACCTTCAGTGCTAAGCGTATATTCTTGGACGTCTGTAAGCGTACTCCTGGTTCTCATCGGTTTACTTACTTACCTTGCGGCTGTTGCAATCCTTCCTCCGCCCCTCCCAGTATTAGCTTCTGAGTTTGAGAATAAGTGGTAGATGTAATAGATGTAGTCGTTACCTAAAACACAGTCTACCACCAAGTATATGAAATGTGAATACATTAAGCTACAAGCTGAAGTAACTGAAAGAGTTCCTGATCACAAGATGTACTATTGGTGAGATGATCTGTTCTCTTGAAAAATAACCAACAATTTCAGGTAGCAAACGGAAGGCATTTGGGACACAAAGGGAACGCACTGAGAATTGGGCAAACTAGGTTTATAGCCTCCAATGTGCCTCTAACTGTGTGACTTAACTAAAGTACATAATTGTCCTGGACTTTACTTTCCTCATTTGCAGAATGAGAGGAGTGTGTTGAATGATTCTTAGATCCTTTCTATCTTTTGAACTCTCTAAACTCTACAAGCAATGCCAAGTAAATGATATGAAGTTACGTAAGATTTTGGGAGAGAAAAGGCTCGATTCTAGCTGGTGTGTTAGCGGAGATTTCCTGAGGAGCTCAGAGTTGAGTAGGACTGTGAGGGATAGCTTTGGATAGGTAGAAAGAAGACAGGCGTTAAAATATTTAAGGCAACACATCATTTGCCCTACCTAACAATCCATTAAGATCAGCAAGAGCAAAACCAGGGACTTAAAACTTTCCCTTACTATCTAAGGCTTTAAATAAGAAATGACAATTCTCAGACGCTATAAGCCCTTCAAGGTTAAGGGTTTTTCCAATGTGGAACAAAAAAAAAAGAAAAGAAAATCAGGAATGCTCCTGCTTCTCCCTTCCTGGAAGGGTTCACTTTCTACAGAGAATTCAGTTGCAGAAGTGTCTCCCTTCTTTGTTCACAACTGCATGTGTCATCGCATTAATGCTGTTCATAATTCAGAACGTTTTACTCTAGTGAAAATGCATATGAGGTTATGATTTTGAGAAAAAACTATTTGTAAAAAAAAACAGGAATTTTATGGATAAAAGCTAAAATAGTACTTTTAAAAGATTGACAAGAGAGTTAGTAGAAAAATGGAAAAGTTATGGGATATCTGGATTAAATGCGATTAATAAGCTAGACCTCAGGCTAGCATCCTTAATTTGAAAGACACTGCTGACACATTAATGGAGCTGGTATTATCTATTTTATCTCTTTCTCAAAAACTTGGACTGAGAGTGTTATGGATGTCCCCTGACTACATTCATCAGGAAAGGCTATGTTACGGTACAGTAGCAGACATATCATCTCCCAAATCTTCGTGCCTAGCACACCAAAAGTTTATTGCCTGTTCATGCTTCTTGTGAAACGGACTTATTCTATTCCAGTCACTCTAGGAACCAGATTGGCAGAGGGCTCACCCAGAACACTGAAACTGAGTCTCTGTGGCAGAGGAAGAAAGTGGCTGAAGAATCCCTGTGAACTTTTCACATCCTTAGGTGGGGAAGCAAACAGATCCCTGATCAAACATCATGGCCAAAAGTAGTTACATAGCCTCCATCTTCACAGGGACTGAGTCCTTAAACTGAGGCTGAACCGAGTTCAGGAGAGGTGGTGATATTGATGAACAATACTAATGTCAGTCACCCTGAACCCACCAGTTAGTTTCTAGATATTATGAAAAAGCTCTCAAGTTTTATTTCATAACACTGGCTATCTTGAATGCCTTCAAGAAAGGTATGTTTTCAAAAAAACAAAAAACCTCACTGTACTTTTTAAAAGTTGACTATCACATAAACAGAATGCACTTTTCATCTTTCTTCCCCCTTTTTAAATTGTATTGTACATTAAATCAATGTCAAGTCCATAGTCAGTCTATCAATAGTGATTTGACATATCCAGCCTACATTCTTTTTGCTGTTTTTTGACCTGACATGAGGGTCACCACCCTCTAAAACATTTTCTGTTAACACTCTACCGTCTTGTTAAAGTAGTAATTATGTTTTAACCAGGAAGAGACTAAATTAATACTGTATAATACAAGTATTTTAGGTGGATGACTAGATGACCTCTAATTAGAAAGTTTCTTTTCCCTCAAAACTTCAAAAGTAGTACCTACCCTTTTAATCACATGGTGAATTGGGTAGACATCTCTGATCACAAAAATCACCTCTTTCCTGGTTTTCTGTTATGGTGATACTACAAATGAGATTAGTTCAGCTTGGTCAACTTTTGGTGAGCATCTACTATGTGCTAATACTTTGCCAAGTGCTTGAAATAAAGATATTAATATAACTAGGATACAAGTTCCTTGGGAGCAGAAATCTTATTTACGTGGAAAAAAGTGTATACCTAGCACGATGTTTGGCATATAGTAAATGCTGAATAAATAGGCATTAAGAGAGTGAAAGACTGGGAATCTTTGATCCCAGCGTGTATATGAAGTAGAATAGTTCATATGATCTTGGTATGTCTCACTTTACTGCATAAGAGCAGATATTTTTATCAGAATTGCATTTAGTCCCCTAGAGGCTTTCTCTACTTAGACAGTTTGTCTTAAATGGAGATTCACACCTGCCTATTCTATATCCACCCCATGGACTTCTTTTCAGCTGTGCTCCAGATATCGAATTGTTACCTCCTTATCTGAGATGAAGAGTGCAGTCCAGTCTATGGCCATACCACCCTGAACGTGCCCGATCTCATCTGATCTCGGAAGCTAAGCAGGGTCGGGCCTGGTTAGTACTTGGGTGGAAGAGTGCAGTCCATCAGCATTTTGTTAATAAGAAGCTTTAGGGACTTCCCTGGCGGTCCAGTGTTTAAGAATACACCTTGCATTGCAGGAGACGTGGGTTCAATCCCTGGTCAGGGAACTAAGATTCCACATGCCGCAGAGCAACTGAGCCCCTGAGCTGTGATACTGAGCCCAGGTGCCACAACTAGGGTCTGAATGCAACAGAGATCCCACATGGTACAACAAAGACCTAATGCATCCAGATGAATAGATGTTTTTTTAAAAATATGTGCTTGATTGCACTTTTACAGTCATCATTTCACTGACTCTTCAGAACGATTCTCCAAGAATTCCTCCAAGATGAAAATGTCTCTTCTGTGATGAACTAACTCTCCCAAACATTGAGCTCATAAGCAGCAGAGCTGAGACTCCCAGCTGGACATCTGACTCCAAGTCCAAGCTGCACTCCATGATGCCACCTATGCCTTCCCTCTTTGTGTGCATACACAGCTCCAGCATTTTTCTTCTTTCTAATGGGTAAGCAGGTTGAGACAAACACCTCCATGACATGCTCTCAACACTAGTGTTTATTCCTAGTGTTTAATCATCAGTATGGTTCATTTTAAAGAAGCTAAAGACAATGCTATATATAATAGTATATGAACCAGACCTGTTGACAGGAAACCATAAGGGTTTTTTGTTTTTGTTTTCTTAGAAAAGTTACATAAGAAAACAAACCAGAACTGAAAGGGAGGTTGAAGGACTGGAATATATTGGGATTTAATCACTATAAAAAAACAAAAGCAAAACCTGAATCTGCCTGCCAGTGCAGGAGATCCAAGAGATGCTGGTTGGATCCCTGGGTCAGGAAGATCCCCTGGAGGAGGGCATGGCAACCCACTCCAGTATTCTTACCTGAAGAATCCCATGACAGAGGAGCCTGGCAGCAACAGTCCTACTGCTGCTGCTGCTGCTAAGTCACTTCAGTCGTGTCCAACTCTGTGCAACCCCATAGACGGCAGCCCACCAGGCTCCCCTGTCGCTGGGATTCGCCAGGCAAGAATACTGGAGTGTTGCCATTTCCTTTTCCAGTGCATGAAAGTGTAAGTTGCTCAGTCATGTCCAACTCTTCGCGACCCCATGGACTATAGCCTACCAGGCTCCTCCATCCGTGGGATTCTCCTGGCAAGAATACTAGAGTGGGTTCCATTTCCTTCTCCCGGCAACAGTCCATGGGGCCACAAAGACTCAGACACAACTGAGCAACTGAGGGCACACACATTCAGTTCAGTTCAGTTCAGTCGCTGAGTCGTGTCTGACTCTTTGCAACCCCATGAATCACAGCACGCCAGGCCTCCCTGTCCATCACCAACTCTCAGAGTCTACCCAAACCCATGTCCATTGAGTCAGTGATGCCATCCAGCCATCTCATCCTCTGTCGTCCCCTTCTCCTCCTACCCGCAATTCCTCCCAGCATCAGGGTCTTTTCCAATGAGTCAACTCTTCGCATGAGGTGGCCAAAGTACTGGAGTTTCAGCTTCAGCATCAGTCCTTCCAATGAACACCCAGGACGCACACACATACACATACACATGCACATACATAATATAATTTTCAAGGGATTCCCTGGTGGCTTAGAAGTGAAGAATTCGCCTGCCAATGCACGAGATGCCTGTTCAGTCCCTGAGTTGGTTGCATCCCCTGGAGAAGGAAATGGCAACGCACTCTAGTATTCTTGGCTGAGAAACCCCTGACACAGGAACCTGGTGGACTACAGTCCATGGGGTCACAAGAGTCAGACACGAGTTTAGTGACTAAACCACCACCATAATTGTCAAACTACATCTACCAGCATCTTTATTTGTCATCTTTTAGATTTGTTGTGCTTTCTTTGAAAGGGTGAAATTAAGTAGGAATGTTGTAGGAAGGCCTAAAGAGACCTATAATTCAAGGTGGCTTCAGGAAGCAGGCAACTTGAGATTTACTACCTCTTCAGCTGAAAAAATATAGCTCTAGCCACAAGCTTTAGTGAAGTTTTATTTGTATTTCAACATAGTGCATTTCTTTTTGTGACACTTCCCTTGGTGTTTTAGTTCATTGTTCCTTTTTATATTCCCAAGACAATCAAAATAATTGGTGCTACTCTTAACTGTTCAGCTTAGAGTTAAACAGATTAAATGAGATGGGCTAGTTAAGCTTTGGGGGAGAACTAAATACTATTGCTATTTCCCTCCTATGGAGACTTGGAATGGTATTTTATATGTCCCAGATGTGGCCACATTCTGCCTAACATCTGTTAGTGCATTTTATTAAAATAATGAACTAGCATGTGTTTGAAAAGTCAAAAGAATGAGTAAAAGTTTTCATTCTGATGCAGCCTGACTAGCCAACTGTTTCTTTGTAGTTAATAATGGAGGGCATTATTGTGATATCCAACTTGATGTATAAATAAAGTGTGATTTAATAATTACTGGCTTTAGTTTTCTAATATGAAGTAAGTTTATTCTATTCAAACAACCTTTGTAGGTTTTTTTCCTTTCAAAATGTTTACTGCAAGTGGTGAGAACTGTGCCTTGGCATTGATCTAGGAACACCAAGAATAATCCTGGAAACTAACAAGGAATAGATAATTAAGATTAAAACTTAGAACTAAAATGGAGATTTCTCTGGAAAAGAGGGCTGAAAGAGCCCAGGGGGGAGGTACAGATGAAAAGTGCAAAATATTTAAATCAAGTTACAGCTTGCTCAAACTGCCCTTGTGGACATTTTAATTTTTCCCACTTAAAACAAGCTACAGAAGAATAGTTTTTGTGGGGTGAGAGAGTGGAGGGTAAAGACCCCTCTTATCTAACACATTTCTTGGAAATGTTTTTAGTAAAGAATTTAAAAGAACTGCTAAATCCCAAGCAGACAAAGAAAATGTCTTTTTATTTTAGACTACATCAAGATGTAGAAAACTCTGCAGTATCCATCTGCTGAATCATTAGCATTTTATACTCCACAAAAGTAAACCATTTACATATGCATCAAAGAAGATACTGAAGTAGGTTATAATTCAGGTAAATATGAAAACCATTCTGGTCAACCAAGAATACCAAGGTTTTATGCGTTACATCCAGGAAGAGATATTTTCTAAAGATTTTTGTCTGTAGAAAAATTTTTGTTTTATGTTTTTTAAACAGTGTATTGAAGAATCATTAACTTATAGTATTATTTTCATTTCAGGTGTACAACATGGTGTTTTGATGTTTTTATAGACTGCATACCATAAATATTATAAAATATTGACTGTATTCCCTGTGTTGTACAATGCATCTCTGTGACTTAGTTATGTTTATAACTACTACTTTGTACCTCTTAATTCTTTTACTTGTTCTGCCCATTCCCCACCCCCACCTCTCTGGAATCCCCTAGTTTGCTCTATCTGTGAATCTGTTTCTATTTTATTATATTTGTTAGCTTGTTTTGTTTATTAGGTTCGCAGAGGAACCAGAGATCAAATTGCCAACATCCGCTGGATCATTGAGAAAGCAAGAGAGTTCCAGAAAAACATCTACTTCTGCTTTATTGACTATAGCAAAGCCTTTGACTGTGTGGGCCACAACAAACTCTGGAAAATTCTTAAAGACATGGGAATACTAGACCACCTGACCTACCTCTTGAGAAATCTGTATGCAGGTCAGGAAGCAACAGTTAGAACTGGATGTGGAACAACAGACTGGTTCCAAATAGGAAAAGGAGTATGTCAAGGCTGTATATTGTCGCCCTGATTATTTAACTTATATGCAGAGTACATCATGAGCTGGGCTGGATGAAGCACAAGCTGGAATCAAGATTGCCAGGAGAAATATCAATAACCTCAGATATGCAGATGACACATTCCTTATGGCAGAAAGCGAAGAAGAACTAAAGAGCCTCTGGATGAAAGTGAAAGAGGAGAGTGAAAAAATTGGCTTAAAATTCAACATTCAGAAAACTAAGATCATGGCATCCAGTCCCATCACTTCATGGCAAATAGATGTGGTAACAGTGGAAACAGTGAGAGACTTTATTTTGTTGGGCTCCAAAATCACTGCAGATGGTGACTGCAGCCTTGAAATTAAAAGATGCTTACTCCTTGGAAGAAAAGCTATGACCAACCTAGACAGCATATTCAAAAGCAGAGACATTACTTTGTCAACAAAGGCTCATCTAGTCAAGGCTATGATTTTTCCAGTAGTCATGTATGGATGTGAGAGTTGGACTATAAAGAAAGCTGAGCACTGAAGAATTGATGCTTTTGAACTGTCATGTTGGAGAAGACTCTTGAGAGTCCCTTAGACTGCAAGGAGCTCCAACCAGTCCATCCTAAAAGAGATCAGTCCTGAATATTCATTGGAAGGACTGATGTTGAAGCTGAAACCCAATACTTTGGCCACCTGATGCAAAGAACTGACTCATTTGAAAAGACCCTGAAGCTGGGAAGGATTGAAGGCAGGAGGAGAAGGGGACGACAGAGGATGAGATGGTTGGATGGCATCACTGACTCAATGGACATGAGTTTGAGTAAACTCCAGGAGTTGGCGATGGACAGGGAGGCCTGGCGTGCTGTGATTCATGGGGTCACAAAGAATCAGACACGACTGAGCAATTGAACTGAACTGAACTGAAAGGAAAATACACAGTATTTGTTTTTCTTTGTCTGACTTATTTCACTAAGCATAACACCTTCCAGGTCCATCCGTGTTGTTGCAAATAGCAATATTTCATCTTTTTTATGGCTAATATTCAATTGTGTATATTGTTTCATCATTTTTAAATAGACACACTTCATAAGTCATGCTTATAAGATCAGAATTGACTGTGATTTCTTTTTTTTTTGACTGTGATTTCTTTTTTTTTTTTTTTGACTGTGATTTCTTAAGAATTTTAAGTTCTGCCACATATAGGGTAAGATAAAATAAAGGTAGCTGCAAATGAAGCTTCTTGTTATAGTATCTTGTAAAGAACATATGAGTAACCTAACTCACCTGGTTCTGTCTCTCTCCAATACTCATTCATCCTCTGATCTAATTATGTTTTATTCTAGAACAGTATTGATGTTCCAAGTTAGTAGGTTTCTAATTCCTTGACCTCTTGACTCCTGCACATCCTTAGTCTCCCATTTCACTTTTTTTTTTTTAATGGTATTATCCTATAGGTCCTCTTTTGTTTTTTACTTTTTCACTCAACACTGTGTTTTGGTTTATTTATTTAGCTTTGACTGTGCTGGGTCTTCACCGCTGCACACGGGCTTTCTCTAGGTGTGACAGGCAGGGGCTACTCTCTGGTTGTGGTGCATGGGCTTCTCATTGTGGTTTTTGGCTTCTCACTGTTATGGCACACAGGCTTAGTTGTCCTGTGGCATATGGGATCTTCCTGGACCAGGGACCGAACCTGTGTCCCACGCATCGGCAGGATGATTCTTTACCATCTGAGCCACAGGGGAAGACAGGCAGGACGATTCTTAACCACTGGACCACTGTTTCACTTTCGGACTCTATCACATTAGCTTCCCCGATTTAACTCTCCATTTCCTAAAATTTGAAAGACTACTCTGGGCCTGAGCTCAACATAGCTGTCCTTTCTTTTACATGATCTAGTTCCTAGCTATATGTCAGCCTATTCATTTCTTGACTTGTCTCTTTAATTAGACTTGGCCATATTCTTATCACAGCCTTTAGCATGTGGCTTGACACATACTGAATACAAATGACATTACAGGAAGATGTCACAAATATAGCCTATAGACACCATGTCATTCATAGTATGGAGAAAAGGCCATCTCTGCCAATAGATACAGAACGTGGAGAACTCTTTAGTGGAAAAGAATGGAGAAGCAGTGAATTTTCTATCTTTGGAACTGAATACTCCAGGAATGATCTTGAGTAGGAATGTCATATGACGTTATTGCAACAACCCAAAGAAAAATTATGGCCAACAGGAAAGCTTGTTATTGGTGGCCTTTCAAGTCAAACTGCATTAGGATGTAGATTTTAAAGTCTTGTCAAAACACAGTAACAGTTCATACTAGGAGTAAAAGTTTAAAATGCTATATTTTAATCCTAAATTCCCACTGGAACATGAAGTTGGCTGTTCTATTCAGTCGCTAAGTCATGTCCAACTCTTTGCAACTCCATAGACTGCAGCACACCAGGCTTCCCTGTCCTTCACTATCTCCCAGAGTTTGCTCAAATTCAAGTCCATTGAGTCAGTGATGCCATCCAACCATCTCATCCTCTGTCATCCTCTTCTCCTGCCCTCAATCCTTCCCAGCATCAGGGTCTTTTCCAATGAGTTGGCTCTTCACATCAGGTGGCCAAAGTATTGGAAGTTTGTGAAGTCTGAGTAGTGCTCAAACCACATTTAGTGTCTCTTTCTCCCATTTACTTGCCTAGATTAGTCATGTGCACATATGTCCTCTCCCACACTGCAGAGTGAAAGTACCAGGAGGGCAAGATGTCATTATTCATCGTTCAGCACCAGTCATTATTCACACTTGACACTGGAATATATATATTGTGCTCATGCCCGTCACTCAGTTGTGTCCAACTCTTTGTGACACCGTGGACTGTAACCCGCCAGCCTCCTCTGTCCATGGGATTCTCCAGGCAAGAATACTGGAGTGTGCAGCCATTGTTTTATCTCCAGGGGATCTTCCCAACCCAGGGATTGAACCCTGATATCCTGCATTTCCTTCTCCCAGAATAAGGAAATGGCAACCCACTCCAGTATTCTTGCCTAGGAGAATCCCATGGACAGAGGAACCTGGCTGGCTACAGTCCATGGGATCGCAAAGAGTTGGACATGACTGAGCAACACTCACTCACTCACTCACTCACTCACTCCTGCATTGCTGCCAGATTCTTTACCATTTGACCCACCAGGATGCAATGAGGTAAAGAAAATAATTGCTCTAGACCAGGCATCATCGACAAACAAACAGGAAAACAGAACTTGGAAATTCTTTACTTCATTTCTAGAGATCTAGTAGTATCAATCTCAATCATGATTGATTCTTTGTGACCCCTATGGACTGTAGCCCACTAGCCTCCTCTGTCCATGGATTCCCCAAGCAAGAAAACTGGAGTGAGTTGCCATTTCCTTCTCCAGGGGATCTTCCCCACCCAGGGATCAAACCTGCGTCTCCTGCATTGGCAGACAGATTCTTTATCTCTCTGCCACCTGGGAAGCCCCATCTAGTAGTACAGTGGCCTCGAAACTCAGGGTTTCAAACGGCTTGTTACTACACCTCAGTCTCTAGTTCCTTAAACATGCCTAACCCTTCCTGGTAATAATTTAAGCTAAACAGAGACCAATCAATGCTTATAGAGCCCTCAAATAGCAACTCTTTAAAAGAGTTCTAGGACCTGATTATCTTGGGATTCTCTTCTCCTCCTACTAAATTATATCCCACGGTCTCTAGGGTAAATATCAGGTGTTGTTTGCTAATTAGACTCCATAGTGCCCCCTTAAGAAATTCCTACTGATTTAGCATGTGATTTCAGGAAGCAATTACAGATTATAAGCTGAAAAGCAAATACTTCAATTTTCCATTCTGTGCATCTCTATTCTGGGAAAAATTCCCCCCAAACTCTTTGTGCTGTGCTAAATTGCTTCGGTCATGTCTGACTCTTTGTGACCCCATGGACCATAGCCCGCAAAACTCCTTGGTTTGTAGGATTCTCCAGGCAAGAATACTGGAGTGGGTTGCCGTTTCCTTCTCCCTCAGGCTCTGTAAGATCACCCTATATTAAAAGTTTGGGCAGTATGTTAGGGCGGGTTCAGGAGACTTGACCTTCCTCCAACTATGGCTCAGATGACCCAAGAGGTCATAGCAAAGATTCTAGCCACTGAAGTTGGGTAAAATGGAGATGAGGTTGTACAGAAACAGAAGGACTCAGAGACAGACTGGAAATTACAGGTTGTTTCTCTAAAGTGGCTGAATGCCCAGAACTGGAGCAAGCGTATAGTACTCAAGAAGGAAGAAGTCCAGGAAAGGAGGGCTTAGGATAAGTTTTAAGGGGTGCAAGGCACCCATCTGAAAGTTGAATCACACGGTCTGAATTCAAGAACGTCAAGAAATAGCTATCTCTTTGTCTTTTTCAGTGGAGGAGATGACAAGCGAGGTGAGGAATAAAGGCAGGGTACAACATGGCTTACATGAGACTGAGGCTGCAAAGGGGACACCCTGACCCCATGTCCTCAAGTTGAAAGTGGGCCTCTGAAGACACATGCAAAACAGAGAATCATTGAGTAAGGGTCATGAGAAGCAGAGGGGCGGTTAGGAAATTTAGACATGTGGATCCAAACAGTGCACTGAAATTGGAAAAACCTCATGAGATAGATGAGAAGAATCAGAGAGTGAGTTGAAAAGAGTCAGGGACAATGAGAGCTGAGCATATGACGATTGATTTTCTCTGTGTTCTGACCCTCTCTAGATCAGTCTTTCTTGTGGCTTCTAATCATCGCCCCAAACTAAGTTTTGGAATGTCCCAGGCTTTAGTCTTAGGACCTTGTTTCCTGTTAATTTGTCTCTCCCCGCTGGGTGATTCCTATTCAGTCATGTTACTCTAAGTACTACCCATACTGACAACTCCCAGTTTTCTCCAAACTTATAAATTTCTGTAAGTTTCCAGAAATTAAGGAACCTCTCCAAGTTTATGTCCACCCCGTCCCCACTTCAGCCTCTCCACTTGGATGTCTAATGGTCATCCAAATATAAAACATCTGAACTGTGACTTCATCTGTGAAATTGTAAACAAAGAAAAACATGTGATTGTTAACTGTCCTTTTTTTTGTAGCTGTAATGTCTATATTGCTCTACTAGGCTCAGTTAAAAGAAATTCTTCTTTCTAGTTACTTAAAATCATCTAAATAACTCAATTTAAAATGAATGTTTCCAGTATATGTACACACATGTTCATTTATACATTCCCTTAGCAATAGCCTACAGTTAACCAGACTCAGTAATTCTAAGAGACATGAGACATAGATCCTATCGTCAAAGAACCCAGCATCTAGTGGGGGAGATGGACACATACCAAACGTGGTGAGACTGATGAAAGCCACAGAAAAATTCTTCCCTGACAGTCATCATTAATTACACACTATGGAACAGCATCTCTCATAAGGCTCCACTCTTGGCAATGTTAGCTTTAGTTCTAGAAATTAGAAGACGTGTAGGTAAAGTCACAACTGTGCTAATATACAAAAACCTCATGAAATTTGTACATGTTAGATACCATGCTAGGGCTTCCCTTGTGGCTCAGCTGGTAAAGAATTCGCCTGTAATGCGGGACACCTGGGTTTGATCCCTGGGTTGGGAAGATCCCCTGGAGAAGGGAAAGGCTACCCACAACAGTCTTCTGGCCTGGAGGATTCCATGGACTGTATAGTCCATGGGGTCGCAAAGAGTCAGACACAACTGAGCGACTTTCACACTCAGACACACTAGGGTTTCCCAGGTGGCTCCAGTGGTAAAGAATCCCACCTGCCAATACAGGAAAGGCAAGAGATGCGAGTTCAATCCCTGGGTCGGGAAGATCTCCTGAAGTAGAAAGTGGCAACCCACTCCAATATTCTTGCCTGGAAAATTCTATGGAAAGAGGAGCCTAGCATGGGGCTTCAAAGAGTTGGATGCAACTGAACATATAATAATAATAGATACTGTGCTAAGTAAGGTGGCTCAGCACTAAAGAATCCTCCTGCAATGAGGAGTCAGAGGCTTGATAGCTGGGTCTGGAAGATTCCCCTGGAAGAGGGTATGGCAACCCACTCCAGTATTCTTGCCTGGAGAATCCCATGGTCGAGGAGTCTGGGGAGCTACAGTCCATGGGGTCACAAAGAGTCCGATACAACTGAGGTGATTTAGCATGCATGCACTGTGCTAAGCATTTTATAAGCATCATCTCAGTTAATCTTTACAACAACCCTATGAAGAAGTTCCTCCCATAATTACTACATTTTGTGGATTAGAAAATAGACATTTAAGAAGTTCTCTGGTGGCTTAGGTTCCAGACTTGCACCGCCATGGCCCAGGTTCAGTCCTTGGTCAAGGAACTAAGATCCTGCAAATGACACAGCATGGCAAAAAAGAAAAAAAAAAAAGAAGTTTAAAGCATTTTAATACTTGCCTAAGTCATCTTAAGCAATACGGTGGGCAAATTCATGCCCTTAACCACTATTTTAAACTGCCCTGTCACAATTGGTAGTCCTGCTTTAAGTGATAAAAATGGGGATACCTTAAAAAAATATTTGTATTAAAATAAGAGAATGGATGCATGAATAATCCAAATAGTGAATATCCACTACTCTTTAGTAGTAATCCTGAATTACTAAATGTTATTGGATAAAAAGGACTAGAGCATAGGAAGTTGTGAAAGGGTGGGTTCAGTTTTTCAAAGCTCATAAAGACACAGCAGCAGCAATGATGTCTCATTTCAAGTTTTCCACTGATTGCATTTGGAGACAAGTTCTTAGTTCTAAAGCACATTCTGTATGAGCTAAGAATGGAAAAATCATCAGACTTGCAAAGGCTAAGAGAATAGAAGTCAAAGCCCTATGGGAATACAATCTTCCAAATTTATTATCTGTTAGGCATTGATTTATCACATATGGCAGGAATTTAAACCAGATGTGTACTTCTTGGAGGAGGCCATCCCATGACAGACAGGGGAGAGGAATGTGACCTCAGCTTAAAAGTAAAGAATCAAAACTTATAGGTGATTCATAAGTTTCCTTTTATGCTAGTCATATAATAGAATAAAAGCTCTCCAATCATCTTTTCAAATTAACTGGGACTTCACTTCTTAATCTGGAAGTTGTTGAAACTTCTGGCTTTTGAAATGCAGTTATTTTCATTGAAATGCAATTATATTTGAAAAATATTTCAAAGATCTAAGATTTTCTGAGTAACTTTTACTTAATCTAAAGCAAAACATCCTTGAAAAATAGAGCTCTGGTATGTAAATATGAATATTTACTGATCCCCATTGTCTCTTTTTCCATCTTGAATTTCAGATATCACATTTCAATAGCTAGAATTCAATAACACATCTTTATCTGACATCTGCTTTTTTTAACTGAAGTTATAAAAAAAGTCTATTCTTTCAAGTCACATTTAAGTACTGAAAGTAATTTCATTTTAAGGATCTGTATCTAAGGAAAAAAGATTATTTTCTACATTAGCGTAACATATTTAAACAGTTATACAATCTTTGTATTTTTCAAAACTTTAAAATTATTAATAAAGGAAAGATTTCTCATAATAAGTGTTTGAGTTTGGAAACAGTCTCAGAACAAAAAAATACTTCATAGAAAATAATTTTGTAGTCATTGCTCTAGTTTGAGGGGAAATTATCTTGAAAATCATTAGTTAAGCAAAGGTGCTTGTCTCAAAAATACTTGTTATTGAGTTATCAGTTTATTTTTACTATTCGTTTAGGTGATCAGATAAAAGTTTTAAAAGCAATTAATCAATTTAGAATTTAGTTTCTATCACAGGAGAAAAACTCAAGACAATTGATCTTACTGTGAAGACATCCGCACATGCACTCATACATGTATATAGACCACCACCGAGAGTTAATTTGCTCAAAGTTAGAGTGCTCATTGAGAGTTGAAGAAAAGCAGAGAAGGAAGGTCCCTCTCTCTGTAAAGAGTTATGGTAGGAAACCAGACACATGCCTAGAAGAAGCTACTTGAATGTCTAATTGCATGGCTATAAACTTTTAAAACAATTTCTTCATTTAACTTTCCTCACATGTGTACTGAGCCCTCACTGTGTTCTGTACACTCTTCAAGGGGAAAGAAAATGAAAAAGATGTGTATATGATATGTCTTGCTTAACAAGCTTAAGGTCACGTTTCTTTCTTAAGGAGGTAAACGTGACAGGCAATGAAATGCAATATCCGTTAAGTGTACAACTGGATGAGTTTTAACAAATGTATATACTCATGCAGGTGGTGGTAGTGGTCTAGTTGCTAAGTCTATAAAGAAAGCTGAGCACAGAAGAATTGATGCTTTTGAACTGTGGTGTTGGAGAAGACTGTTGAGAGTCCCTTGGACTGCAAGGAGATTCAACCAGTCCATCCTAAAGGAGATCAGTCCTGGGCGTTCATTGGAGAGACTGGTGTTGAAGCTGAAACTCCAATACTTTGGCCACGAAGAGCTGACTCATTTGGAAAGACCCTGATGCTGGGAAAGATTGAAGGCAGGAGGAGAAGGGGACGACAAAGGATGAGATGGTTGGATGGCATCACCAACTCAATGGACATGAGTTTGAGTAAACTCCGGGAGTTGGTGATGGACAGGGAGGCCTGGTGTGCTGCAGTTCATGGGGTCACAAAGAGTCGGACACGACTGAGTGACTGCATTGAACTGAACATGTCCAACTCTTGCAACCCTATGGACTGTAGCCCGCCAGACTCTGCTGCCCACGGGACTCTCCAGGCAAGAGTATTGGAGTGGGTTGCCATTTCTTTCTCCAGGGGATCTTCCCGACCCAGGAATCGAACCCAGGTCTCCTGCATTGCATACAGATTCTTTACCATCTGACTTATGAGGGAGCTTAACCAATACTCAAATCAAGTTATAAGACAATTTCATTGCCCCTAGAAAGTTCCTTTATGTCCTCCTTCAGTCAATTTCCCTTCCCAAATAAGCAATCATAACCTCACTTCTTGGAGAAGGAAATGGCAGCTCACTCCAGTATTCTTGCCTAGAGAATCCTGTGGACGGAGGAGCCTGGTGGGCTGCCGTCTATGGGGTCGCACAGAGTCGGACACGACTGAAGAGACTTAGCAGCAGCAGCATTCTCATTTCTATCACCGTGGGTTAGTTTGTCTGCTCTTAAAGTCACAGAAATGGAATTACACCTCACACCCACTAAAACTGAAGAATTGTACAATATGTATTCTTTTGGGACGTCCCTGGTGGCTCAGCTGATAAAGAATCCGCCTGCAATTCGGGACATCTGGGTTCGATCCCTGGATTGGGACGATCCCCTGGAGAAGAGAATGGCTACCCACTCCAGTAATCTGGCCCGGAGAATTCAGTCCATGGGGTTGCAAAAGTCGGACACGACTAAGCGACTTTCATTTCACTTCACTGATTCTTTTACTCTGTGCAGTGTTTTAGAGATTTATCCATGTTGTTGTTAGCAGTTCATTTCCATTTTATTACTGAATAATACTCCTGTATACCAATATACAATATTTTTTCAAAACTTCATAATCCTGTTGATGGACATTTGTATATGCTTTCAGTTTTTGGAATAAAGCTACTCTTAACACTCTTGGTCAGGTTTTTGTGAATTAGTAATATCCTTCTCTTGGGTAAACTAAGGTTGGAATTGCTGGGTCATTAGGTAAGTGTACAATCTTATAAGATCCCAAACAGTTTTCCAAAGAAGCTGTATCACTTTATACTCCTGTGAGTAGCATAGACACTTCTACCACACACTTGCCAACAGTTGGTGTTGTCAGTCTTTAGTTTTAGCTGTTTTAGTGGGTGTGATGTAAAATTTCAATGTAATTTTAATTAATATTTCCCTGATGATTAATGATATTAGGTATCTTTTCACAAGCTTATTGCCTACTTTTGTGAAATGTCTGTTCAAGTCATTTGCCCATTTTAAATTAGGTTTTAAAATCCTTTTATTTTTTGTTTGTAGGAGGCCTTTACATATAATGGTATAATTTCTTTATTGGATATAAGAATTTTATCTCTCAGTTTATGGCTTGAATTTTTAATAGACTTTATTTTTTAGAACAGTTTAGATTAGAAGCAAAACTGAGCAGAAAATACAGAGAATTATACCTCATGTTGCCACACACGCACACCCTCCCTCCTTATCAACATTCTGCACCCCAAGTCCGTGGTTTACATTAGGGTTTTCTCTTGATGTTGTACATTCAGTGGGTTTAGACATGCAGCCACCGCTATAATGTCTTACAGAGTAGTTTCAAAGCCCTAAAACTCCTCTGTGTTCTGCCTATTCATCCCTCTCTCCCCTGAACCCCGACAGCCACTGATCTTTCTACTGTTCTTGTAGTTTTGGCTTTTCCAGAATGTCATATAGTTGGAATCATTTAGTATATGTAGCCTTTTCAGATTGGCTACTTTCACTTAGTAATATGCATGTAAGATTCCTCTGTGTCTTTTCATGGCTTGATAGCTCATATTTTTAGTGCTGACTAATACTGCACAGTTTATCCATTCTTCTACCAAAGGACATCTTGGTTGCTTTCAAGTTTTGGCAATTATGAATAAAGCTTCTATAAATATCCATATACATCCATATACAGAACTTTTCAACACATTTGGGTGAACACCAAGGAGTGCAATTGTTGGATCACACAATAAAAATATGTTTGGTGGGTACTTGCATGTCCAGTCTTATCCAGCTCTTTGCAACACTATAGGCTGCAGCCCATCAGGCTCCAAGTCCATGGAATTTTCCAGGCAAGAATACTGGAGTGGGTTGCCATTTCCCCCTTCAGGATCTTCCTGACCCAGGGTTTGAACCCACATGTTTTGTGTCTCCAGCATTGGCAGGCAGATTCTTTAGTCCTGAGCCATCTGAGAAGATATGTTTAGTTTCATGAGAAACTGCCAAACTGTCTTCCAAAGTCTGCGTCATTTTGTATTCCCACCAACAATGAATGAGTTTCTGTCGCTCCACATGCTCACCAGCCTTTGGTTGCTGTTAGTGTGTTGTGTTTGGGCCATTCTTTTATTTTTTTTTTAATTGGAAGATAATTGCTTTACAAAGTTGTGGTGGTTCTTTGGGCCATTTAATGGGTGTGAGGCGATATCTCTTATTTTAATTTGTAGTTGGCTAATGATGTATACTCCAGAAGTTGGTGATGGACAGGGAGGCCTGGTATGCTGCAGTCCATGGAGTCACAAAGAGTTGGATGTGACTGAGCAACTGAACTGAACTGAATGATGTATAATATTGATCATATTTTTCATATCCTTATTTGCCATGTGTATATCTTCTTGGATGAGGTAGTTGTCAGTTTAGGTTTTTGTCCATTATTTCATTACATTGTTCTAATTAAAGAATTTGGTATATGTATGTACACATTGTTAATAAATTAACACTATCAAGCTAATCAACATATCTATCACATACTGTTTTTGTGTGAGTGGTAGGAATACTTAAAAGCAACTGTCTTAAAAATATGGACTGTTTCTTGAATTTGCACATTATCCTTGTGCAAAGGCTGTGCTAGTCTTCTCTGTATCATTTTAATTTCAGTATACAAGATGCTGAAATGAGTGCTCAAGGTTTCTTTTTTTTCCATACATTTTTTCCAAGTGTTGCAACACTATTTGTTTAACAAACTTTCCTATCCCATTGAATTGACTTGGCACCATAGTTAATATTCAATTAAACATATATGTGTGGGTCTATTTTTTATTTCACTATACTGTTTTACACACACACACACACACACATTTTATGACTGTGTTGTGTAATCCAGGCTGAATTTATTATTATATTTTTATTATAATTATATCCAATTTTAAAATTCAATTAAAAAAACACTGAAACAAAACATTTTAATGGGTCCATAAAAGCATTGTGGGCCTTGGGCACTGTGTACTGTGCCTGAGAATAATTGGCTGTGGTGGGGATAAAGCTAGCACCTGTAGCCATGCCAGGAATGAACCACAGAGACCTATGAAATTTCTCTGTGAGCACAGGCTGGGCTTGCAGCCCCTGAAAGCATCAGTTTTCTAGTAGCCTGTGATAGGTTACTTTTAGTACAGTTATTTTCCTCATGATATTCCTGACCCTTCAGTAACGTCTTTTAAATATTGAGATTCTGACTTAGTTGGTCTATGGGGAATGAAGGAAAATGTCTTTATTGGTCAGAGTTCCTGGTTGCAAGCAACAGAAGCTGACTTTGGCTGACTGAGTGGAAAAGGAGTTTTATGAAAAGGTATGAGGTAGTTCACAGAATGGTTGGAATGGTTGGAACATTAGACTCAAGGCTAAACTTTTAGGAAGAATGCCCAAAACCACATTCCATGAGCAGGTCTAATGAGGAAAATATTGCCACCACTAAGCCCTAGAAGTTACAGTTTACCCCGCTGGAATTCTATGTTAGGAAAGCAGTTATCCTGCTATTGCTCTAGTCATTAGCCCCAGTGTATTATTTGTGCCAAGAATTCAATCTTGCAGCCCCTGTACTGCTAGTACAGAATGAGAGGTTGAATGTTTCATCAATAATTATGTAAAAACACTTTGTCACATTTAAGACCAACCAAACTGTCTGAAAAGCAGAAAGTGAGAATAGGGAATTTTCCATTTCTCGAGAACTCCTCAAGAAAACAAAAATATTCCATAATACATGTACTCAAGGAGCTCACAGTTTTCTGAAAGAGGAACATATTCACAGCTATTGGTAAAGCCATTCTCTTTAATACACATGAAATGCTGTGGGAGAAGAGAGGAGAAGACAGTTTCAAACAAGGAGTGTTTGAGTCTTAGATCTTGAAGAAGAAGCAGGATTTTAGTTAGCAGAAAATGACACACTCTAGGATAAGCCGAAATAAGCCCAGTTCAACTACACAGTGTATTTGAGGAACTCTGTGAAAGTGAAAGCCGTTCAGTCGTGTCCGACTCTTTGCAACCCCATGGAATATACAGTCTATGGAATTCTCCAGGCCAGAATACTGAAGTGGGTTAGCCATTCCCTTCTACAGGGCATCTTCCCAACCCAAGGATTGAACTCAGGTCTCCCACATTGCAGGCAGATTTTTTACCAGCTGAGCCACAGTGGAAGCCCAAGGAACTCTTAAGTGTTTACTATGAGTGGTGGAGAGGCTGTATGGTGAGATGGGAGGCTGAAGAGATAGATGATTATTATAGCCTGTGAATCTTACTTGAATATTAGCTCCAGAGTTCAATTTTTACTTTGGAAACCCATTGGAAGGTTTTGAAAAACAAGAAGTGATATGGTACTCAACTTCATCATTGTGCTTGAGATGGGTTAATTATCCTAGATTAGAGGAGCACTAAGAGGTTCTGAAGAAGTGATTCAAGAGTGATTATATGGACTTTGGACTAGCTTACTCCAAGGTGCTTTCTGATCACAGAACATGATCACTGGAGAGAGAAAGGCAAGGAGATAGCAAAGAGCGACAAGAAGTACTTTAGGAGTAAGGTAATAAGAACCTGGACCTGGTGGTAATAAAGGGAGTGGAAAAGAATACAGACATTTGAGAGAGTTATTAAAGAAAGAAAACCTGTGTTAGTGTCAAACTGAACATGAGAGTGAGAGAAAGGAGTCCAAAAATTCTCTAGGATGCTTGAGTACAACTGAATCTTCAAAGTTCAGGAAGAGCTGTGGTCCTGAAGTCATTGGATTCACTTGGATGCTTCTGAAAAGAAAATCTGTTGAGCTCTGTTTTATTAAAACAGCTTAAAAAAAAAAAAGAACTAGTGGGGAAATGGGGAAATATTTAATCCACCAGGAAGCTTGTCTTTCCTCAACAGATGGAGTTGTAAAGTTTGAACTTGGTCTGGGGCAACCCTCTTCCATAGCAATTAAACTGAGCAAGACGCATAGCCATAAATTTGACTTGAATTGGGAATGTAACCCTTAAGTTCTGTGTGTGAGCACTCAGTCATGTACGACTCTTGTGGCCCCATGGACTGTAGCCTGCCAGACTCCACTGTCTATGGAATTTTCCAAGCAAGAATACTGGAGTGGGTAGCCATTTCCTACTCCAGGGGATTTTCCCAAACTAGGGATCAAATGCGTATCTCTTCTGCTTTCTGCATTGGCAGGCCGGTTTTTTACCCATAGCACCCCTTGGGAGCCCTAGTATTTAGTTTTGTTCCCCCAGAAGATTCTACTCTAGATATGTTGATTTTCTCCTTAAAATCACCAATTCTCTTTTTTTTATAAGGCTACCATTTTTCACGTCTTCAGCCTGGAGGAATATTAGTATCAAAAAGTGAAGGTCAGAGGGGTTACTAATCTGTGAAAAAGATAAAGAATTTTATCTCAGATGAGTTGAGTGTGAATTAAAGGCAAGAAATCTAGGTGCAAATTTCCAGGAGTAGGTAAAAAACACAGATCTGAGCTCAAAATGGAAATTGGCAATAGAGGTACAGATAGATAGCCCTGGTCAAGAGCTGAGAGTTAAAGTTGCTAAAGGTTCCAATGAAGAATGGCTATGGTGAGAGCCAGAGGGGTCTGCTCTGTAAGTTGAAGCTTGGTCACTTTCATGCAGTGCAGAGAGGAAGGAAGAGTGAACGGATCCAAGAGCAAAAGAGGAGGTGAAGGTAGATGAAGGAAAATCTAGGAGACTGTGGGTTCGATCCCTGTTTGGGAAGATCCCCTGGAGAAGGGCATGGCAACGCATTCCAGTATTCTTGCCTGGAGAGTCCCATGGACAGAGAAACCTGGTGGGCTACGGTCCACAGGCTAGCAAAGGGTCGGACAGGACTGAAGCAACTTAGCACACATGCATGTAGCCTCGTGAAAGCAAGGGAAACAGTTTCCAAAAAAAGAAGATGACAATCTATATTGGTTAAACTTTTTCTTAAGTTTGAAGGGTTTGTCTAAAGGGAGGCCAAAAGGAAAACAAAAAAACAGTATAGAATTTAATTAGGCAGGAAGGAGATTCTTACCAGGTCACAGTAACAACTAAGGTTGCAAAATAGATTGCTTGTTTAAAAGAAAAAAGTGTCTGAAGACATATTCTCTGTCTGCTGGGATCTTCAGCAACTCTAACTCTCCGTGTCTGACCAGGACTTTCCAATCTCTATTTCTTTTTCTAGTTTCCTTTCTGATTTAGTTCTGTTTTCTGTCTACTTACTAGGTTGGAAGAAAATGGGCAGATAGAAGACTACCCATCACTGCAAGAAAGGGTTCAGAAAATGGTTCTACATTAATCATCTGTGATAGACCTAAGCCTATACTTTTCTTGCTGTAACACAGATGAGGACCTTGCCATTTCAGTATTATATTGAGACAGACCTCTTTATCGTGGATTGTCTTAAGCATTATAGGAAATAACATAATCATATGATATGGCGCCAGCCCTCAAGATGCTTATCATCTAGTGGGAGAGAAGAGATTGATACTCTTCAAACAATGCACGTCACTTGTAAGATTGTAGATGATTGATTTGACTTAAAATTCTATCAAACCAAAGTAAAAATGGTGGGTAACAGGCAGCATCTAGCGATCAACCATCGTTTTCTTGGTTCTATCACCAGTAGGTGGTTTTTTTTTTTGACCCGCGCTACTTGATATGTGGGGTCTTGGCATGTGGGGTCATAGATCCCGACCAGAAAAGCCCACTGCAGTGGAAGCACATAGTTTCATCCACTGGACCACCAGAGAAGTCCATCATGAGTATGTAGTATGGTTTTGGATTCCCTAGAGAATTCTACCTGTCAGCCAAAGTGCTGTCTTGAAATTGTGTTGTCAAGTATTCAGACACATTTCAAATGTAACACATGTTATCATTGCTGTGATTACACCCCTACAATCTCCTGACCACCACCAGTCCCATTCCAAATTTCCTCTTTAGAAAGAGCAGCTCTGGTAATAATTATTACTTGGTCAGTAACCATTTCTGTACCTTTTCTTTCACCTTTAAGTAGGTTTTGGCTTGTTGTTTGAATATTATTAACAATCTGTGAAACAGACCCTGATTTAATTTTGACTCTTGAATCATGCTGTAATGTGATTTTAATTTAACCAGTACCTGCTTTTCGGTTTAGATACACGTTTACCTCACAATAATGGATGATATCATCTCTTCATTGGCATATGCTCTTATTAAAGTTCTCTGTTGTTGAAAGTACCATCTTTTTGTGGGAAACTATGTAGCAACAGCTCAGCTTGTGTTTGGGGGGGATGGAGGGAATGATATAGTTCCTCCTTAGCTTATTATAATTAGAGATATTTGTGTGAAAATAGAATCTCTGTTGCCTAAGTGTTGCTCAGCTCCTGCTGATCAGTTCTCACTCACAGGCATCTTCCTTTGTGGTATTATAGTTAGTTGCTGTGGAGATGATTATCCTGTCATGGAGAAAAGAGACTTATGAATTTAAATGAAGAACGAGCAGCAGGAGCAAAAGAACTATGCCAAAAGCTAGCATTTCATCCAATTTAATTTTCTCTTGCCTTTTAAATGTATATCATAAAGTTGGATGTATCGACTTAAATACTACAGTTTCAGGATTAATTATGAATAATGACAGAAGGAAAATTTAAAAGAAAGGCAAAATATAATGCTGACAGTTTACACAGAGGCTAGAAGGTGTTCAAGTTAAAGAAAACTTGAAATAATAAGCATATACTATTGGGCTTCCCAGGTGGTAAAGAATCCTGCCAATGCATGAGACCCAGAAGATGTGGTTTTGATCCCTGGGTCAGGAAGATCCCCTGGAGGAGAAAATGGCAACCCATTCCAGTATTCTTGCTTAGAAAGTCCCATGGACAGAGGAGTATAGAGGCTATAGTCCATAGTGTTGCAAAGAGTTGGACAACTGAGCACATGAACACTACGGTTTAGATAAACAAACTATTTGGACGGTTCTATTGCAGCATCAAAAACCACTTTTCATGAGTTGCTGAAGTAATTTACACATCATTCAACAAGTCGGAAGCAGAATGTTGAAACAGAAAGAAGACAGACTTTGTATGAAGATGGCCTGGATAGAAGTCATTGATTTTTGGCAGGCCACTTGACCTTCTTTGAACTTTATCAATTTAAGCAACTATGAAATTGGAATAAGTTTGTAGAGTTATTTTCTGGGCTGTTCATCTGGTACGGACTCATGTAGCCATACCAGCTGTGTATAGCCAATGTCTCTGTTCTGATTGGTCATTATATTCATTCTGATAGTCAGGGCCCATTCTGTACTAATATTTAATTAGTTATTAAATACTCTGAATGTCATCTATGTTAGTCAGGACAGGAAAAACTATGCTGCAGCTACAAGTTTTTAAATCTAAGTGATTTTACACAATTAAATTATATTTTTTGCTCTCATTGATTCCAGTATGGATGTGGCAGCCCTCCCTCTTGTGACTAACAGCTTTCAATCCAAGGATTTTATAGCAGAAGAGGAATGGAGGAGGCATATTGGCTTTTAACTTCCTTGGCCCTAAAGAGACATATGCTTTTTCTACTTAGTGCATTGGCCAGAACTAGTCACATGGCCCTAAACTATCTGCAAGGGAGGATGGGAAATGCAAAGGCTATGGAATCATTGGTGAGCACTGTCTTTGCCACATCACCCTGTTTTGTGAGGATTAGCTGAGATAATGTATGTAAAGGATTTACAATTGTACCTGAAGAGGCAGGTCAGACCACACAGGCTGATTCGGGTTTAAAGCTTGGTTTGAATGAAGACTGGGTTGAGATTATTTTCATTTTCACCTGTAACCAACGAAGAAGCAGAAAAAAGGATACACTTGAAATTGAGCAAGAATACAGGGTAGCATACTGGAATGCCAGTGCTTCCACCTGCCTTGTTCCTTATGGAAACAAGTCTCACATTCAGCTCATGTCTCGGCAGCCCGAGTCGGGGAGGAATTTGCCAGGTCAGAAGAGCCCAGGACAGAGGTTTGCTACCTCTCCACTGTTTTAGGTTGGGTTGGACTGTGGTGATATGAGGAGTGTTGGGAGAAGTTAACAAGTAAAGGTCCACTCTCTTAGCACAGAGGGACTTCATGCTGAGTTATAGTTGCCTATTACATAATTTATTCCCTAGTGTATCTTTGGGACTGCATTAATTAAAATTTTCTAAGTTCATACTTTATGTCTAAGGTAGAATTATAGTGGATATTATAGTGGGTATTATGGGGGGATGCTAAAGAAAAAGAAATTCTAGTCTCTTCTTATAAGGAATTTATAATCTAGGAGGTTAAATTACTATCAGTAAAAAAAAAAGTCAGCTCGATAAAGGGCAAAACTATACCTATGAAAGAAAGACAATTTTCAGATAGGTCAACATAAGACTCAGAGATATAGAGAGCAAACTAGTGATAACCAGCGGGGAGAGGGAAGCAGGGGAAAGAGAAAGAGGAGGTCAATATGGGACTGGAGGACTTTTTAAAAAAGGGTTATTATGGTATTAAATGAAATCATATGTATGAAACTTTTGAAGATTGGAAAACACTCTAGAATTTAAAGAATCTTTCACTAAAATATTTTAGAAATAAAGATAGGACAGCATATAATAAGATTGATTTAGAGGTGCAAATGACAAAAAAATACGAAAGGAGAGAATAATTACTAGAAAAGTTAGTAGAAGTCAGGCAGCATTAATTCTTCATGGACAGTTAAATAATATTTCAGTTTAGGTTCAGGTACCAAAGCCAGGAAGTGCAGAGAATTTCAGATCACATTTAATTACTAAACTGGCCTTGGAAGCTGAAGAAATTCCAGCCCAGTTGCTTTGGAATAGATTACACCGAAAGTAGCCTGTATGTTGTGGGAATGTAATGTACATGTGATATACCCTGAAGCTTCTGAGAAATCCCGAGAAAGACTGGTGAGACAGAGCTGAGGTCTTGCCTAGAGAGGGGCTGGTGAGAAAAAAAGTTGCACATTAATATAGCATATCAGTAGATTATGGCAATATTTAGGTTACAGTACAACTGCAATCATATTCTGCACATAGTTCAAATTTTAAAATTATGTTGTAAGCATTTTGCCATATTCTGAAATAACACTTTAAATATCATTTGTAATGGACAGAAAAAATATTTCTCAAGTGTTAGATAATGTGCTGTTTAGAAGCATACAGTCTTTCATTTAATTTTTATATCTACATGTGCTGCGCTTAGTCCCTCGGTCATGTCCAGCTCTTTGTGACCCCATGGACTGTAGCCCACCAGGCTCCTCTGTCCATGGGCATTCTCCAGGCAAGAATACTGGAGTGGGTTACCATGTCTTCCTCCAGTGAATCTTCCCAACCCAGGGACCGAACCCAGGTTTCCTGCATTGTGGGCAGATTCTTTACTGTCTGAGCCACCAGGTAAACCCACTTTATCACCACTTAACAGATGAAAAACATGAGGCTCGAAGATATAAAATTCACACAGCAAGTATCTGCTTGAGTCACCATCAAATCTTAGTATGACCGATCTGAAAACCTACCCTCTAACCAGCATATTATACTGCCTTTCCTACTGCTAATGTGCCATCAGTGAATAAATAAATTCCTTTTTAAACTTCAATGCGTGCAGTGCTAAGTTGCCTCAGCTGTGTCCGACACTTTGCGACCCTGAAGCCAGGAGATCGAACCCAGGTTTCCTGCACTGCAGGCAGATTCTTTACCATCTGAGCCACCAGGGAAGCCCAAGAATACTGGAGTGGGTAGCCTATCTCTTCTCCAGGGATTCTTCCCAACCCAGGAATCGAACTGGGGCCTCCTGCGTTGCAGGCAGAATCTTTACCAGCTGAGCTACCAAGGAAGCCCCTAGGTCCACCCATGTTGTCTCAAATGGCAACATTTCATTATTTTATTTATGGTTGAATAATATTCCATCATAGGCTTCCCAGGTGGCTCAGTGGGTAAAGAATCTGCCTGCAATGCATGAGACGTGGGAGACGCGAGTTCTGTTCCTGAGTAGGGGAGATTCCGTGGAGAAGCGCATGGCAACCCAGGCCAGTATTCTTGCCTGGAGAATCCCATGGATAGAGGAGCCTGACTGGCTACAGACGATGGGGTCGCAAAGTCACTCACACACAACTGAAGCAACTGAGCATGCAGGCATCCATAGTATTCCACTGTATGTGTATATTACCACGTCTTCTTTATCCATTCATCTACTATGGGCACTTGGGTTGCTTCCACATCTTGGCTGTGGTAAATAAGGCTGTAATAATATAAGGATGCAGATATCTTTTTGAATTAGTGTTTTCATTTTCTTTGGATAAAAACCTAGGAGCAGAACTGTTGGATTTTATGGTAGTTCTATTTTTAATTTTTTGAGGAAACTGTATTGTTTTCCACAGTGGCTGCACCAATTACAGGCACACCAACAATGCACCAGGGTTTCCCTTTGTTCCCCTTCTTGCCAACACTTTTAATTTATTTATTACTCTTTGACAATAGCCATTCTGGCACATGAGAGCGAGCACCTCACCATGGTTTTGATCTGCATCTTTCTGATGGTTAGTGATGTGGAGCATTTTTTCATGTGCCTGTTGGCCGTTTGTGTGTCTTCTTTTGGAAAAATGTCTATTCACATCTTCTGCTCACTTTTTTTAAAGCAATGATATATCACTTTCATTTATTTAAAAAAATTTATCAGAGTTGATTTATGATATTGTGTTAGTTACAGCTGTAGAGCAAAGTGAATCAATTATATATATACATATATCCACTGTTCTTAATATTCTTTTCCCATATAGCTCTGCCTCCTTTTAATGGGGCTGTTTGTTTTCCTGATGTTGAGTTGTATGATTCTTTGTATATTTTGGAAATTAATCCCATATCAGATATATTATTTGCAAATATCTTCTCCCATTCAGTAGATGGCCTTTCCATTTTGTTGACAGTTTCTTTTTGCTGTGCAAAAGCCTTTTAGTTTGATGTAATCCCATTTGTTTATTTTTGCTTTTGTTTTTCTTGCCTAAGGAGACATATCCCCCCAAATATTTTCCCCCCAAATATTATTAAGATATTAAGACCAATATCAGAGATTGTACTATTTTTTATTTTAGGAGTTTTATGATTTAAGTTCTTACATTTAAGTCTTTAATCCATTTGAATTTATTTCTGTGCATGGTGTGAGAGAGTAGTCCACTTTGATTCTTTTGCATATAGCTGTCAAGTTTTCCCAACACTATTTATTGAAGAGACTGTCTTTTCCATACTCTATATTCTTGCCCCCTTTGTTATAAATTGCCCATATAAATGTGGGTATATTTCTGGGCTCTCTACCTGTTCCACTGATCTATGTGTCTGTTTTTGTGACAATATCATACTGTTTTGGTGACTAGCTTTGTACTATAGCTTGTTATAAAGAAGCATGATACCTCCAGCTTTGTTCTCCTTTCTTGTTTGTTTTGGCTATTCAGGTCTTTTGTGTTTCCATACAAATTTTAGAATTATTTGTTCTAGTTCTGTGAAAAGCTTCATTGGTGTTTTGATAGATTTTGCATTGAACCTATAGATTTCTTTAGGTAATATGGTCTTTTTAACAATATTAGTTCTTTTAATCCAAAAGCATGGAAATATTCTTTCCATCTATTTGCTTCATCTTACATTTCCTTCCTGAGTGTCTTATAGGTTTTAGAATACAGGTTTTTTACCTTTTCAGTTAGATTTATTCCTAGGTATTTTATTCTTTTTGATGAGACTGTACATGGAAGTTTTTAATGTAAACTGACTCTCTTACATATTTAAAATTCTTTTTTCCCCAGTTTTATTGAGAAATCATTGACATGCATCACTGTATAAGTCTAAGGCATTCAGCAGGATAGTTCTATTTATACATATAATGAGATAATAACCACAATAGAGTCAGCTAACATTCATCTTCTCATACAGATACAATAAAAAGGAAAGAAAGACGGGAAAAAATGAAAAGGAAAAAGAGTTTCTCCTTGTGACGAGAATTCATAGAATTACTCTCTTGACAATGTTCCTTCATAACATACAGCAGTGCTGCGATAGTTGTCATGGTCATGTTGTACATCACATCCCTAGTACTTATTTATCTTATGAACAGGAGTTTTTACCCTTTGACCACCTTCTGCCAATCTCCCCTCCCCCCCACCCCCTGCCTCTGGTAAACAGTGTTTTAGGTATACGGCAAAGCAATTCAGCAAAAAATTGCAAATCCACTATACTTCCCAAAAAGTGATTTTTCTTAGTAATAATTGTTAATAAATAAAATTTTAAAAAATATTTTGTGTATTTATTTATGGTTTCGGAGAAATAAAAACCTGCCAGGATTTAGTAAATAATGTCTAGAAAATATGTATAGCTCATAATAAAGAAGTAAGTTTATTAGGTGAAAAGCAATTTAAATGCTTCTTGGATGTATTAAAATTACTTGAAACTAGTGGCACTTTTTTGGTACATAGTGCAATGCTACCTTAACTGTATCTGTTCAACACACTGAGGCACAGAATCTACGAGAGAGCTACCTGAATTTCTAATTTTGGATAAAAATACCCATAGAACAAATGTGTGTAGAATGTGAAAACTAGTAGCACATGACAAAATTTTATTATATTAAGGGCATAGGTTTTTGAGTTAGAAAAAAATATTGAATTTATAACAAGTTCTGTCACTTCCTAGCTATTTAATTTGAGGTTGAGGGGGCAGTTGCTTAACCTCCTTCAGTGTCATTTCCTAAATTATAAAATAGGGATGCTTATATTCACCTGCCACCAGAGCATAAGACTTAAAGGAAAATATGCATCTAAAATGACTAGACATAATACATAGCTAATAAGTGTTACCTACTTTATCATCCAGCATGTTCCTGATAGATGGACTCGTCATTCCAGACTCATCATAATTTGCTTACTTACAACAAGTTGTCATTCTCACTGAGGATACCATTAGGTGTGAAGTAAACAATCTGTAGTTTGTGGTTTTCAGCTAATAGTAATACAAGCTAGTCTCCTGAGAAGAAAAAAGAAAACGGAGACTAAAGGTGAAGGCAGTAGAATAAAAAATAACTTTTAGAGAATTTTGAGGAAATTAATTGTTTCAAGGTTGACATTTAGATATGGGCAGGGAATTTTGTGCTTTGGGTGGACACGGTTTACCACTAAACCCTTTAATGTATTTTAATAGCCTCATAATCTGTTAAATAGCTATATGATTTTTATTTTTACATATTTTGTGCAGCAAAATAAATCGCCATTTAAGTGCTTTTTGATGTGTGAAGTAATGGACTTTTTAATTGCCATAGTAAGTGTCCTTAATTTAGTGAAATCTCTCCCCTATCTGTTGATGATTTTGCTCTTTGATAAGGCAGAGAATATTTATTTGCTTGCTGGTAATCATCTTTTATAAGCATGGTGATAAGGGATTCAAGAATGATATGCAAATAGATATATATGGAGATTTATATGAGCTGTATCAGGTAAAAAATTCTCTTTATAAGTGGCAATTGAATTTATCTTACGGAGGGAATTGTCTTACTTTAAGAAATCCTTCAATCAACTGCTTAGGGTAAAACGTGAGAGTCAGGAGGAGACATAAGAACAAAAGAGGTACAATACTGCTTAGTATGGGAAAGGAATGATGTCCAGAGAAGCCAGGAGGAGAGAGGCTGAGGAAGGCAAGAGGATGGCTTGCCAAGATAAGTCATCTGTTGGCTAAGTGATGCTTATTGAACTTGGGCTCCTACCCTCCAGAGACTGAGAGATAGGGGTTGTATCTTTTCTGATGACTACATTTCAGAGAGATGGCTCCCAGGTCTGTGAAAAACACATTCTTGAGTGTAGAAGACAAATTACAAAGAGACAGGGAAAGAATTTGTAATTGCAAGTCCTTTTAAAAAGTAAATGCTCTATGGCAGAAATCACAACATTGTAAAAATGGAAAACAAAAAAAAGTAAAAAAAAAGAGCCCACTCATTGGAGAAGACCTGGATGCTGGGAAAGATTGAAGGCAGGAGGAGAAGGGGATGACAGAACGATGGGTGGCATTACCAACTCAATGGACATGAGTTTGAGCAAGCTCCAGGAGATGGTGAAGGACAGGAAAGCCTGGAGTGCTGCAGTCTGTAGGGTCGCAGAGTAGGACACGACTGAGCTACTGAACAACAACTGGTCGCTTAGTGGTAAAGAATTTGCCTGCCACGCAGGAGACTTGCATTTGATCCCTGGCTCAGGAATATCCCTTGAAGAAGGAATGGTTACTCACTCCAGTGTTCTTGCCTGGGAAATCCCATGGACAGAGGAGCCTGGCAGCCTACAGTCCATGGGGTCGCAAAAGAGTTGGACACGACTTAGTGACTAAACAACAACAATCCCTATTTCGATGGGCAGGATGACCCTAGCTGACATATCCTATGTATGTTAAGCATTCCTGGTTTTGATTAAACTTCATAGTTAACACTTCAGCATATTTGAAGAGTTATTAGGAGAAAGAATCCTCTTAAATTAGTATGCTTACACAATTAAATTTTGCCTTAATTCTCTGCAACATTATATGAATTTGCCCATGTCTTCTAAACTTTCAAATTTTTGGCATAAAGGTCTTCATAATATTATCTTATTAATATTTATTATTTAAAATTCACAAGTGGCCTTTATCTCACAAAATTTATATCCTTTAGAAGAGTTTTTTATACAATTTTTGCTGTATGATGCTATTTAAAGAGAAAATATAGACAAATGCACAAATTATGTCTTTAAGCTACTTCTTTAACTTTGAGGAAATGTAAAGGTAGAAAAGTATTAGTTCCAGAGCCTGAGTTACTTATTTACTTATTTGGCTGCACTGGGTCTTAGTTGTGGCATGTGGAATCTTCTGTCTTCGTTGTAGCTTGTGGGTTCTTTTAGTCGTGGCAAGTGGGATCCTTGCATTGGAAGTGCAGAGTCTTAACCTTTGGACCACCAGGGAAGTCCCAAGAGTACACTTATATTGCCTGAACTTGGATTTTCCCATTTGCTTGGATATATGTTATACCTAAGTGAGTTTCTGAATTATCTGTTGCCTTGCTCTGGTAAAATAATTTTATTAACTTTCTAATGTCTGTAGTAACCATAATTGTGTCTGCTTTTCCATCCGATATGCTTATTTGTTCTTTCTTAACCCATATCAATAGATGTGTATCAATTTTTAATTTTTTTCAAACAAATATCTGGCTTTGTTGATACTATTAAATTTTATTTTGTATTTCCTTATTTTTTTTCCATATTATTAACTTTGTTATTTTTTCCCTTCTCCTTGTTTGGTTTATGTTGCTGTAATTTTTTCCAACATCTTGAGAAATCTGCTTAGCTCATACATTTTCAGCAATTTAAATTTTATAATTTTTGCAATTAAATCTGTAAATTTTCTTTTGGAAACTTAGAAGTATCCTCTAAGTTTTGATTCATGGCATTTAAAAATGTCCATATCTATTTCTTTTTTGACCCATGAGTTATTTAGAAGTATATTTCTTAATTGCTAGTTATCATTTTTAAATTATTGATTTCTAGCATAGCCATATAATATTTCAGTCTTTTGAAATTTATGATGACTTGCTTTATGGCCCAGTATATGGAGAATATTTGTAAATGTTTCTCGTGTCTTACAAAAATATTGGGTTAGCCTAAAAGTGTGTTCAGGTTTTTCCCCATAACATCATATGGAAAAACCCGAACGCACTTTTTGGCTAACCCAATAACATGTAGTCGATGGTTGTTGGGTCCAGTGTTCTGTGCACGTTGATTATATTTTGTTTGTTAACGTTATTCAGATCTTCCATTTGTTCAGTTCATCTGTTCAGTCGTGTCCAACTCTTTGGACCCTACGGACTGCAGCATGCCAGGCCTCCCTGTCCATCACCAACTCCCGGAGTTTACTCAAACTCATGTCCATTGGGTCGGTGATGCCATCCAACCATCTCATCCTCTGTCGTTACCTTCTCCTCCTACCTTCAATCTTTCCCAGCATCAGGGTCTTTTCCAATGAGTCAGTTCTTTGCATCAGCTGGCCAAAGTATTGGAGTTTCAGCTTTAGCATTAGTCCCTCCAGTGAATATTCAGGACTGATTTCCTTTTAAGATTGATGGGTTGTATCTCCTTGCCATCCAAGGGTCTCTCAAGAGTCTTCTCCAACACCACAGTTCAAAAGCATCAATTCTTCAGCACTCAGCTTTCTTTATAGTCCAACTGTCACATACAAACATGACTACTAGAAAAACCATAGCCTTGACTGGACGGACCTTGGTTGGCAAAGTAATGTCTCTGCTTCTTAATAAGCTGTCTAGGTTGGTCATAACTTTTCTTCCAAGGAGTAAACATCTTTTAATTTCATGGCTGCCGTCACCATCTGCAGTGATTTTGGAGCCCCCCCAAAAATAAAGTCTCTGTTTCCACTGTATCCTCATCTATTTGCCATGAAGTGATGGGACCAGATGCCATCATCTTAGTTTTATGAATGTTGTTTTAAGCCAACTTTTTAACTCTTCTCTTTCATTTTCATCAAAAGGCTCTTTAGTTCTTCTTCACTTTCTGCCATAAGGGTGGTATCATCTGCATATCTGAGGTTGTTGATATTTCTCCTGGCAATCTTGATTCCAGCTTGTGCTTCATCCAGCCCAGAATTTCACATGACATACTCTGCATATAAGTTAAATAAGCAGGGTGACAATATACAGCCTTGACGTACTCCTTTCCCGATTTGGAACCAGTCTACTGTTCCATGTCCAGTTCTAACTGTTGCTTCCTGACCTGTATACAGGTTTCTCAAGAGGCAGGTCAGGTGGTCTGGTATTCCCATCTCCTTAAGAATTTTCTGGAGTTTGTTGTGATCCACACAGTCAAAGGCTTTGGCATAGTCAATAAAGCAAAAATAGATGTTTTTCTGGAACTCTCTTGCTTTTTCGATGATCCAAAAGATGTTGGCAATTCTGCTCTCTGGTTCCTCTGCCTTTTCTAAACCCAGCTTGAACATCTGGAAGTTCATGATTCACATATTGTTGAAGCCTGACTTGGAGAATTTTGAGCATTACTTTGCTAGCGTGTGAGATGAGTGCAATTGTGCGGTAGTTTGAACATTCTTTGTCATTGCCTTTCTTTGGGATTGGAATGAAACTGACCTTTTCCAGTCCTGTGGCCACTGCTGAGATTTCCAAGTTTGCTGGCATATTGAGTGCAGCACATTCACAGCATCATCTTTTAAGATTTGAAATAGCTCAACTGGAATTCCATCACCTCCACTAACTTTGTTCATAGTGATGCTTCCTAAGGCCCACTTGACTTCATATTCCAGGATGTCTGGCTCTAGGTGAGTGATCACACCATCGTGATTATCTGGGTAGTCAAGATCTTCTTGCTACCTCTTTTTAATATCTTCTGCTTCTGTTAGGTTCCTAACATTTCTGTCCTTTATTGAGCCCATCTTTGCATGAAATGTTCCCTTGGTATCTCTAATTTTCTTGAAGAGATCTCTAGTCTTTCCCATTCTATTGTTTTCTTCTATTTCTTTGCACTGATCACAGGGGAATGCTTTCTTATCTCTCCTTGATATTCTTTGGAATTCTGCATTCAAATGAGTATACATTTCCTTTTCTCCTTTGCCTTTAGCTTCCCTTCTTTTCTCAGCTATTTGTGAGGCCTTTTCAGACAACCATTTTTCCTCTTTGCATTTCTTTTTCTTGGGGATGGTCTTGATCCCTGCCTCCTGTACAATGTCACGAACCTCCATCCATAGTTCTTCAGGCACTCTGTCTATCAGATCTAATCCCTTAAATATATTTCTCACTTTCACTGTATAGTCATAAGGGATTGGATTTAGGTCATACCTGAATGTTCTAGTGGTTTTCCCTACTTTCTTCAATTTAAGTCTGAATTTGGCAATAAGGAGTTCATGATCTGAGCCACAGTCAGCTCCTGGTCTTGTTTTTGCTGACTGTATAGAGCATCTCCACTTTTGACTGCAAAGAATATAATCAGTCTAATTTTGGTGTTGATCATCTGGTGATGTCCATGTGTAGGGTCTTCTCTTGTGTTGTTGGAAGAGGGTGATTTCTATGATCAGTACATCCTCTTGGGAAAAGTCTATTAGCTTTTGCCCTGCTTCATGCTGTACTCCAAGGCCAAATTTGCCTGTTATTCCAGGTGTTTCTTGACTTCCTACTTTTGCATTCCAGTCCCCTATAATGAAGAGGACATCTTTTTTGAGTGTTAGTTCTAGAAGGTCTTGTAGGTCTTCATAGAACCATTCAACTTCAGCTTCTTCAGCATTACTGGTCAGGGCATAAACAGATTCCCGTGATATTGAATAGTTTGCCTTGGAAATGAACAGAGATCATTCTGTCATTTTTGAGATTGCATCCAAGTACTGCGTTTCAGACTCTTGTGTACTACAATGGCTACTCAATTTCTTCTAAGGGATTCTTGCCCACAGTAGTAGATATAATGGTTATCTGAGTTAAATTCACCCATTCTAGTCCTTTTCAGTTCACTGATTCCTAAAATATCAATGTTCACTCTTGCCATCTCCTGTTTGACCACTTTCAATTTGCCTTGATTCATGGACCTAATATTCCAGGTACCTATGCAATATTGCTCTTTATAGCATCAGACCTTGCTTTCATTACCAGTCACATACACAACTGGGTGTTGTTTTTGCTTTAGCTCCATCTCTCCATTCTTTCTGGAGTTATTTCTCCACTGATCTCCGGTAGCATATTGGGCAACTACTGACCTGGGGAGTTCATCTTTCAGTGTCCTGTCTTTTTGCCTTTTCATACTGTTCATGGGGTTCCCAAGGCAAGAATACTGAAGTGATTTGCCATTCCCTTCTCCAGTGGACCACATTCTGTCAGACCTCTCCACCATGACCCATCTGTCTTGGGTGGCCCTACATGGCATGGCTCATAGTTTGATTGAGTTAGACAAGGTTGTGGTCCATGTGATCAGATTGGTTAGTTTTCTGTGATCGTGGTTTTCAGTCTGTGCCCTCTGATGGAGGATAACAGTCTTATGGAAGCTTCCTGATGGGAGACACTGACTGAGGGGGAAACTGGGTCTTGTTCTGATGGGTGGGGCCATGTTCAGTAAATTTTTAATTCAATTTTCTGTTGATGGGTGGAACTGTGTTCCCTCCCTGCTATTTACCTGAGGCCAAACTATGGTGGAGGTAATGAGGATAATGGATCTCCTTCAAAAGATCCCATGCATGTACTGCTATACTCAGTGCCCCCAGCCCTGCAGCAGGCCACCACCGACCCACGCCTCCGCTGGAGATTCCCGGACACTCACAGGCAAGTCTGGGTCAGTCCTTCTATAGTCTACTATAATTCTTTGGCTTCATTTTCCAGCAAAATTGGTAAATTTGTGGATTCAGAAGCCCAGTGATCTCATTTGTATGTGACAAAGTTAGGTTATTTGAGATAAATGTTATATAAGAAGAAATTTAACTTCTCAACCAATAATGTAATAATATGAGTAATGAAATATGTATAATGTTCATCTATAAGAATTAAAAGCATTCAGGATAACTTTTTTGGAGGGTTATAAATTGCACTGTTATCTTTTAAGCTTTGGGGGCAGAAATATTAACGGGGGGGAAACCAGGAGTGATACACAGTTGCCCCAATTATCTGGCATAGATATTTGGAGAATATGGCCCTGTACACTCTGATTCTTTTTTCTCCAATTATTTATTTCTTTTGAATTCACTCTCATTGTGTCTTTCCAGTCTTAGCACTTTTCAATGAAGCTGCCCTACTCATACAAAGCTTCTGTTAATAGAACTTAGCCTCTGATGTTAGCTTCTTAGTATGTCACTCATTCCATCTGCATATTCCTCTTTCAACTGGCTTGAGCTGCCCTTTTCAGCTCCTCTCTCTAACTTTGCTTGATTACCTGTTTTTTTGATGTGCTTCTCTGACTCACATACTTTACTTTTCTTCAGAGAGTAACTGTGAGTCACAGCCCCTACCCCACCCCTCACCCCCTCCACCCAGGGCCTGTGGAACTGTTCAGACAGAACTAATTCCCACCAGGCCTTCCCATCGGAAGAGGGGAATATTGTGTTGGGTTCAGGCATCAGTCCAGATACACTCTGCTCCTGGTTCTCGGATAAAGATTTCCCCAGCAACCTCCAACTCCCAGATGGCTGTCTGCTCTACCACAGAGTTCGTAGTTCATCACGGTTTTTGCACTTGACTTTCAGTTCTGGCCTCTCAGCTGATTTATCTCCTATCTTTCTCCCTCTGGCAAGCCCCCGTGGGTGAGCCTTAATAATAATCCTAGTATACCCTTAATGACTATTCTCTCTGCTTCTATTTCCTGGTTTTTAAAAAGGCACAACATGTAAAATGGCTCAGTGGGTAAAGAATCTGCTCCTCTGATGCAGGAGACACAGGAGACTCGGGTTCGATTCCGGGATCGGGAATACCCCCTGGAGAAGGAAATGGCAACCTACTCCAGTATTCTTGCATGGAAAATCCCATGGACAGAGGAGCCTGGTGGGCTAAAGAATTGGACATAAGTATGCATATAAACTCAAAATATATAAAAAGGAATGAAGCATGAATGAAATTTGAAGACACAATGCTAAGTGAAATAAACCAGACACAAAGGGACAATATTGTATAATTCCACTTGTATGTGGTACATAGAGCAGTTAAATTCATAGAGACAGAAAGTCGTTTAGAACTTGCTAGGGGTTTGGGTTAGGGGCAATGGAGAATTACTGCATAGAGGTTATAGGGTTTCTGTTTGGAGTAATGAAAAATCTCAGAAATAGTTGTAATGGTTTGTGCAGTGTGGTAGATGTAATTAATGCCACTAAATTGTGCACTTAACAGTGGTTAAAATGATGTGTTTCATGTCATATATAATTTACCACATTAAAACAAAACAGCACAATAATAGCTCCTTGACCTTTTTCAGCATCCTCCAGGGTTGTTTCCTTTTCATCTGCCGCTTAAACATTAGGATTCAGCAGTTTCGGTTCTTGGTTCTCTCCTTTCATCGTCCTGCCTTCTTCCTCTGGGGAATCTCATTTAGTTTGCTAATGAGGACTAAACCTATATTTTTAGCCTAATCTCTCTCCGACGTGGCAGACCTGGGTTATTGTGATTACCGGAAATTTCCACCTGGATATTCCAATAGCTCTTCAATCTCATCATTCCCCTACTCAGCTCATCTTCTTCCTCCCAAAGCAGTTTATCCTTCTGTCTGTCTTTAGCCTTCTGTTTTCTACAGCCATGTTTCCCAAACCAAACGTTCAGGTGTTTCCCCCTTTCCCCCACTTCCAGTCTCTCATTAAGTCCTATCTTTCTTTCTTTACCTTGTGCAATGCCCCAGCACATACCCTACAGCAAAGTTAGGCTGCTAGTCTGGCCCTAACTTGAATTCTGTGCCTTTGGAAATCTCCTGACTGGAGAGATTTGATCTTTTTTCTCTTCACCCTCAAATGACCTGCCCTGTCTACCCCAAGACCCGGGTGAAAGTTCACCTTTTTGGAAGGCTGTCTCTTACCTCCTCTTTGCAATCTCCCTTTCTTTAGCGCAGTCATCCTTCTGTCCCTCCCGCCTAGGGAAAGTTTTCTCCCAAATCAGCGTAAATGAAATCATTTTACAAAGCATGTTGCAATTCATGGCAATTGTTTGTTTACATGTCTGACAGTGTCCTCCACTAGACTCTAATCTTTGTCGAGGGGGGAGCTGTGTCCAACTCCCAGTCAGGACCCTGGTCCATGGTAGGTGCTCTTTAAAGACCTACAGTGTCTCCCTATATAAACTTGAGAAAATTAGACATTTTTTCTTTTACTTTTCAACAAGCTTTTGTTAAAAAAAAATTCTTTCAATATGGACCATTCTTAAAGCATCCACTGAATTTGCCATAACATCACTTCACCCCATGCCTTGACTCCTTGGCTTTGAGGCACACAGGACCACAGCTCCCCAACCAGGGATTGAACCTACATTCCCTACACCAAAAGATGAAGTCCCAACCACTGGACTGCCAGGGAAGTCCCATAGACATGTTTTCAACACTTCAGATTCAAACACTTCAGAAAAGTCAGTTCACTTTGCACTTTATTCTCTCTCTTCTGTTCAATGTTGCTAAGTGACTGTCCCCTAATTGCTCAGAGCATTGTGGTATTTTCCTCCAATTCTTTTGTGTGTGTGTCTGTGTGTGGCTGCTCCAGATACTTTCCTGGTAGTTCTTATTTCATATTTTAGTGATTTTAAGCTTAGTCAAGTTTAAAAGGTTAGGGGCACATCTAAAGATGGATATTGTAATACAACCTGGATAAAACCTAAGGAGTGAAAGAAAAATCCTATGGGATCCCTAAAAGCAGCGCTTCAGAGTGTTTAAATAAATCACATGTGTTTTAAAAATTATAATGACCTGCAATTAATTTTACTTTTAAAAAATGATGGGTCTTTTTGTACTATAATTAGAGACTGTAGGACTTCAAAGCAGATTTGGAATTAACGTTTCTGAATAAATGTTATCCAGTAAGAGACTCAGACTCTTCATTATTTCAGTCTTCTTAATACTAGTTTATTTTTGATCTGTTGCAAATAGCATAGCTTCTATATCGGTCACGGTTCTCCAGAGAAACACAACTTGTAAATATATATTAGAACTAATCCATATGTTTTTCCAGTAGTCATGTATGGATGTGAGAGTTGGAATATGAAGAAAGCTGAGCACCGAATTGATGCTTTTGAACTGTGGTTGGAGAAGACTCTTAAGAGTCTGTTGGACTGCAAGGAGGTCCATCCTAAAGGAGATCAGTCCTGAGTATGCATTGGAAAGACTGATGTTGAAGTTGAAACTCCAATACTTTGGCCACCTGATGTGAAGAGCTGACTTGACTCATTGGAACCTGATGCTGGGAAAGATTGAGGGCAGGAGGAAAAGGGGATGACAGAGGATGAGATGGTTGGATGGCATCACCAACTCAATGGACATGAGTTTGGGTAAACTCTGGGAGTTGGTGATGGACAGGGAGGCCTGGCGTGCTGTGGTCCAGGGGGTCGCAAAGAGTCGGACACGAATGAGCGACTGAACTGAACTGAACTGAACCCATATGTATATTTACATAAGGTTTGTGTGAGCAGGGCAGCTTCATTTAGAGGCGCTGAGACTGGAAAGACAACAGGAGTGAATCCAAGAGAAATAAGTAATTGGAGCAAAAGGAGTCAGGATATATAGGACCAAAATTCCCAAATATTTGTGCCAGATAGTTGGAGCACTGCCTGTTATTTCTGATTGCCCCTGAAGAGTGCTCTGGGACCCAATCTCAATGGGAGCAGGACACCAGCAGCGTGTCCTATAATTCAACTTAACTCTATCTTTCTTTTTTTGGCTACATCATGCAGGACCTTCGTACCCCCACCAAGGATCAAACCCACGCCCCTGCATTGGGAGCACAGTCTTAACCACTGGGACACCAGGGAAGTTCCAGTTCAACTTAATTCTGACACTATCTACCTGATGATTTTGAACTGTGGTGTTGAAGACTTTTGAGAGTCCATCGGACTGCAAGGAGATCAAACCAGCCAATCCTAAAGGAAATCAGTCCTGAATATTCATTGGAAGGACTGATGTTGAAGCTGAAACTCCAATACTTTGGCCACCTGATGCAAAGAACTGACTCATTGGAAAAGACCCTGTTGCTGGGAAAGATTGAAGGCAGGAAGAGAAGGGGAAAATAGAGGATGAGATGGCTGGATGGCATCGCTGACTCCATGGACATGGGTTTGAGTAAACGCCAGGAGTTGGTGATGGACAGGGAGCCCTGGCGTGCTGCAGTCCATGGGGTCTCAAATTGTTGAACAAGACTGAGCAACTGAACTGAACTGAACTTAATTGATCTACCTGGAGATAGAATCAGATTCTGCAGGTTAGGGGCTCAGTCTGACAAGACTGTCCATCCCCACCCCCTAGTTTAGATGCCCATCTCAAGTCTAGGTTGTTACCTGTACTTCCGACCAACTGGATGAAAATCAAAAGTTCCCTCTACTCTCTTCTTGGGTTGAATTAGTTTGCAAGAGTGTCTCACAGAAACAATTTACTTACTAGATCATTGGAACATGATAAAAGGATACCAATCAGGAGTAGCCAGAAGGCAGGCATGTGGTAAGGGCACAAATCTTCCATGCCCTGTCGGAGCACCAGTCTTCCAGCCCCTGCAAACTCTCTGAACCTGGTCTATTTGGGTTTTCATGGAAACTTCATTACACATAAACTTTATACATCAGGCATGACTGATTAAATCGTTGGCCAATGGCAACTGGTTCAACCTCCAGCCCCTTTCCTCTTGTGGTTGGCTTTCCCTGCAACCAACCCCCTTGCCTCACACCCTCTTCTCCTTCATTAACCTAGGGCTTTCCAAAAGTCACTCATTAACATAAAAAAGACAATTTTTATCATTCTTACACTTATGAAATTTCAGGGGTTTTAGGAACTCTGTACCAGAAATGGGGATGAAGACCAAATATATATTTCTTATTATAATTCCCAGTGCCACAGCCCCCATATTAACATTTCACTCCCAAAGCTTAAAAGATATCAGTGTAACTTCTGATTAAACACAAAGTATTTAGGAATTCCCTGGCTGTCCAGTAGTTAGGACTTGGTGCTTTTACTACGTGGCCAGGGTTCAATTCTGGTTGGGAACTAAGATCCCGCAAGCCTCATGGTGCTGCTAAAAAAGCAAATAAACACATTTTTGAATGTTTTGATTCTAACAGCTTAGTATTATGAATGCTCTTCTCCCAAATTATTTTACATATATATAAATACATATAAAGAGATTTAATTTTAAGGAATTGCTTGTGGGGACTGGTATGTCTAAAACTCATAGGGTAGGCCAGCAGCTTGGTAACCCTGAAAAGATTTCTGTTAGTCTTGACTCAGAATTCCTTTCTTTCCAGAAATCCTTAATTTCTGCTGTTAAGGCTTTTAGTTAGTTGAATGAGGCCCATCCACTTCATTGAGGGTAATGTCCTTTACTTTACCCCTGGGTGGGGAAGATCTGCTGGAGGAGGGCATGCAACCCACTCCAGTATTCTTGCCTGGAGAATCCCATGGACAGGGAAGCCTGGTGGGCTACAGTCCAGAGAGTCACAAAGAGTTGGACACGAGTGAAGCAACTTACACGCACGCATGCACTGATTAGAGATGTTAATTACATTTACAGAATACCTCCACAGCAATATTTAGACCATTTGACCAAACAGCTGGATACCATAGCCTAGCCAAATTGACACTTAAAATTTAATCATCAGCTACCCCAGTGGTTATATTCATCAGCATAGGACGACAAAAGCAATAGTATAATCATTCATTGTGTCTCTTAATTTCCCCCACAAAATGTCTGGATAGTAAGTCAAAGAGAAATCTACCAAGCTAAGACCTAGTAGAATTCCAGACTACTTTGTTACAAGTACCTTTTGAGCAGCTATCTTAGAGCTATATATTTTTATTTTAAAAGTGATCAGAAATATGTATAGAGGTATTGCTGTATTATTTTTATCTTACCCTACAGTTTGGCTTCCAAGTTAGAACATTTGCTTGAGAAAGATACTGTAGTTAATTTTGAAATTAGATAAGCAGAGTTCAGGCTATTGAGCTATAGATGGAATGTTCTAGGATTGGCTAATTTCTATGATTGAATAGTTTGTATACCTCCTTTAGAAGATAATCCCTTCCTTATCTACAAAGTAGGAATAACATTTACCTCTTATTATTGTTGAGAGGTTTAAACAATGTATTGAAGTGTCTAATACAGTGCCTCATACACAGGAGGTATCCCATAAATGTTTTCTTCACTTGTCCTACAATAGTTTTCAGAACTGCAACCAGAGAGAACCTCTAAGCAACATGAACTCATTGAGCTCATGAACTGGATAAGAAGACGAAACCTCTTTCTTTGTTGCTGAACTTTCCATGAACCTTAGCATCTCATTCTCTTTCTTTTGACTGTGCAAGGCTGCAGAAGTAGAAAGAGGATTATTTTCCCTCCATTTTCTCTCACAAACGCAAGTATGCATTCATTCATTTGTCCATTCATTCAGCAGCTCTTTACTGAATGCCCTCATGCTCCAGGCATCATGGCAGGTACCGGGGATATGACAGTGATCACTTACTGTGGTCTTTGTTCTTCAGGGGCTCACAGGAGATGACAGGGTGACCAGAACTGCTGACATACAAAAGACAGAATGGAAAGAGGTAGGTTCAGGGTTCTACCGATAGTTTCATATTTATTGTGGAAAGGATAATGATGTTGTCAGGAAGCATTTTGTAAGCTTAAAACACAACATACTGAAAGAGAGAAAAAGAGAACAATAGATGATGAAAAAATGTCTTAATGACAAAATATTTGCCAGCTATTAGTGTTGGCATTTTTATTATCCATCCATCATGTTCCATTTGTTAAATGGACCAGTTTAAATTACTTACATATCACAGAATAACAAAATTAAGACTTAGGAGAATAGCTTTTGCTTTAAAATTTCTGCTGCTTTGATATTCACAGCAAATTAGAAATGATGCTCATTACCCTTTGGTGTGGCCTTTCTCTGGGTCCAGCATTGTGCTAAGCTGTGCAAGCATTCTGTCCTTCAGTTCTCAAATGACTTTATGATCCCCATCTTGGAAAACGGGAAAGCTAAGGCAGAGAGAAGTTAAGTAGATTACTTAAGGTCCCTGGTGGAATCAGAGTTTGAACCCAGAAAGCCTGACTTCAGAACTCTCTGAACTACCTATCTTATAGGAAGTTAAAAAAAAAAAAGTCCTAAAATGCTGAGACATTACTATGAGTGTATATAGAGTCATATTTTATTTTATTAAAAAAGTAGTCTGTTCTTACGTGGTTCAAAATTTTAAAGGCATAAAAGGATATGTGGTAAAAAAAAAAAACTCTCTCCAGATCTCATCTGCCAGCTACCTACTCCCCCTGCCCTGAAACACAACCAATAAGCTTTCATGTATATATTAGTTTTTCTCTCTTTTTACATAAATGGTAGGCTACTATGTGACCCATTAATATCTTTCTTTTCCCCCTTAAAAATGTATCCTAGAGATCTTTCCCTTTTTTTTTTAAACATAAATTGCTTTCTGTTTCTCTTTTAACCTTTGCCTAGTTTTCTATGGCATAACTGTCCCATGTGAGCTCATGCATGTTTAGTCACTAAGTTGTGTCTGACTCTTTGCAACCCTATGGACTGTAGCCGGCCAGGCTCCTCTGTCTGATGCTTTGTCTAGTACTTTTAAAATTACATTTTCATTTATCTGAAATTGATTTTGCATTAAGTTTGAGCTTTATTTTATTTTTTCCAGATGGCTACCTGCTGCTCCAATAAAATACTAAAAAAACATCTGCAACAGTCAGTACACTTACCAGCTCACACAACAAGAAATCTGAGGTAGGGCTGTTCCGGAGTTGATGATTTCAGTGGTTCAATGTGATTTCTAGGACCCAGATTCCCTTCACATTTTCCATGTGTTGACTGACCTTCCTCCTTTATTCAAACAAAAAATTGAGGGCTTTGTCTCTTCTACATTGTCCTCAAGCCAAGCTGAGTGCTACAAGAATTCCATTTAATTAGATAAAAGACATTTTTGTACCACTGAACATAACAGATTTGCAGAATATTTTTCACGCTGCAAATTAACTGAAGTAGGAATCACCTCTATCAACAGTTTCAGCTATTGTGTCCAATACAAGAAATATGACATTATCTTCTATTGGAGGCTATGGGGTTACACTCCAGAATGGGATTTGAGAAAATTGAAAACAACTCTGATAGAACTGGCCAAGAACTGCTTCAACTCCTTACCAAATCCTGCAGCCCACTGGCATCTGAACCTCAGCATCTGTGTTTCCCTTGAGTTATAGTGGAAAAAGCATCCTTGCTCCAGTCAAGGGCAAAGGCCAATTGTTTCACACAGTTGTGTATCTTCAGTTATCCCATTGCTCTCATTTATCATCAAATTCTTTCTACTGCACCGTTTCCACTAGCAGTCTAATATCTCTCTCTCTGTCCTCCATCCCCCACCAATCACCATTCTATTTCTCTTCCCCACTCAACAGAAAAATTTCTGAAAGCCACATTTAACTTGCTACCTTTTTGTCTTGCCTCTCATTCTTGCCATAATGCACTTCAGTCAGGTTTTCATTCCTCCATTCTCCCAACCCCACATTGATAAGAGACAGTTCTTCTTAAGGTTGCTTGTGTAGATGTCCATGAAGCCAAACTCATCTGATTCTCCCCTGACTGGCCTGAGAGCTCTTTCTTAGCATCTTTTCTGGCTCCTCCTCCTCCAGCAGACCTCGTGCAAGCTTCCGTGTTGTCAACCTGCACTCTTCCCTACCGCCGTGGCTGTAAGTATCATCTATTCACAGATGACTTTCAAATCTATACCTCTTTTCCTGACCTCTATCCTGAGTTCTAGACTTATTTATCCAACTACCTTTCAGCATTTCCTTATAAGTGTTTAATAAAAATGTCAAACTTAACATGTCTGTTCGTTGTTCAGTTGTGCCTGATACTTTGCGACCCCATGGACTGTAGCCTGCCAGGCTCCTCTGTCCATGGAATTTTCCAGGCAAGAATACTAGAGTGGGTTGCCATTTCCTACTCCAGGGGATCTTCCAGACCCAGGGTTTGAACCCACATCTCCTGGGTCTCCTGCATTGCAGGCATATTCTTTATGGTCTGAGCCACCAGGGAAGCCCTTGACATATCTAAAGCAGAACTAATTATTTCTCCCCTCCTCCCAGTTTATTCTTCCCAGGGTCTTCCCCATCATGGTAAATGGCATCTTCATTTGTCCAACTGCCCAGAAGCAATTATCAACAAGTCCTATAGTACTTACAAAGTATGTCTTGAGTCTGGCTACTGCTCCCTTCCTCACTGCTACACCCTCGTCCAGGTGACCACCATCTGGCCTGAACTGCTAAGACAGTCTTCCAATCAGTCCCAGCTTCCTGTCTTTTGCACTCTGATCCTTTCTCCATATAGCAGTCTCAGTGATTTTTCTTTTTTTCATTAATCTTATTTTTTTCCTTCAATTTTTGTTTTTTAAATTTTAATTAATTTTTTAAAAATTGGAGTCTAGTTGCTTTACAATGTTGCTTTCATTTCCACTGCACAGCAAAGTGAATCACCTCTACATATGCACGTATCCCCTCTGTTTTGGATTTCCTTCCTGTTCAGGTTACCACAGAGCACTGAGGAGAGTTCCCTGTGCTCTACCTACTGCAGGTTCTCATGAATTATCTATTTTATACACAGTATCAATAGTGTATGTAGGTCAATCCCAGCCTCTCAGTTCACCCCCCTAGTTGTCCATACATTTGTTCTCTATGTCTAAGTCTCCATTTGTGCTTTACAAACAGGTTCATCTACACCATTTTTCTAGATTCCGCATATATATGTTAATATACGGTATTTGTTTTTCCCTTTCTGACTAACTTCACTCTGTATGACAATGTCTAGGTTCCATCCATGTCGCTGCAAATGGCTAAAATGAAAATTAGGTTATGTGACTTCTCTCCTCAAAACTTAAATTGCTATCTCATCAACCTGTGTAATAAAACCCAACTTCTCTTCCTGATACACAGGGTTCTGCAGGGTGTGGTATTTGCCCACCAAACCTCATCTCTGTTCATTTCCTCCCCTTTTCATTCCAGCAGAAGCACTATGGCTGTTTTTCTTTCCATCAAGCACACCAAGCTTGTTTCCATGTTAGAACCTTTGCACGTGTGCTTGGAATACTCTTCCTTTTTACATGTGCATAGGTGTGTCCTCATCACTCAGGGCTTGGCTCAAATGGGAGTTCTTAGAGATTCTGTGCTGAGTAATCTACTAAATCAGCTGTTTCCCCACGCTCTGTCATTCTCCACCACAATATTCTATACTAGCATTTTTTGGCATCATTTATAAGGAACGGAAATCTCATTTACTCACTGATCACTCAATCATCACTCTGAATATAAACTCTTGATGTCGGAGCCTCAGGCTGTCTTATGCTCTGCTGTTTTCCCATTATCTGAAACAGTTCCAAATATTCATCAGCAGTGAATACTCCATAAATGTTTGTTAACTGATTAATTGCACCATGTTTGTTCTGAACAAACATTTACCTCTTCTGATCTCAGTTCCTTCAGTATTAAAATGAGGAAGCCTGGAGAAGAGAACACCTGAAATTCCTTCTGGATCAGTCTGATAACTTACAGTAATTACAGGAAAAATCCTGTTGCATCAAAGATTTGTATCTACTGAAGAACATTCACTCATTCATTCAACAAGCTCTTTTTGAGTGCTGACTATAAGCCTGGGACTGTTCTAGGCGTTGGAGGCCAAGTCTTAGCCATCAAGGTTCTAGCATGTAAGTCTCAACAGACAAACAGAAAACCTATAAAGTTAATGCTATCCTTGTTTTCCATCTGCTTTTCTACTGATACTTTCACAACAGTTTTCTCAATACTGCTTAGTTTATCAACACTGGGCTCCCTCTTACCATGGTTAATTTCCAAGACTTCTAGGATTAAGTGACATAATTTATGTAGCTATAACTTTAATAGCACCATGTAAAACATAGCGATTAAGGCTGCAGAATTCCTGCCAATCTGATTTAGCTCTAATCCAAACTCTGCCATACTTCCAAATTTAATTGCAGCCTGACTTATACTAAAATTTTAAATTTTATGAATCTAATTTTTTAAAAAATGAGGTTAATAAGGAACTAAAATTGTAAACATTCAGGTAGTAACACGTACAGGACTGCTAATTCTCTTGCCAAAATTTGAGACAGATGACTTTAAATTTGAATTGGAATTAGTGTACATAGAGAGGCAATCATTAATCAAGTGTCTAGAATGAAAATAAATCACTTTTAAACATGACTGTAGAGAATGAAAAATGATTAAGAAAAGTAAAGCAAATTATTATATATTGTGCTAACTGCCATTTGTTGGCATAGGCTACAAATCACTCATAGAAAGCAATGTCTATTTATATTTGCTTTAATCAATTATATAAAGAGATTTAGTATAGCTACAGAATGTTTTTATCTTGCATACAAGTACTATATTTAAAGCAATATATATTGGTCAAAATGTTTTTGGTTGGAAAGAAAGAAAAAAAGGGGTGGGGATGGGAAAGGACTATTTACTGTTTCATGTAACTGGGAAAGCCAGAACTCAACTAATAGAATGTCATCAGAGAACTCTTTTGTTTCAATCAGGGGCTCTCCTTCTGGTGAACAAATATTCACTAGCAGTTCAAGATTCATATCTTACCAGTTTATCAGCCCAAGGGGAAAGGGAGCAGTTGTTTTCCTTTAAAAAATTTTTATTTATTTATTGGCTCTTCGTTGCTGCCTGGGCATTTCTCTAGTTGCGTTGTGTGGGCTTCTATAGCTTCTCCTGTTGCAGAGCGTGGGCTCCAGGGCATGTGGACTTCAGTAGTGGCCGCTCCTGGGCTCTAGGGTCCGGGCTCAATGCTTGTGGTGCCTGAGCTGAGTTGCTCCACAGAACGTTGGATCTTCCTGGATCAGGGATCGAACCTGTCTCTCCTGCACTGGCAGGTGGATTCTCCACCACTGAGCCACCGGGGCAGCCCCACAGTTCTTTTTCAGTAGCTACAGTAGAGAGATTCTGGGCGAGATTCTAACTGGCCCAGTTCGGAAACAGACTAACAAAATGTATTTCAACGGCCCTCACACTCTTTCTTCTTCAGAACTGTTATTCTTGCAGTGAGCTCAGTTCAGTTCAGTTCAGTCCTCAGTCGTGTCCAACTCTTTGCAACCCCATGAATCGCAGCATGCCAGGCCTTCCTGTCCATCACCAACTCCCAGAGTTTACTCAAACTCACGTCCATCGAGTTGGTGATACCATCCAACCATCTCATCCTCTGCCATCCCCTTCTCCTCCTGCCCTCAATCCCTCCCAGCATCAGGGTCTTTTCTAATGAGTCAGCTCTTCGCATGAGGTGGCCAAAGTACTGGAGTTTCAGCTTCAGCATCAGTCCTTCCAATGAACACCCAGGACTGATCTCCTTTAGGATCGACTGGATGGATCTCCTTGCAGTTTAAGGGACTCTCAAGAGTCTTCTCCAACACCACAGTTCAAAAGCATCAATTCTTCGGCGCTCAGCTTTCTTCACAGTCCAACTCTCACATCCACACATGACCACTGGAAAAACCATAGCCTTAACTAGACGGACCTTTGTTGGCAAAGTCATGTCTCTGCTTTTTAATAATCTGTCTAGGTAGGTCATAACTTTCCTTCCAAGGAGTAAGCGTCTTTTAATTTCATGGCTGCCATCACCATCTGCAGTGATTTTGGAGCCCCCCAAAATAAAGTCTGACACGGTTTCCACTGTTTCCCCATCTATTTCCCATGAAGTGATGGGACTGGATGCCATGATCTTAGTTTTCTGAATGTAGAGCTTTAAGCCAACTTTTTCACTCTCCTCTTTCACTTTCATCAAGAGGCTTTTTAGTTCCTCTTCACTATCTGCCATAAGAGTGGTGTCATCTGCATATCTGAGGTTATTGATATTTCTCCTGGCAATCTTGATTCCAGCTTGTGCTTCTTCCAGCCCAGTGTTTTTCATGATGTACTCTGCATATAAGTTAAATAAGCAAGGTGACAATATACAGCCTTGACGTACTCCTTTTCCTATTTGGAACCAGTCTGTTGTTCCATGTCCAGTTCTAACTGTTGCTTCCTGACCTGCATACAGGTTTCTCAGGAGGCAGGTCAAGTGGTCTGGTATTCCCATCTCTTTCAGAATTTTCGCAGTGAACTAATCTTGACTAAATTTTAGGAGAATGTAATCTGATTAAATTGATTCACCTTAAGGTGTTTAAAAGTGATGGCTTTAACTTTTACAACTTAAATGAAATGATAATTGGTGCAATGTCAAAATAAGAAAAGGAATTTAAAGCACTGTGGATGAAGACAGTTTTAATTGGGTTCAGTAAATTATGCCAATGTGGAAGGATACCTTCTTTCAAACATAAGGCATAGAAATCTGGACCTCTCTGTCCTACTCACACTATTTGTGAGTACAGAGTATTGGGAAGATGCTGTGAGAAGGGTCTGTCCTTGGTTGAGGCAATAAAGGACACATTGTCTGTAGAGAACAAAAAAGCAGCTATAAAACTAAGTCAGCTTTTTCTCGAGCCTAGTGCAGCCACAGCTTGTGGTCCCAAGAAGCACCTGAAGCCCACAGCAGCTCCAAAGCTTAGGATGCCTGATAAACTGACTGGTGTGTTTGCTCCTTGTCCATCTACCAGTCCCCACAAACTGGGGAATGTTTCCCCCTAATCTTTGTAAGGAACAGACTTAAGTATGCCCTAATAGGAGACGAAATAGAGAAGATCTGTATGCAGCATTTCATTAAGAGTGATACAAGGTCTGCACCAATATCCTACCCTGCTGGTTTTATGGGTGTCATCAGCATTGATAAAACTGGAGAGAATTTTCATCTGATCTATGACAACAATGGTTGCTTTGCTGTTCATCGTATTACACCTGAGGAGGCCAAGTACAAGCTAGGGAAAGTGGGAAAGATCTTTGTGGGGACAAAAGGAATCCCTCATCTGGTGACCCACGATGCTCACACCATCCACTACCCTTGATTCCCTCATCAAGGTGAATGACACCATTCACATTGACTTGGAGACTGGAAAGAGTACTGATTCAATCAAATTTGACACTGGTGCATGGTGAGTAGAGGTGTTAACCTGAGAAGAACTGGTGTGGTCACCAATCAGGAGAGACATCCTGGTTCTTTCAATGTAGTTCATGTGAAAGATGCCAATGGCCATAGTTTTTCCACCTGGCTCTCAAAAATTTTCAGTATTGGCAAAGGCAACAAACCATGGAACTCCCTTCCCTGTGGAAAGGGTATCTGCCTTACCATTGCTGAGGAGAGGCAAGAGACTAGAAGTCAAAAAGAGCAGTAGATAGATGATCTCTGGGTGACATGACTGGAAAAGTCTTTGTACTTAGTTAAAGATAATACCACATTAAAAAAAAAAAAGGTTAAGTCATTTTGGTCTTCCCTGGTGGCTCAGATGGTAAGGAATCTGCCTGTAATGCAGGAGACCTGGGTTCGATCCCTGGGTTGGGAAGGTCCCCTGGAGGAGGGCATGCAACTCACTATTCTTGCCTGGACAATCCCATGGACAGAGGAGTCTGGCAGGCTACAGTCCATGGGGTTGCAAACAGTGGGACATGACTGAGTTACTAACAGTAAGTCAGCTTGCATTTTCTTATTAACATGTATAGGAATTCTAAACAATTTCAGTGATGTAATATCCATCCCCACCTTGATGGACCAGTCCCACTGTTACTGCATCTCCCTGGAGTTCCTTGTCAATATCTCTTCCCATCCCATCTCCCGATTCAATCACGCGGCAATAGAAGTCAGAGCGCTGGCATATTACTTTTCACAACTATTGATACCCGACTAGGAGAATTAATGCATTATATAGAAAAGAGTGAACTGAGACTGCAAAAGGAAATAATCAAGAGATTATGCTTTACAAAATGGATTATAATTAATGTCAAACTGTGCATTATAAGCAGTTAGTATAAGCTCGTAATATAAAATAATTGAATTAGTCCCCCAAATAAATTCAACAGAAAAGTCTGTTCTGGAAGAGTAATTCATTTGTCAGCTGAGCAAAAGAAGCTTATAAGGAATAGCTGAATGATGCCAAACGACTGTTAAACTAATTTAAAGGCAAGCATGTGAATTTGATTTGGACCGGAGTCTGTGTCATTTCCTTTCTTTTCCTGCAGCCCTAGCCCAGCACAGAGTATCATAGCTGGTCCAGCAGGTGGCGCTCTTCTCTGTGCACTTGTACTAAACTAACCACTTGTCCAAGTACAAGGTAGAGTCTTGCCTTCAGAAGAACCCTATAATCTGTTTATCTATGGCAATGATACACTTATAGATTTTTGTAAGGGTAATTATGCTGATTTATTCTTTGTCAGTTTTCTTTCTTAAATCAATGTGCTCTTCCCCAGTAGCATATTGGCCACCTTCTAACCTGGGGAGCTTATCTTTCAATGTCATATCTTTTTACCTTTGCAAACTGTTCATGGCATTGTCACAGAAAGAATGCTGGATTGGTTTGCCATTCCCTCCTCCAGAGGCTCGTGCTTTATCAGAACTCTTCATTATGACCTCTTCATCTTAAGTGACCCTGCCCAGCATGGCTCATAGCTTCACTGAGTTATGCAAGTCCCTTCAACCACAACAAGGCTGTGATCCAAGAAGGGGCTTAAATCAAAGACTTGTTTTATTATAGTACATGGACTGGGACTGATGGGAAAGGGTGGATAAAGTGGGCAACATTGCCCTGATTAGCATTGTATGTCCATCCTGATAGCCAAAACGTGCTAAAGGTGCCATCACATTGCATCATGGTTTTCCTGATACTATCCTGACCCCATATTCTGACCCTGAGAAGGGAAAAGGTGCCAAACAGCACCCCAACCACCATGCCCACAGCTCAACCCATCACAAAACCCATCTTCATGAGGTGGAAGTAACATGGCTGGACCTGTGCTCAGGGATCCGAGGCCACCAGCATCTCACTTCCGGCCTTGGTTGCTTTTGGTCTTTGCCCTGTTGGGTCTAGAGTTTGCCATCCTTAGTTTCAAGCCTTTGTCAGTTTCTGTTAAAATACTTTGACTTCTACTCTACGTTTAAGGTCTTACACTGTGAGGGAGATCTACATACAATTGAGGTGATTCATATTTGAAAAGCACATTGAACCGAAGCAATCTATATAAACTCAAAAAAAGAAGACTTTTTCTAATAAAAATTCCACACATCCTTGGACCTTTTGAAACTTCCCCTCAAGAATCACTGATGAGCAGAAGTTGGATTCCATCTTCTACATATTCTCTTTTTCATCCAGCTTCATTTTCTATAGCTTGTATCATGAAAACAATTTTTTTTCAGATATACAACTAAAATATAATAGGCACATTGCTTTCCCTTTCAAAATTTGTCCTGATGCCCTGCCTCCTGGAAAGTGTGATTTGTTGGACACAAATCAAAGGTACTATAATAAGCACAAGAATAAAAAGAATTAACATTATTATGTAATTAAAGCACATTTTCATTTATTACCTTTTTCATGCTTGCTTCATTTAGAGATTGTGAAATATATGCTGGACATATTAGTATGTATCATGTGTATTATACATATAGTCTGCTCTCATTTAATTTTCACAGATACTCATTTTGAAGAAAAGAAATATAAAGATTAGGAAATTTGAGTTATTTCCCCAAATCATGAGGCAAGTCAATGTCAGAATGGTGACTGGAGATTCTAAACCTTGTACCTCTGAAAAAGACAGACCATATTAGAATATTGAAACAATCTTGCTAGTAAGTGTAGGAGCTTCATTTTAAAAAGAAACAAAAAACTGTTCATAAAATGACTTTCAGGAGAAGGAAATGGCAACCCACTCCAGTATTCTTGCCTGGAAAGTCCCATGGACAGAGGAGCCTGGCGGGCTACAGTCCTTGGGGTAGAAGAGAAAAAAAGAAGAATAAAAAAGAAAAAAAAAAAGAAAAAAAAATGACTTTCAATAGTTAACTCTATTTTGTACAACAACCTATGAGAGTTTTGTTGATAAAGTTAGGCATTCTTTAGAAATTGTACAAAGAGAAGAGGAGAAAAGAGTGTTAAGGAAAGATGGGAGAGGTTCAGAGATAAATTTAATTAAATTTTACAGTTTGCCTACAGTTAGCACAACCTTTAAAGATTATTCAAGGGAGAACATAAGGAAATGTGTTTTACTGTGGGGAAGAATCCCTTAGAAGAAATGGAGTAGCCATCATAGTCAACAAAAGAATCTGAAATGCAGTACTTGGATGCAATCTCAAAAACGACAGAATGATCTCTGCTTGTTTCCAAGGCAAACCATTCAATATCATGGGAATCTGTTTATGCCCTGAACAGTAATGCTGAAGAAGTTGAAGTTGAACAGTTCTATGAAGACCTACAAGACCTTCTAGAACTAACATTCAAAAAAGATGTCCTCTTCATTATAGGGGACTGGAATGTAAAAGTAGGAAGTCAAGAGATACCTGGAGTAACAGGCAAATTTGGCCTTGGAGTACAGCATGAAGCAGGTCAAAGGCTAATAGAGTTTTGCCAAGAGAATGCACTGGTCATAGCAAACACCCTCTTCCAACAACACAAGAGAAGACTCTATACATGGATGTCACCATGGGCAACACCGAAATCAGATTGACTATATTCTTTGCAGCCAGCAATGGAGAAGCTCTAAACAGTCAGCAAACACAAGACCGGGAGCTGACTGTGGCTCAGATCATGAACTCCTTATTGCCAAATTCAGACTTAAATTGAAGAAAGTAGGGAAAACCACTAGACCATTCAGGTATGACCTAAATCAAATCCCTTATGATTATACAGTGAAAGTGACAAATATATTTAAGGGATTAGATCTGATAGAGTGCCTGAAGAACTATGGATGGAGGTTCGTGACATTGTACAGGAGGCAGGGATCAAGACCACCTCCAAGAAAAAGAAATGCAAAAAGGCAAAATGGTTGTCTGAGGAGGCCTTACAAATAGCTGAGAAAAGAAGGGAAGCTAAAGGTAAAGGAGAAAAGGAAATATAAACCCATTTGAATGCAGAATTCCAAAGAATATCAAGGAGAGATAAGAAACCCTTCCTCAGTGATCAGTGCAAAGAAATAGAGGAAAACAATAGAATGGGAAAGACTAGAGATCTCTTCAAGAAAATTAGAGATACCAAGGGAACTCTTCATGCAACGATGGGCACAATAAAGGACAGAAATGGTAGGGACCTAACAGAAGCAGAAAATATTAAGAAGAGGTGGCAAGAATACACAGAAGAACTATACAAAAAAGATCTTCACGACCCAGATAATCACGATGGTGTGATCACTCACCTAGAGCCAGACATCCTGGAATATGAAGTCAAGTGGGCCTTAGGTAGCACCAGTATGAACAAAGTTAGTGGAGGTGAAGGAATTCCAGTTGAGCTATTTCAAGTCCTAAAAGATGATGCTGTGAATGTGTGGCACTCAATATGCCAGCAAATTTGGAAAACTCAGCAGTGGCCACAGGACTGGAAAAGATCAGTTTTCATTCCAATCGCAAAGAGAGGCAATGCCAAAGAATGCTCAACCTACCACACAATTGCACTCATCTCACATGCTAGCAAAGTAATGCTCAAATTCTCCAAGCCAGGTTTCAATAGTACGTGAACTATAGAACCGTGAACTTCCAGATGTTCAAGCTGGGTTTAGAAAAGGCAGAGGAATCAGAGATCAAATTGCCAACATCCGATGGATCATCGAAAAAGCGAGAGAGTTCCAGAAAGACATCTACTTCTGCTTTATTGTGGACAAGGAAATGGCAACCACTCCAGTACTCTTGCCTGGAGAATCCCAAGAGCCTGGTAGGTTACAGTCCATGGGGTCACAAAGAGTTGGACATGACTGAGTGACTTCACTTTCTGCTTTATTGACTAACACCAAAGCCTTTGACTGTATGGGTCACAACAAACTGGAAAATTCTTACAGAGATGGGAATACCTGACCACCTTACCTGCCTCCTGAGAAATCTGTATGCAGGTAAGAAGCAACAGTTAGAACTGGACATGGAACAGCAGACTGGTTCCAAATAGGGAAAAGAGTACCTCAAGGCTGTATATTGTTGCCCTGCTTATTTAACTTATATGCAGAATGCTGCTGCTGCTGCTGCTGCTGCTAAGCTGCTTCAGTCGTGTCCAACTCTGTGTGACCCCATAGATGGCAGCCTGCCAGGCTCCGTGTCCCTGGGATTCTCCAGGCAAGAACACTGGAGTGGGTTGCCATTTCCTTTTACAATGCGTGAAAGTGAAAAGTGAAAGTGAAGTCACTCAGTCATGTCTGACTCGTAGCAACCCCATGGATTGCAGCCTACCAGGCTTCTCCATCCATGGGATTTTCCAGGCAAGAGTACTGGAGTGGGTTGCCATTGCTTTCTCCTATATGCAGAATACATCATGCGAAATGCCGGGCTGGATGAAGCACAAGCTGGAATCAAGATTGCCAGAAGAAATATCAATAACCTCAGATATGCAGATGACACCACCCTTATGGCTGAAAGCGAAGAAGAATTAAAAAGCCTCTTGATGAAAGTGAAAGAGGAGAGTGAAAAAGTTGGTTTAAAACTCAACATTCAGAAAATTAAGATCATGGCATCTGGTCCCATCACTTCATGGCAAATAGATTGGGAAACAATGGAAACAATGACAGACTATTTTTTTTTGGGCTCCAAAATCACTGCAGATGGTGACTGCAGCCATGAAATTAAAAGATGCTTGCTCCTTGGAAGAAAAGGTGTGACCAACCTAGACAGCATATTAAAAAGCAGAGACATTACTTTGCCAACAAAGGTCCATCTGGTCAAAGCTATGGTTTTTCCAGTAGTCATATGCATGTGAGAGTTGGACTATACAGAGAGCTGAGCACTGAAGAATTGATGCTTTTGAACTGTGGTGTTGGAGAAGACTCTTGAGAGCCCCTTGGACTGCAAGGAGGTCCAACCAGCCCATCCTAAAGGAAATCAGTCCTGAGTATTCACTGGAAGGACTGATGCTGAAGCTGAAACTCCCAATACTTGGGCCACCTGATACGAAGAACTGACTCATTTGAAAAGACCCTGATGCTGGGAAATATTGAAGGTGGGAGGAGAAAGGGACGACGGAGGATGAGATGGTTGGATGGCATCACCGACTTGATGGACGTGAGTTTGAGCAATCTCTGGGAGTTGGGGATGGACAGGGAAACCTGGCAGTCCATGGGGTCTCAAAGAGTGAGAGAACTGAACTGAACTACTGAAGCAAAATGCATTTAATATGCAGTGGAAAAAAAAATATGCAGTGGGTGTTACAGTATATAAGTCAAACGAGAATGTGACAAACAAGAGGTTCATAATTCTATGACATGCGAAGGAATTCCAAAACATACATACATTTTCAAGGTGCGAAATGTCTATTAAACTAATTGCACCTTTAAAAAAAGATACTTTGAGTGAATTATATCTCAATAAAGATGTTAAAAAAGGTAACCATTTTAGTATGTGAAATTTACTTGAAAGAAATGGTCTTTAACAGTATTTTAAGCCCCCAAATGTCGATGCAGTACAAAAACTAACATTTCAAAGGAAATTTCCTAAATTAGCTGATTTGAATCACATGAAGTTGAATCTGGTTCAAAAAGCTATCGAATTGCTTAGAGACTCATTTTTAGTGTGTGATTAATAAAATGATTCCCACTTAGGATTTGCAAATATTAAATACTATGACTAAAATAATGAATTCCTTAATTTTTTCTGTAAACCGATTAGGGAAAAAGAGCTTTATTTGTTTGGGGGAAAAAGGGAGCAGAAGTTCTTGCTTAATATAACATCAACGATTTTCAAGGTCCAATTAAAACCCACTTTCTCTAGAAAATTGCCTCTCTGACCACTGTTCTCCTTACTGATAATAAAAATCCTAATTTCCATTTACTGAACACTTACTATGTTCCTAGGGATAGGTTAAGTGCTTCACAGACCCAATAAAATTTAATTTTGACTACACTGTGAGGTAAGTGTTATTAACTCTGTTTAACAAATAAGGAGACTAAGACAGGTAAGTTAAGAAACTTGACCAGGTCACATGTTCAGGTCAGGTTCCAGGCTGGAACTGTCTGGTTATAAATCTTAATAACTACACCACACAAAATCCTTCCTTGTACCTTATTCATTCTGTGAATGCTACAAATGAGCAAAGAATGATAAATTGGTATAATCAGTCTTTTCTCAGTGTATTCCCAAACAAGAGGTGACAAGCTAAAACTCTACTCTGACAGGAGATCCAAACTAGTTTTCTTTAATAAGAATAACAGCATTCTAAGGTATAATTATATCAATTTGTATAATGAAAGGAATTACTTTTCTGAGAAGAATGATATGATATAATACACTTAATACTAAGAGCTGACTAGAATATTAAGAAAAGAGTTGAAGACTGAACAGCTCAAATCAGTGAATAGCTGTCTGGAAGTGCTCTTGATCCACTGAGGTCACAGCTTCTGTTGATTGCAGATTCTTATATTTTATATTTCATTTCTTCACTTATTCAAGAGTTATCTATTGAGCACCGACTATGTGCTAGGTGCTGTTCTAGGCATTGAACATATTATCAGAGAACATAAAAATCCCTGTTCTTAAGAAAGAAAAAACAGAAACAACAGCATCAACAAACACAATCTCTGACCTCATGGAATTTCCATTTCAGTGGGGGACAGCCAGGAAGAAACACATGTCAGACGATGCTGGGTGATATGAACAGGGGAAGAGGCAGAGGGATGAAGCCTGGTGGGGTTCATCTAAACAGGGGGTTAAGAAAAGCATCTCTGATATATTAGCATTTAAGTAGAGATTTGAATGAAGTGAGGCAGTTGGAAAGGAAGCCATGAGGATTATCTGAGGGAAGAGAAAGCTAGGTGAAGAAAGAGCACGTGCATAAAAGGCCCTGAGCTGGGTGCCCGAGCAGTGCAAAAAGGCCAGTAGGGCTGGAAGGGGAGGGAGAGTGGGTGGTAGATGAGGGCAGAGAGGAAGTCGGGGCTTGTGTCAGTGACAGACTTTGTGGCTTTTCTCTGAAGGAGACAGACCAGTTAGGAGGCATTTGTAATTACGCAGGTGAGAAATGATGGGGTTGATAGCTGTGGAGAGGATGAGAAATGGTTGGTCACTGGATATATTTTGAAAGTCGATTTGAAAGGATTTACTGACGGACTGGAACATAAGATGTGAGAGACTGGATATGAGGTATGAGAAATCGTTGTGTTAGAACGCTAGATAAGTAACTATGGAGAGAAAAACGCCCCCCTCAGGCCTGGTTCTTGTGTGAACAGATCGTTTGACCTTGAAGGTTAAGTCAGCAAGAGTCACTAAAATCTGACTGCTAAGAATAGGGAGAGATGAATGGTGACCCTTCTACCAAGCTGGTTCTTGTTTGGGAGGAGCTGCCAAGCTAAACAGTGGTTGTGGGAAAAGAACAAGTGCCCTTTCTAATGAACTATTTCTAGTTTGTCAAGGAAAGGAAGGGAATCTAAAGATGCAAGAGCAGATTTTGATCAAATCTCAAGAAGTCGCTGGACTGCGAGCCTATTGTAGGATCCAACCTTAGGTTCTCCCTATTTTTTTCTATTTCTCTCTTTTTGCGTTCATCGTCCACTCCCTCCTTGGCTCGACTTCTTCTTCTTCTTCATTTTAAATTTTTATTGGCCATATAGTTGATTTACAATGGTGTGTTAGTTTCAGGTGTACAATAAAGTGTATCAGTTATACAGGTACATGTATTCACTCTTTTTTATAGATTCTTTTCCCGTATAGAGTATTGAGTAGAGTTCCCTGTGCTATACAGTGGGTGCTTGTTAGTTACCTTGTTTATACATAGTCATGTGTATATGTCAGTGCCACTCTCCCAGCCCCTCCCCCCATCCATCCACTGTGTGTGTGTGAGTGAAAGTCGCTCAGTTGTGTCTGACTCTTTGCATCCCCTTGGACAGTACAGTCCATGGAATTCTCCAGGCCAGAATAATGGAGTGGGTAACCTTTCCCTTCTCCAGGGGATCTTCCCCTGGATCCATCCCCTGAAAGGATCCACCCCCTATCCCCTGGTAACTTTAAGTTTGTTGTCTTCATCCAGGATTCTACTTCTGTTTTGTAAATGTGAGTGAAGTCTCTCAGTCGTGTCTGACTCTTTGCAACCCCGTGGACTGTAGCCTACCAGGCTCCTCCGTCCATGGGATTTTCCAGGCAAGAATACTGGAGTGGGTTACCATTTGCTTCTCCAGGGGATCTTCTGGATCCAGGGATCCAACCCGGGTCTCCCATATGGGAGGCAGACACTTTAACAAATCCTTTAAATTGAATTAACTGCCTCATTAGTTCAACTTCTAGGCTGCAGGAAGGTACAGTTTACCTTTGGTTCTCAAACACCAGCAGGCCTCAGAATTACCTGGAGAGCCCATGAAATCAGACTGGGGGCCCCACTCCCACAGTTTCTAACTTGGAGACTGTGTGTGTGTGTGTAGGGGAAAAGTGCCTAGATTTTGCATTTCTAACAAGTTCTTCGGTGAGGCTGTGTGTGTGTGTGTGTGTGTGTGTGTGTGTGTGTAGGGGACAAGTGCCTAGATTTTGCATTTCTAACAAGTTCTTCGGTGATGCTCCAGAAGAACTGTTGCTTCTGGTACCAAAGGGCAGGGCGTGCAAAGCAAGGGGCCCTTGACCTCCACCTCCTGAGAGGTGAGAGCGAAGGTTCCTGCCTCAGAGGTGTCCGGTCACCAGGGAAACTGTCCTCTGACCCCAAGGTGAAAATAAGAAGCCAGTGGAGAGAAGAAAAGTCCTTCCAGACTAGCCATCCCCTCGGAGCTCACCCCTGGAGCGAAGGCGGGAAGACAGCTCCGGGCCGGCCCACAGATCCTCAGAGGGCGAGGACCCGGAGGAGGCGCCCCGGCAGGCCGCGCCTCTCGGAGGAAGTTTGCCCTTTAATTGCAGAGCCCGGATCGCCGTCGCACCAACTTCCAGGAGCGGGCAGCGGGCGCCGTCGGGAGCGTCAGTCCCTCCCGCCCCGGCAGCCGCGGCGCTCCGCATCCTCCGGCACCGTCACCATGGGTGGCTCGGCCTCCAGCCAGCTGGACGAGAGCAAGTGCGCCTACATCCGAGGTACGCCCGCCGGGGGCTTCCCGGGAGCGCGACCGGTCCGCTAGGAGCCTGGGGCCAGGCTGGACGCCCGGGCACAGGTCCCGGAGCGGGTAACCTGCGGGGTACCCGCCGCGCTCCCGCCCTCCACGGCCGGCTCGAGAGCCGCGGCTGCGGGGATGACCGGGGCGCACCGCCCCTCCCCAGCCAGGGGTCCCCCCGCCGGAGGGCAGCTCGCCCGCGCTCCCTGGTCGGGGTGGGGTGCGCGGGTCCAGGGCGCATAGGCTCGGGATGCTTTGGCCGCGCCGCCGGACGGTTGGGAAATGCAGGTGCCGGCTGCGGAGAGGGGGACCACCCCCGTTTCCTCCACCCTGCGGTCTTCCGTGTCTGTTCTGCACACCCCAACCCCCGCCCCCGGCGCAGCAACACCTCGTCCCCCTGTACCCGGCATGGCGCACAGTTCCGAGCCCTTTCTGAACCTGCCGAAAAGAGAACAGGGTGGGGATACCCCTCGCTTCTAGAGATTTCCCTGGGGATTCCCGGCCTCTTGCGCTGAATTCCCCTCCTGGTGACTTTGGCCGGATTCTGTAAAATGCAGCGTCGGCCACAGCTTCACTGGAGCTTCATAATGTCACTTGTGGGATGGTTTCATCAGAGGCAGGAAGGCCACTGTCATTCCGCTCCCAGGTTCTTCCCTTCCCGGAGGGGAGGCGAGGGGCGAGGGGGGCGGGCAGGCAAAAGAGGAACACGCGTGTTGTGTAACAGTGGCTGAAGTTGTAGACGGAGAGAAACTCATTTGAGAGACTTTCAGGGAAACAGTGATACAGTAAAGAGTGTGAGGCAGAAGAAAATAAAACCCAAACTGAGCTGAAACTGCAGGAAATCATGACTCTTTATCTCCTGGGTGAAACTGGCCTCTTTCTCTTCCCTCCCCACAAACCTTGCCGACAACCACTACCTAACAGTTGGTTAGCTCGTGAATTTATGTTTTTCTGGCTTTAGAAATACCTGCTAAACTAGGTATTATACTCTAGGTTTTATCCTAATTCTGTTTAAAAAAAAATTAAGTTCTTTCTGATACCTCTTTTTGGCCCCTGAACCATATCCTAAGAGGAAAGGATTTATTTAGTGTGCTTATTCCATATTTGCTTGCAGTTACCACAACATTGAAAACCACTTAAAACGGATATCAAATCAGGGCACGTGAGAGCAATTTAATTGATTTTCCAGACTTCTGCTCTGCTGCTTTCAGAGGTAGATGATCACCAACAGCCCATACTGTCAGGGAGCAAAACTTGGTCAAGTATTCCTTTGCTGTTTATTTAACATGGGGGAAAAGATGGATGAGTTATTTATATTACCAAAAAAAGCTAAACCAAGTGTGCCTTAGTCTTACAAATTTGGTTACAGGCTTGTTGTTGATATCAGTGTGTAGGGGACTGAAAGAACAACGTAATAGAACATTGTGAGAAGGGGCTTGCAATTAGTTATTAGCAAAATAGGTTTCTGGCATTTATTTTATAAAACCGTATTTCACTGAAAAGCTTAGAAACACATAAAGTTGTAGCATGGCCATCCACGGTAATCATTGAAAGTCTAGCCATATGAGGGGTTAACTTGCTTGAAGAAGACTTCATGGTTACCATGATGCTGATGCTAGCATTGTACTCATGTGATAAGAAAATGTGTTACCTTTTTCATTCTGAAATCAAATTATTACACATACAAAAATCAAAGATAGCTAGTGCACAGGAAGGATTGGTAATAAATGCGTTCTGAATGCATTAAAACTATAACAGACTGTGTAACAGTCATTCCATCCTCTAGTCTTGTTATATTATACCTCCTCATTGTTTGGGAGGGCACTTTCAAAATATGTAGGGGTGGAGGCAAGAGAAGAGTTAAAGTTAGACTACCTCCAGAGAAAATAAGAAGTCTCCTCGTTTGAGAATACTAGTCTTGCCAAAAAGAGAAAACAGCACTGGAAAAATGCATGGTGTTGTGAATTGTTAGTGCATGAGCAAAAGAAGGTCATGAGGCTGTGATTTCCTGACGATTTTGAAGCTCCAGATCCCTGAAAAAAAAACCATAACCCTGTCTTCGCTGCTTTGCCCATCCTTTAGCCCATAAATATTCTCAAGCTTTGATTTAATCGTAAGCAGAACAATTGAAAGTATGATGGTAAAGTTTAAACACAATTTTATGACCTGTTTCTCATAAAGTAGCTGCCAGTGAAATAGTATGGATTTGAAAGCTCCTTTAGCTGAGACAATAACTTTCCTTCAAGCTTAATAAGCTTTGCCAACATGGAGAATAACTAGTCAATACATTTGCAGTGAATTTTGTTTAATCTTGTACGTGTTGTGAGCAGCTGTATTTTAGTAGGCTGATGATTCTGAATCAGCACTGGCTTTTCGGCAAATCATTTAACAGTTGCCATTTGGTTTGTGTGCCTCAAAACTTTGTGTTAATAGTGATCTCTGTCACACGGATATTTCAAAAGTAATTTATTTCTGAGGATGTAGTCAATCTCTAGGTAAAGGGATGTCAGAAGTGTTAAAGGTGTTTGTCTCTAAAGGTGTTGGTTTTGAAAATTACTGACTCATGTTTCTTAAGGACAGAATACATTTTGAGAATAGTGTCTATAAGTCTTTGAGTAACGTCCCTTGATAAAATGATGCTATTCATAAATAATACTAAGATCAATTTGTAATCACATGGGTGGTGTCATCTGCTAGCCTTCAGAAATGCTTTTTAGTACTGATGAGTAGTAGTGATTTTTTAAAGCTTTTTAAAAAATGCTTTTTAAAAGGGTTTTTCTTGAAGGAAAAAGAAAGCTCATATAACGCAGGCATCAGTGGTCATTTTATGGCACTTTTTTCTTTTTCTGGCTTGTTTTCTTTTCCTTTCAAACTTTTGGTATGCCTAAAAGTGCACTACAGCTTCCAAAAACAGTGTTTTCCTGTTAAGGCAATAATTTTGTTTCCTTAAAAAAATTGCCGTTGAATTGTTAATGAATCAAAAGAAAACAAACTTGAAAACTCTCCTACATATGTCCCGTGGAGGGCCAGAAAAGCACTGGAATTTCAGTGCTGTATCTGAGAATTGAAGGATACATGGGTTCTTGGTGGGGGTGGGAGAATACTGGAGGACACCTCCAGGCCTGCAGCAGATAGTCAGGAAAACCGTTCTTTTCCTAGACTTATTATTGCATCATCAGCCACAGTGAACCTTAAAGCAGCTTCTTTTGAAATTCTCATAAGGAATCTGATGCTTGTAAAGTAAGACGTGAGCTTCAATTTTAAAAACAACATGTATTTCTCTCAGGGGAATTTTCTCCTATTTATACCATAAGGGCTAACTCAGGCAACTGAAATGTGAAATTCATGCTGATTGTAGGTCTGGAGTGAAAAGTCTGCCTAGAGCCAGTGAATGGACACTAGGAAGTTTGTGGTCTACGCAACCTAGATGTGTAGTTACTAGTCTACACATTTGCTTTTTCTTCACTTGTAGTTTGTTGGTAGGAGATGGGTATAAGAACTGGTCTGATCTTAGAGATCAGTTTATCTCTAGTAATAGTGTAGCTGACCCTTGACAACATGAAGGTTAAGGGTGCAGACCCTCTGTGCTGTCGAAAATCTGCGTATAACTTATAGTAGGCCCTCATAACTGTGGTTCCTCACTGAGCATGGATCCACATCCCTAGATTCGGTCAACTGTGGATCGGATAGTGCTATAGTATTTACTATTGAAAAAAATAAGTGGACCCACAGAGTTCAAACCTGTGTTGTTCAAAGGTCAACTGTATGGAACTTTAGGATGCAGAGTGTGGTAGATACTGTTAGATGCCACCCCAACATCCTTTCCCCATTCCTCTTTCATAACAGAACCCCACTTTTGTTAGGGTACTGAACCTCTGTGCAGCCCTCTGTTTCAGAGAGATTAGCCCCACTTATGGCTTCTGAGAGGTGGGTGCTCATGGGTCCCTGCCTATCATGGTGGTGTCTTCTTGTCAGTGACTGCAACTCTCGACTTCAAGGGTCAGTATTGACTCTTGAACAACACGGGTTTGAACTCACGGACACGTAAGATTTTTTTCTGTTGTAAATGCTACAGTACTACATGATTCACAGTTGGTTGAATCTGAGCATGTGGAATCACAGATATGGAGGAACTGCTGTTACCAAGGAATATATGGAGGGCCAACTGTGTGGAGGGTGGGCACCCCTCACACCCATCCCCCCCCCCACCATGATGTTCAAAGGTCAGTTATATACAAAGCATGGGATTGTGATGAAATCTGGCCACTGAGACTTTAAGGGAACTTTACCAGCTGCCTCTAAGAAAATTTTCTTCCCTTTTCAAAAGGGGACAGAGGGAAGAGATACATCCTTCCTCCTCTTCTTTTGGATTTTGTTGCATCTGAAATATGATGCCTAGAACTGCTGTCTTTGTCTTGAGGAGCAGGAAGGGAGCTAGCTTAAGACAGAGGCGACACATGGAGACGTGCCAGGCCGAGGCAGATTCAGAGAGAAGTTGGAGCCCAACAAACCTCACTGCCTGCCCTACTTTTGGGTACTTCTTGTTATGAGAGATACAAGTTGGGCTGGTAGCGACTGCTAGTTATGCCCTAATGTAATACTCTCTTGCTTTTTAAAATGATGGAAGCTCCAAGTATTAGCTGGCCACATGAACTCCTAGAATAAAGATACCTAGTTGGAGTCTCCTTTGCAACTAGATAGGGTTGTGTAAGTGAGTTTTGGCTCATGGGATGTAGGTGGAAGTGTTGTATGTGATCCCCAGAAAGTGATCTTAAAAGTAAAGGGTGTGCCTTTCTTTCTGCTGTCCTCCATACTGCTGGCTAGATTGTGAACATGACTGGAGAAGCCATCTTGGACTATGGGGTGTCCTTTAAAAAGGAATTCATGCAAAATGAAGTGGACAAAAGGAGCCCAGGTCCTGAGAACTTCATGTAGTAGAACTTCCATACCAGCCTTGGACTACTTACCTCTGGACCATAATAAGGGAGAGATAAACTTCTATCTTACTTAAGCCAGTGTTCCCTGTGCTATCAACTGTTATTCACAGTCAAACTCTTTCTAACTAATATAATTGTCTTCTGTTATGGCCCAAAGCATATTAGCCAGTACACTCAGTGTAGCGCCTTCGTAGATCCCCTGTAAGAAAAATTAATACAAATAAAGTAGGAAGTGGGTAAGAATTATAGAATGAGTATTTATCTCAGTTCCTAATTTGTAGAAATGAATGAGTTCTCCTAAGAAGTGGGCAATTGCAGTGCCTCAGGTGGAAATAGCAGGGATGGGAGAAAAGGAGAAGAGGACCCGGTATAAATAATGCAAGAATGTGTATTGACACCGAGGAAACCAGATCTGAAAGAGACACGTGTACCCCAATGTTCATCGCAGCCCTGTTTATAATAGCCAGGACATGGAAGCAACCTAGATGCCCATCAGCAGACGAATGGATAAGGAAGCTGTGGTACATATACACCATGGAATATTACTCAGCCATTAAAAAGAATTCATTTGAATGAATTCTAATGAGATGGATGAAACTGGAGCCCATTATACAGAGTGAAGTAAGCCAGAAAGATAAAGACCACTACAGTAAACTAACACATATATATGGAATTTAGAAAGATGGTAATCATAACCCTATATGCAAAACAGAAAAAGAGACACAGATGTACAGAGCAGACTTTTGGACTCTGTGGGAGAAGGCGAGGGTGGGATGTTTTGAGAGAACAGCATCGAAACATGTATATTATCTAGGGTGAAACAGATCACCAGCCCAGGTTGAATGCATGAGACAAGTGCTTGGGCCTGGTGTACTGGGAAGACCCAGAGGGATCGGGTAGAGAGGGAAGTGGGAGGGGGGATCGGGATGGGGAATACCTGTAACTCCATGGCTGATTCATGTCAATGTATGACAAAAACCACTACAATATTGTGGGGTGATTGGCTTCCAACTAATAAAAATAAATGAAAAAAAAAAAGAATGTGTATTGATTATATACATCTAAATTATACCTTAATTTTAAAAATACCAATCTACTAATGAAGCTAGCAGGAGTTTTGCATTAGGGAAATTATTGCAGATTGGGAATTTCTGGTGGCAACTATTACTTTCTGCTACCTTTAGTCTTTGTGAATAGAAATCAAGACTTTAAGAATTTAATGTGAGTTGAGTTTCTTAATCTAAGAAATCTCATTAAAAATAAAGATACTTGGCTGAGACAAACCAACGTTTTCTCCTGTACTAGTGGAAGAAAGAGTGGTCTTTCCTCTTGAGTCCCAATTCATGCTTTGATGAATTCATAGAGTCAGATGCTAAATCAAGATCTGGTCTTGATGAAACACATTTTTCTCCTATGGACATTTGCTACCGGAGAACCACTTCCTCAAGAGTGCTTTAGTAATAGAAACTCCTAGGATGATGATAATGATTTAAAAAATTTATTTATTTATTTATTTTTTATAATAGTAACTCCTACGATGACCATAGTGATTTTTATTCATTTATCTTGCTGTGAGCTATTGAACTGATTGTGGTTTTACTGTTATTCTTTGGGATTATCTGAACTGGATTCCCAGGTAAGAAGTGCAATAGTAGGAGCACAATTTGTGACAGTACTTTCTAATTCAATCAAAGTAAATGGACTGTGAAAGTTTTACAAAATATTTTATGTGCCGTATGGCAGTGAATTTTGATCCCTTAATCAGAAATTTTATTTTCTTTACTTTTGTCAGGGAAGCTAGCTAACACCATTTTAAGAAAAAAGATACCTACAGCAGTTTGCCTTGTGAAATGGAAAATGAAGTCAGAGGTGAGGATGATAATGAAAAGGAAGACAAGAGAACAAAAGAGCACATTTCATCTGCTACAATCTGTTTTAAAGCACTTTAGTAAAACGTGACACGAGGGCTAACATTCTAACAGTTCCAAACTAGAACACACACACACACACACACACACACACACACATACACACACACACACACACACACACAATCCCAAATGTAATACACATTTTCTCCTTTGAAGCTGGAAAACTCATTTTAAAAGAGACCAGCAAGTTGCTGCCAGTAAGAAAATGCAAGCCAGTTTATAAAAGTGCCTCTTTTTTTGGTACTATATGTTTTTCCTCACAGGAGTGAAGAAAAGATTTATATATGAAAGAAATTAATTTGGTTTTACAAATTGCAAGATCTAAGATCCAAAGAAGTTTATATTTCTCTGCTTGATGTGTTTGGATGTTGCTGTGGATAGATTAGAATAAATCATAAGTTTTAAACTAGGAGCCTTGAGTGCTTTTTAAAAAGTCCATAGTCTAAAAATAAATAAATAAAAAGTCCACAGTCCAAAGGAATTTTGGAAGAAGAGTAAAGGTCTCTATGCCAAACCATGGGGATTTTTTTCTTTTTCTTAAAACCATTTTTTATTTAAAAATAAAACATAGGCTCCAAAACCATGTAAACAAATGCATAGCTTAGTGCATCATTATAAGCTGAAGATCCTGTAGCCATCACCCAGGTTAAGAAATGGAAAGAGCTTCAGTAGCCATCTTCCAAAAAAAAAAAAAAACTATTCCCAGAGATTGTTGTTCAGTCCTAAAGAAACTGGTCTCTCCAACAGGGTCCTGAATTTTAAAATGCTAGGTCAATATGTAAAATAGCTAGCTAGTGGGAAGCTGCTGCATACCACAGGGAGCCCAGCCTGGGGCTCTGTGACAGTCTAAAGGGATGGGATAGGGGGAGGAGGGAGGCTCAAGAGTGAGGGAATATATATGTATAGTTATGACTGATTCACGTTGTACAGCAGAAACCAACACAACATGACTCTTAAAGCAATTATCTTCAAATTAAAAAAAAAAAAAAAGTCATTCCCCACGGTCAGATTCTCCATCCTAATTACAGCTGCCTCATGGATCGACAGCTGACTGTTGACAGCACAGTTCCTTCAACAGAAGAAAAATCAAGATTGATTTTTGAGGAGGGTCAACAAAATTTTTTTATTATTATTATTTTACGTTACTCATCTGAGAGACAAATGAAAAGAATAGATCTCGTGATTGAAAATACTATTTAAAAGTTTCCAAATTGTGGAGCAGAGAATTATTCTCCTTTATGGCCTAAGGATACATTCTGCCCCTAGTGCCAAATAAATTTGAATAAAACTAGCTATTTTTTCTTTACTAAAAAAATGAAGTGCTAGGTCAGAGTTTGCAAGAAAGCAAAGACCAGAGCTTTTTATGGCTTAGCCTTGGAACAGCACAGTATTACTCTACCATATTCTATTGGTTAAGGCAAATCTCAGGGCCAGTTTAGATGCAAGAGGAAGGAACTCCACAAAGTCATGAATACCATGAGTTATGATTCCTTAGGGGCTGCCAATATAACAAATGACCACACTAGTCATCCTAGATTGTATAGTAATGACTTCCTTATATTTCGTATGGTTTTATCACCCAACAATGTATTTTTAAACACCTTAGTTTAGTCTTGCCCATTATAAAAATCTCTGTCTTAAGTTTCCTTTAATCTACAGGTTTCCCTTACGTCTCTAATTTTTACTTGCAAATGATATATTGACAGATCTGGACTATTGGACATGTAGGTTTTCCACAGTCTGGAAATTGTTCATGGCGCCCTTCCACACATTTCTCCTATGTTTTCTACAAATCGACAGAGGGATATTGAGATGTGACCAGGTTGAGAATTAATACTTTTGTCAAGGCTATAGGTGGTGCTGTGTTCTTCATTTGGAGGCATCTAACAGTTGGTTGTTTCTTTTGGTGATGTTAACAGACTCAGCTGGTAAAGAATCCGCCTGCAATGCAGGTGACCCTGGTTCAATTCTTGGGTTGGGAAGATCTGCTGGAGAAAGGAAAGGCTACCCACTCCAGTATTCTTGGACTTCCCTTCTGGTTCAGTGGGTAAAGAATCTGCCCGCAATGTGGGAGACCTGTGTTTGATCCCTGGGTTGGGAAGATCCCCTGGAGAAGGGAAAGGCTACCCCCTGCAGTATTCTGGCCCGGAGAATTCCATGGGCTAGTCCATGGGGTCACAAAGAGTCGAACATGACTGAGTCACTTTCATTTTCACTTAGCAGTTATTGATACTCTGCTGGGACCCATTAATATCTCTGGCATTGAAAATGGTGATATTCTAATTATGTCATTTTGTTTTCATTTATTAGCTTGACTAATTTTATGTAGTGCTACTTTCCTTATTTACTATTTGGTTACCTCATATGGTGGTTCACATAGGAAAGGCAGAATAAAAAACTTTACCCTTTCATTTTATTTACCAGTTTTCAAGATAATTTTGGGTTTCCTATCATCCTCTGAAGATTATGAATTAATTTTAAAAAATATTATGAACTCATGAGCTTGTTGTAATTCTTATCCTTACTGAAAATTCTTATCCTTATTGAAAATTCCCATCATTGGCAATGAAAGCCTTTTCAAGTTGGCTCCTGAGTCCTTTTGAAATTACCCTAGTAGTGTTTGATAGCTTTCTTGTCTTCTGGTAGGTCAAAATGTTCTTGGTTCATCATGTTTATTTCCTATCACACACTTGCAATAAGCAGTGTCTAAAAGAATCCCTGATTTCTCATAGTGGAAAATGGTATTTAAGAAGACAGTTTGGGCCTAGGGAGGCCAACTGGGTTGGCCGTTGTTTCTGGACCATTTCAATAGACAGAAGTATGAAAGAAAAATTATATCTTCAATGTTATGTAATGGAATTAAATATCTTCAAATTCTGCATTATCCCACTTAATACATGCAACTGTATCAGACAATAATGTGAATATTACCACCATCAATTATGATTGCAGAAAACTGTTGAACAAACTGTTTTAAGAATTAGTAGGGAGGCTCAAGAGGGAGGTGATAGATGTATAATTATGGCTGATTTGCATTGTTGTATGGCAGAAACCAACACAACATTGTATAGCAATTTTTCTCCAATTAAAAAATAAATTGAAAAGAAGAATTAGTAACAGAAGTTTTATACATGCCATCACAGTTCTCCAATTTTATTTTATGATTTTGCTGTGTCAGAACATATAACCATTACATTATATTCATTTTTCTCATTTACTCTTTGTTTTCCAAGTAAGTGTTACTTAATTCATCACTCCTTATGTTGATGTCTCTTTGGTGTTTGAAGCTCATTATCTAGTAGATTTCTCAAGTAGAGCTCATTGGAACATAAAGAAGCATGAAGACAGGACTAATTTAGTGGCTCAGTGATAGCATCAAAAGTCAGCTTATTTTTATCTTTCTGCTCTCTGTGGGTTAGCACTCCTACTGTTGAAAGATGACTACAGTAGTGGAAGATACCACATTCTTAAGTAAAGCAATGTCCCGGAGGCTGAGAACAGGACTATCTATTCTTTTAGTCTCTTTATAAGAGCAAACTTTCTCCAGCTTCCCCTAGCAGACTTCCTTTGATATGTGACCCACCGATCGGAATTGGGTCACGCATTCTTTCCTAAGCCATCACTGGTAATAGTATGGAATTATCATGATTTGGTTAGACTAATCCAGAATCACCCCTGGCTGGGGCCAGGCCCTATCTTCTCTGAAGTCCCTGGCTATAGCGACACCCGAACAAAATCAGGCTCACTTGGCAAGGAAGAAGCATGAATCGCTACTATATGGTAAGTAAGCAACATTACAAGTTTTGGTAAATGTTATGAATGGAATAGAAAGTGTAGTGAGATTGGAAAACTGATGGTAGGGCTAGGAGATGAGATACACTGAAGATATAGTGCTCAACAGGATAAGGGAGAATATTTTGAGTATAGAAAACAGTGTATAGAAAGGGAAGGAGAAAAAGAAACTTGAACGAACTGAAGAAAGGGTGGTATGGGTGGAGTGCAGTGAGCAAGTGAGAGTGTTTGGTGGAGGGGCTTCTCATAGCACTCATTACCAACCAACATTTTAATAAAATGTGATTTTTAGTTTTTTAATGCCTGCCTATCACTGACTTTCACCTTCATGAGAGCAGGGTCTTTGTTTTGAGAGATCAGTGTCTGATACATGGTTTGTTACCACTAAATATTTGCTTAATAAATTAATGAGAGGAGGAAAAAATTTAAACTATAGTGAATATCCTAAAAAATAAGAGAAGTATTGAATTTGGAAAACAAGTTCAGGTTGCAAGATAATGCAAGAAATGATGATAGCAGAATAAGAAATATCTCTTGGAAATTTAAAATTTAATGATCAAAAAATTTAGAAATCCAGGTTTTGCTTTGGAAAACAAAGTTGAGAAAGTCTTGCAAAAATAGAACAAAAAGAGCAGAAGATAGAAAATAGAAGAGGCAATATTAAAAAATATTAAAAAATTAAAGAGTCAATTAAAAAATTTCAATGTCTGACTCTGAAGTTCTCATAAATAGATAACAAAGAAAATGAAGAGAAAATTAGCAGAGAAGCAATATAAGACCATTTTCTAGAATAGAAGATCACGTGTATCTGATTTTATAGAGTCAAACAGTTCCTGGAAGTTATCCAGAGCTAGAAATAGTTTAACATCTCCATTATCCCAAATAGAAGGACATTAGAAAAACAACAACAGCAACAAAATATAAGAGAAAGATCTTGCAATACACAGAGCATTGCGTGGAGTCCTCAGTAGTGTGTGTATGTGTTAGTTGCTTAGTCGTGTCCGACTTTCTGAGACACCATGGACTGTAGCCCGCCAGGATCCTCTGTCCATGGGAATTCTCCAGGCAAGAATACTGGAGTGGGTTGCCATTTCCTTCTCCAACTCCTCAGGGCTTCCCTGGTAGCTCAGACTGTAAAGCATCTGCCTACAATGCGGGAGACCTGGGTTCGATCCCTGGGTCGGGAAGATCCCCTGGAGAAGGAAATGGCAACCCACTCCAGTATTCTTGCCTGGAAAATCCCATGGACTGAGGATCCTGGTAGGCTACAGTCCATGGGGTTGCAAAGAGTCTGACATGACTGAGCGACTTCACTTCACTTCACTTCTCCAAGTCCTCAGTAGTAGTGAACAGAAATTAACTCTAAACTCTAACACTTGTCTGAACCTGCTCTAATAAAAAAAAATGTGAAAGCAAACCTCAAAAAGATCAAACTGATCCTAAGTAACTTAACTGCATGCCTGAACAAAAATCCAGTATTCCTTATAGGAATGCAGTAAAATGTATATTCAACAAAAAGATCAAACTGATCCTAAGTAACTTAACTGCATGCCTGAACAAAAATCCAGTATTCCTTATAGGAATGCAGTAAAATGTATATTCAACAATGTAAAATTCACAATACTCAGCATTTGATAAAAAATTACCAGGCAAATGAAAAAACAGGAAAAGATAATAACTCAAAGGGAAAAAAAAATATCAGTAGAAACAGATTTAGGAATTACAGACATGAAGAAATCAGCAGACAACGGTGTTAGACAGTTTTTTATAAACATGTTCCATGTGCTAAAGTAGAGGAAAATATGAACACAGTGAGGAGAGAAATGGAACACAGAAATAATTCTTGTCTCCAGGTCTCTAGGAAAGAGTGATATGAATACCATGTTTTTGGGTCTGTTGGAACAGCTGTTGGAGAATGTAGTTGTACTACCTTCTGCCAACATTCTCAGTAGGTTTGGGAGAGGAGTGGAGCATATCTTCATGAAGAATTGCTGAGATTGGGCTGGTCTGGGGCCAGGACAGATGAGCAGGGTTGACTGAGAAATGAGGGGAAACTGTGGATGTTCTTTCAAAAAGGTCATTGTTAGTGGCAATCTTGTACCATTACGTTGGAGTCTCACACAGGACAAGTGACAATTTCTAGGATTAGCTTAAGAATTCAGAAGTTTTCCCAATTTGAATTGAAGATGCTTGTTTTTAAAATTATTTGCTACGTAGGTCATGCTGAGTGAGTTCGATAGGTATGTCTGAATAATGTGTGTGCGCTCAGTTGCTTCATTTGTGTCCAATTCTTTGCAGCCCCACGGACTGTAGCCTCTGTCCATGGGATTCTCCAGGCAAGAATGCTGGAATGTGTTGCCATTGCCTTCTCCAGGGGATCTTCCCGGCCCGGGGATCGAATCTGCATCTCCTGTGTCTCCTGCCTTGCAGGTGGATTCTTTTACTGCTGAGCCACCGGGGAAGCCTGAATAGTGGTCTAAACAAAACAGACGTAGTTAGAATAAAGGTAAATTTCACTCGCAACATTAATAATATTGTACAACATCTGGAGTAAGTGATCACACTAGTCAATCCTAAAGGAAACTGGTCCTGAATATTCATTGGAAGGACTGATACTGAAGCTGAAGCTTCAATACTTTGGCCACCTGATGAGAAGAACTGACTCTTGAAAAAGATCCTGATGCTGGATCATCAAAAGATTGAAGGAGGGAGGAAAAGGGGACAGACAGAGGATGAGATGGTTGGATGACATCACCCACTTGATGGACATGAGTTTGAGCAAGCTGCTGGAGTTGATGGACAGGGAAGCCTGGCATGCTACATGGGGTCCAAAGAGTGGGACATGATTGAGGGACTGAACTGAATATCTGGAGTATAAATATTTCCAGCTGTTTCATTGTTAAGAGGGATTAAATTAGTAACATTAATTGAAATGTACTCAGTGGTAAAGAATCTGCCTGCCAATGCAGGAGATGTGGGTTTAATCCCTAGCTTGGGAAGATCCCTTGGAGAAGGAAACGGCAACCACTCCAGTAATTTTGCCTGGGAGATCCCATGGATAGAGGAGCCTGGTGGGCTACAGTCCATGGAGACGCAAAGAGTTGGACATGACTGAGCGACTAACCAACAACAACAATTTAGATTTAAAGCAGCTAAGAATTTTGGAGCATAAGTAAGACCTGTGCATTCTATTGGGATATCAATTCTTAACTAAAAAATGATAACTCCTGACCTGAGGAGTGATAATAATGATAACAGCAATATTAAACACTAACCAAGAGTGCCTGCTCTTTAACATGCAAGTGAATTTCTCAGAGAATAAGCAACAGAATATCAAATGTTCGTCCAGAAATTGCAAGTCTGGTCCACATAGCTTTTTCTTGTCCACATAGCTCCTTTCAGAGAAAAAGGAGCATCAACTTGATAAGATTTGAACAATGAGTTATTCACTTTATTTATAATTTTATTTTTATTTATTTGTTTATTTTTGATTGTGCTGGGTCCTCATTGCTTTGCAGACTTTTCTCTGGTTGTGGTCATAGGGGGCTACTCTCTAGCTGTGGTGCAAGGGCTTCTCATTGTGGTAGCTTCTCTTGTTGCAGAGGGCAGGCTCTAGGACTCTTGGGCTTCAGTAGTTGAGGCACTGAGGCTCAGTAGTTATGGCGCCCAGGCTCTAGAGCATAGGCTCAGTGATCATGGCACATCGGCTTAGTTACTCTTCAGCAAGTGGGATCTTCCTGGACCAGGGATCGAACCCATGTCTCCTTCACTGGCAGGTGGCTTCTACCACTGAGCCACCAAGGAAGCTCAACTTATTTGCTTTAAAATGAGATTGAAGCATTTACTAAACCCTTGATTCCATAGCTTAATTCTAAATGATTTGACTATATTTTGAAGTGAATATTTTCAGTAGATGAGATTTTAAGTAGCTTAATCTAGAAAGTAAAATTTGTCTACATGTTAGCAAACATAATAGGGAATTTATAAATAAGTGAAAGCAGGCATAGTAGGTCACTTTAATAAAATGGTGCCTTTAAACAACTTCTTCATTATGAAAGAAAATATATTTGGAAAATAAGACACTAAAGACTCATAAAGGAAGATTTTAAATTAGAAAAGCAAGCATGGTAACCTCCTGAGGATTTGCTGAGTCTGAGGCTGGATTCTAGGTAGATTTTGGATCTGATGACTGGCTGTGCTGTTTCTCATGTAAAATGGGGACAGCAGTAATGCTCAGTGAAATAAAAGGAGTTCAGGAATGAAGTTCATATAATTCTGGGATTTCCCAGTCCTACTGTTTTGATAATCAATTTGTTTTTACTATCAGAAGCAGTATCAGGCTTTCCCAGGGTAAATAATTGATTTTCAGACACTGCTGAATAATACCTATCTCACACATTTGTTCTGTAGACTAATAATGTTTCAGAGTGTTTAAACACAATGCCTCTACAGAAGCAATGGCATTATAATTTGTTGGGACACTCTAGTATTGTAATTAGTACTAATTAGATTCTTTTCAACAGCTTGTGGAATGTTAAAATTGCTGCAACTAAGGTATTCTCCTTTATTTATTCATTATGAAAAAGTCAGACACGGTGGTTTAAATAGGAGCCTTCAAGCAGTTATTCTCAAGATTCTGCATACATCCTTCCCCTCCAGCCAGGGGACGTCAATAGCAGGACACCTTTCTAGGAACTGTTATGGGGAAAGCAGTTCAAACAAGGGGCCAGGAGTCAGTTCACGCTTGCTGCAAGCACGAGTCTGGCCAATCCTAATTCAGAGTTCAGTGCCATTGTATTGGTAGTTGAAAATCAGCCATGGTAGTTTTTTTTTGAGACTCAGTTTACCAGCACATCATTGCCAGTGCCCGTCTCTTCAATGCGTGGAGTCTGTTTGCAGTTGTAACCGACTGGCATTGGCCTGAAGCCACATTTCAGCTGTACACTAGAGTGAGCTAATTGCTGAGTTCTCCTCACATATCAGTGACTTGACATGATAATGATTTATTTCTCACTCATTACACAATCCAATACGATTCAGTGTGGGATAGAGAAGGGAGTTAGGGTCATTCAAGGACCCAGACTCTCTCCCTTTAGTGTGTTGTACCATGGACCCTTTTGGCAGTCTGTTGAAATTTGTGGGTCTCCTTCTCATAGTAACATTTTTAAATAAAAAAAAAATACATAGGCTTACAAAAGAAACCAATTTTATTGAAACACAGATATCAAAATATATTAAAAACCTGTGACATAATAATATATGTGCTTCTTTATTAATGCATTCAATGATAAGGTCCCGTGGAGGGTCTGATAACTGCTGTCACATTGATGAAGTGCTATTGTACGATGTGCAGTTAATGAAATGTGCTGGGAAGAATGTGTGATCTCTGCTGAGGGGGAGGTCACAAGCTCTGTTAAATTCTACTGTGGTTTGCCTACATTCATAATTGAAGGAAATGATGAATTCGAGTTGGAAGTTAATAGAAGTAAAGACATTATTTCCCCCCATTCCACTTTTGGACTCCCTGAATTCTATCCGAAGATCCCATAAAGATCCATAGACCCCAGATTAGGAGCCCCTGATCTAGGGACTCCTCTATTCTTATGACCACAGAGACCTTAACTGAACACACTGCGTATGTCTTCTGTAGATAAGAGAAAAGGGACAGTGTTGAATTAGGGGCAAACATTTTATTGACTGGGCCTGGAGGTGACTTACATCATTTCTGTCCAACCCTTGAATTTCCACATAACACAGCTTCCTTCTGTATCCTTCCATTTGGCAATTACCGTAAAAAGTCCTGTCACTTTGTTGATCATCTCTTCCCTAACATCTCAATATGTTGACCCTAACGTTTTAATGAATAGTTTTTCTACTTTAAATGTAATCTCGCTTTGAAGGTAAGCTATATCCTTAGGTAAGAAAAATTCAAGCCCTCTAAACTTGACTATTGACTACTTGAAATACCTCTAATCCAAATAAAGATATGATGCAAATATAAAATATGTATCAAGTGTTGAAGATTTAGTAGAAAAAGGAAAGAATGTAAAATATCTCATTAATATTATTTAATACCAGTTACACATTGAAGTGTAATGATATGATTTATGTAATGATATGTAATGTAGTGATATGAAGTGATATGATTTTGATCCTGTTGGATTAAATACATATGTAAATAAAACACATTAAGTACAAATAAAATAAAATTAATTCAATCTGTTTAAAAATTTTAATGTGCTTCTAGGAAACTTTAAATTACGTTTGAGGCTCATGTCTATGGCTCATGTAATTCTTTTAGGCACCTGCTCTTGAATAAAGACTGGTGGAAGATTCATAGAGCTGCAAGGGACCTTGGAGATAAACATCTAATCCAACCACCTAATTGTGGGTCTGAGAGACTGAGTTGCTCCTATTTGTATAGCTAGTAATGACAGATGTAGGACTGGAACTCAGGTCTACACACTCCTGGTACAGAGCTATTTTCATCAAGTCCATCGTATTTCTATCAAACCAAACCCAACCCAAAATCTCTAAGCTTTCAGTTTCCAGTCCATACCAGAATACACTCTAATTCAGAGTTATACATAAAACCCTGAAAATGGCAAGTTTTTCCCTTGAATCTGATGTATTATTCAGCCTCAGGTTCAAGCCTTAAGTACAACTTCCTCCTGCTAGTGAAGAATCGCAGACACAGGTAGGCAGACAGAATGGCTGGTGCGTGACGTCCTCCTTCAGGAACTCAGATAAAAGAGGCCGTGAGATCGTTCCTCCCCCTGTACTTCCCTCTCTTGAATGTTTAAGCTCATAAAGAAAGCCTGCACTCTTGTATCTTCTGGATTTTATCTTAAAGAAATGGAAACATGTGGGACCCTAATAGTTAACATGATCACCCCTTTCTCCCAGTCAGGAGGGAGCACAGTGGAGAGCAATTAAAAGAACTAAATGGTGGGCTTCATTTTCTTTTCTCCCATTTTTCTTCTTGGCTCCTGCTATGGACTCTAGAGACAAATTTAAGAGGATATCTGGAATCTTTACTGACTTTTTCATTCCAGAATATTCCTTCCCATGGATTTTTTTCCCTCTTCCAACTCACTCTCCCTCTATGATGCACCAAGTTTCATAGGATCACATTTGGGCTATTGTGTATTTAAATAATATTTAAGATAAAAGGTTAGACAAAAAACCCTTATCTTAAATGGTGTATTGCCAATACATCATTTTTTCCTCTTTTAGGAATTTTAAATAATGTAAGTGCTTCTTTTTTTAAAAAAAAAAAAGATTTATTTTGGCTGCTCTGGGTCTTCATTACTGCGTGAACTTTCTCTAGCTCTGGTGTCCAGGCTTTTCATTGTGGTGGCTTCTCCTGCTGTGTAACATGGGCTATAAGCACAAGGTCTCAGTACCTGTGGCTTATGGGCTTAGTTGCTCTGTGGAGTGTGGGATCTTCCTGGACCAGGGATCAAACTCACGTCCCTGCATTAGCAGGTGGATTCTTTACCATTGAACCACTGGGCAAGTCCTGTAAGTGCTTCTTGAAGCATATAATTTGTCGATGCAGTTGAAATAACATAGTTGCCTTACTCAACACTCTTTGGAAAGTGTTATATGTCACCTAGACTCTAGGATGTCCCATTTTCTCTGAAGTTACATTTTTCTGCATTTTCAGTACTCTCTAGAATTCTAAGTTCCAGAAGAGCCATAAAGAATGCCGCCTCTTGACCCATGCAACTTTGTGACCCATCTACCAGCACGTCTCCTGTTTTGGCATTTCCTCTCTTCAGTATTCTTTGGCACTTCCATGAGAAACACTTGAGGCATACCCTAACTACTTTGCTTATTTCAGATCATTACAATTATTGACATCAATGCATGTCTGAAAAAGAGAGCACAAACAGTGTCTCTTTATGGTTTTCATGAAAATTTTGATGTCTTGAGATCTGTTGAGGATTAAACTCATCACTTCTCTAAGGATATTTTTTTCAATTTTGCATTGTGAATTAAAAGGAGAAGTATGTATATATATTGCAAATGAGTGTAAGATGTTGCATTTGTAATAAAAAAATTTCAAAATGGTATTTCTGTATCTGTCCCATTTTCAGAAAAGTGGACAAAATAAAATGAATCTACAGAGCAGATAAATCCTTTTAAAACTTTCATCATACATGTTACCTCTGCAGCTTTCTTGATTCAACAGAACATTGGCTGTGTAGGTTGACTGCTCAAGTTCAGGTACTGACCCGTCACTCGCTAGCTGTGCAAGCTTTTAAAGTTCTCTAACATTGCCAAGAGTCAGACACAACTGAGCATGCGCGCACACAACCTCCGCTGACCCTCATTTCTTCAGCGGTAAAATGGGGATCATAGTACTACCTCAGAGGGTGGTTGTAAGGATTTCCTGTATTAATCCTTGTGAAGTACTTAACCTTGCTAGGGACTTGGACTCAACTGTCAGCTGTTCATTCGTTTACAATAGTTTTATTTTATTCTAAAACCAAAGTAAAAGATTTTAGATAAATTGTACATTATATAAAGTCCCTTCCCTTAAAATTCTTAGTCAATTGGTTTGAACCAGAACTGAACTGATACACATTTTCTACTGTTCATGGAGTTGAGACTACAGCATGCTCCAAACTCAGTAGAGAGCGTGAACTTTAGGGATAAGTGCATGATGCTTAGCACAGAAGAACTTGCTTAAGTGAGCCTTGGTTCTAACACTTACATCTGACTTTGGCCTTGTCTTTAGGCCTCAGTTTTCTTAGTGAAACAAGTCATTTAATTGATTGTCTCTCTACAGAACCTTACTTAGGATGAACTGATAAAATGTCATGGGACAGACCTATTTTTTATGGTGAGGCATTCATTACATATCTTTCCTTTCAGTCATCAAATCAATTGTACCCTGCTTCATGAGTTGAAATGAAAGAAACAAACTAAACTGCTCTTGAGGGGCTTTATTTATTTAATTAAATTTAAAAGAATATTTTTATTAATTAACTTTCTGACTTTTTAATATATTGTTTTGTCTGTATACTTTTCCTGAGTACTTACATAAAGTGAAATGCACAGATTTTAAGGGTGTAGCGTGATGAATTTTTACTTAGACATCTATGTAAACATAACTCATCAAAATGGGCATTTCCAGCATCTCAGAAAGAATACCCTGTTATATGCAATGCCTTTAAATCTCTAAGATTATTACTGTTCTGAGAATAATAAACTCAGAATCATGTTGGCTAGTTTCTCTAATTCATGTAATCAATAGTGGAGTCTTACAGACTCTTCTCAGATAACAGTCTGATAAATATCTAATTAATAGAAGAGTCTGATAAAAATATCTCTTCTTTTCCATTCTCTCTGCCATCCTCCTAATTCAGAGCCTTATTATCTCATACCTAGAACACTTTCACAGACTTTCCTCCCCCTTGAGGGACTTTATCATGGAAGTATTGGTGGGAAAAGAAACTGAACAAATAGTAAGATGGCATGTGATAGTGAGTATTGTGAAGAAATATAAGAGCAGAAAAGAGGAGAGTGTGATGAGGGCTGCTACTTCAGATAAGGGATTAGGAAAGCCCTCTATGACATTTAAATGAAGTGCTAGAGTGGGATACAGGAAGGTCTGGGGGCAGGTACATCCTGGGCAGGCGGAGGAGCAAGTTCCAAAGCTCTGAATTTGGAAAGGAGCTTATCCTGTATTAGGAACAGCAGGAAAGCCAGTGTGGTTAGAGAGGAATGAGCAATGGAAGATAGGGGCAGAGAGGTAGGGAGGGCCATATCACAGAGGGACTTAAAGGCTCTGGTAAGGATTTGGGCTTTTAATCTGAAAGAAAAGAGAAACCATGGGGAGTTTTGAGCAGAAGAGTGAAATAACCTGATTTCTCTGACTGCTGTGTAGAGAACAGATTGTAAGAGGGAAATGGGAGAAAGCTGGAGATTACTTGGGAGGCTAGATCTGTGATTCAGGTCAGGGAAGCCTTGGACTAGGGGGTAGCTGGAGGTAGTAAGAAGTGGTTGAATTATAAATACATACTGAAGATAGAGCTGCCAGGATTTGATGATCAGGTCTACGGAATAAGAGGGAAGAAAAGTGGCTTCAAGGACAACTCCAAGTATTCAGACCTGAGCAACATAGAGAATGGAGTTGCAACTTACTGAAACAGAAGATTGGGGAAGACACATTTTGAGAGTGAAGGGTTAATTTTTAGGCATGATAAGTTTGAGATCCAAGTGGAGCTATCAGACAATGGACATCTCCTCTAATAATAATTGCTGTTTGTTAATTTTTAAATTTTTATTGGAGTATAGTGGATTTATAGTGTGTGTCAGTTTTAGGTGTACAACAAAGTGAATCAGTTATATATACATATATATATACACACACACATATATACATATGTGAAAGTGAAAGTCACTCAGTCGTGTCCGACTCTTTGTTAGTTAGTTAGACACTACAGTCTAACTCTACAGTGTCCGACCCTACAGTTAGTTCATGGAATTCTCCAGGCCAGAATACTGAAGTGGGTAGCTTTTCCCTTCTCCAGGGTATCTTCCCAACCCATAGATCGAACCCAGGTCTCCCGCAGTGCAGGCAGATTCTTTACCAGCTGAGCCACAAGGGAAGCCCAAGAATACTTAAATGAGTAGCCTGTGCCTTCTCCAGCAGATCTTCCCGACCCAAGAATCAAATCAGGATCTTCTACATTGCAGGCAGATTCTTTACCAACTGAGCTATCAGGGAAGCCCATGTATATATCTCCCCTCTATTTTAGATTCTTTTTCCATATATGTCATTACAGAATATTGACTAGTGTTCCCTGTGCTATACACTTGGTCCGTATTAGGTATCCATTTTATATATGATAATGTATATATGTTAATCCCAATCTCCTAATTTATTCCTCCCTGTCCCTTATCCCCATGGTAACCATAAGTTTGTTTTCTACATCTGTGACTCTATTTCTGTTTTGTAAACCTTTAATTATCTGATAGGCTCTGTGTTAAGAACCTTCACAAGTTATCTCATTTAAATCCTCACAACAACGTTTTGAGATAGGTACTATTATCATGCTTGTTGCAGATGGTAAGACTGAGACTCAGGGAGATTATGTCTGTGGTTATGGCCACATGTATATTAAGTAGTGGATGGTATTCCCTCTGAAATCAAGGCCCTGCTCTTAACACCGTCACTGTATTGCCATGTGAGGAAGAGGCTGGGCTTCATAGTAACCTAGCTGAGTTTCATCAGTTGCTTGATCTTCTTATTGTCTTAATTCTCATGGATACGTTGAAGATTGTTGAATTCTGGTCAGAAATATTGTTTATTATTTAGGAGCAGAAAGATGCTGATGACATGTATTTGCAAAGTATTTTACCTCTGAGGATTACGAATAATTCTTAGTGCCAAATACTATAATTTCAGGAGAGCAGTAAGAACTGTCATCTAATGCAATTATTGTTTTTAAAGGAAATAAGCTTGGATGCTGATCTATGTCCATTGTTGTCCTCTTTTACAGCTGAACTAGGAATTTGGCCATGAATTTTCCTTTATGGCAAATCCTAATCTGAAAGCAGCTTCTTATTTGTGATGCTACGGAGCAAGTGAAGTTTTTCCATCTATATATCATGATAGCCTTTAGATGAACAAGCAGAAGTATAATCATGATGTTCTCATTTGCATAAGCATCTCCCTGACAGGTCATCAGATATCTTTATTGTTCTCGGGTACATTTCATGGACTGCTGAAGGCATGCATAATCATCTCTAGTAATTCATCTTCTTACCTAGTTTAATGGTCCCTAGTATATATCGGGAGAATGATGGAGTGAAAAGTCAGTGTGTCCACGGCCTGCCTTCTTAAGGATATGGAGTAAATTATAGTGGGGAATAAATTACATTAGCTCTTTCTCATTATTCAGTTATCTTTTGCAAATTTCATCTTATTAGGCTAAACAGTGCTAGATGACCTTAAAAAAATTGTGTACTTTTTCACCAACAGGCTCAGATTCCTTGTTCAGCATCAAGCTAACTGATGGTCAATCATGAGACCATCAATTTTAAATCAGGGAAGACTCCTCTGCACTCACGATAGATCTAATACACTCCCTTGAGTTGGGGGTGAGGTTCCTTACCTTTATAACCTGATGGTTCAGCTGGTAAAGAATCCACCTGTAATGTGGGAGACCTGGGTTCAATCCCTGGGTTGGGAAGATCCCTTGGAGAAGGGAAAAGCTACCCACTCCAGTATTCTGGCCTGGAGAATTCCATGGGGTCGCAAAGAGTTGGACACGACTGAGCGACTTTCACTTCACTTCAAGCACCGTGTATATCTAAGAATCTCTTGAAAAAAATTCCACAGGCATATTTAATAGTGATTATTATATTTGCCAATTCTTAGTTCTAAGGATATGTTCTTCCTGCTACATATTCTTGAATATCTTGATTGTGCTTATCCAGGAGTAGACTGAATAATCAAATAATCTGAGAGCTCTTTTCCCATCCCCATTATTTTTCTACTTCACCATTATTTGAGGGTATCACTGTAAATGTCCCATAGTTTAAGCAGATTTTTGTAAAGGAATGAACACCGCCTGCTTACCCCTTTGAAATGGAATTAAACGTCATCTTATGTTTGAATGCCCTTATAAGACCGTGAGCGGCCTTTCAATACTTCCAGTAACAGGAACCTCATTATCTCGTAAGGCCGGTCTATCCATATTTGGATTATGATTTTGTTAGTGAATTCTGCCGGAACTGGATTATTCTGTTTCCACCCCTGCCTCTCAGCTGACACTGCGCTCCTCCTTTGCCCGGCACCAGCCAGTTCTCCCTGGCCTTTGGTCCTTGGTTGCGCTCAGGCTCCTGTGTGTATAAGGGATATATTCTACAGCACAGAGAAATATACTCATTATTGGTAATAACTTTAATAATTTTATTTATTTATTTTTGGCTGTGCTGAGTCTTTGTTGCTGTGTGGGCTTTCTCTAGTTGCAGCGAGCAGGGGTGACTCTTCGTTTCTGCGCGTGGGTTTTTCATTGCAGTGGCTTCTCTTGTTGCGGAGCTCGGACAGGCTCTGGGGCGTGTGGCTTCAGTAGTCACGGCTCCTGGGCTCTAGAGCACAGGCTCTGTAACTGTGGCGCGTGGGCTTAGTTGATCTGAGACGTGCGGGATCTTCCTAAACCAGGGTTCGAACCCGTGTCTCCTGCATCGGCAGGCGAGTTCTTTACCTCTGAGCAACCAGGGAAGCTGTATTTTGTAATAATTTTAAATGGAGTATAATCCTTAAAAATATTGAATCATTATGTTGTATACCTGAAACTAATATAATATTGTAAATCAACTATATTTCAATAAGAAATATACCTCTTTTATTTTGGTATAGTATATATAACACAATACTTATCATTTTAGTCATTTTTAAGTATACAATTGAGTGGCATTATATACTCACAATGTTGTGTAACTATCACCCCTATCTATAATATATACCCCAAACTTGGTCATCATCCCCAATGTAAACTCTGTGCCCATTATATAATAACCTTTATTCTAATTCCTGTCTATGAACTTGCCTATTCCAGGCACCTCTCTGAAGTGGAATCATGCAGTATTTGTCCTTCTGTGTCTAAAGCCAGACCTCTTTTTACTACAGCACTTAACTTCACAGCATCATTTACCATTACTAATGCCTTTTGTCTGTATAAATTTTCTTAAACTCATTTAACTGCAAGAGCTGCCACATTTTTACAAAGATCTCAAAAGTTTTGACTGCATGTCAGTTACTCCAATAGAAAGCAGAGCAGGAGAAACAATGCATTTCTTTGTCTTGGACTCTAAACTCATCTTTAGGCAATTTCTCCTTCCTGTTTTACCAGATTCCCTTTTTTTAAAATATAAAGAATGGAGAGAATGTGTCCCCCTCCTCCATAGTAGTCATTCTAGTTTTGATCCTGCTTTTTAAAAAAAGTGCCTCTATTATTTCCCCAATAAATTTGATAGTTGCTTCTCTTTTGAAACAGATGCTATTTATTTATTGCTGTTGGTGTTCAGTCGCTAAGTCATGTCCAATTCTTCATGACTCTATGGATGCAAAGGGTCCTGTAGCACTCTAGGCTCCTTTGTCCTCCACTGTCTCCTGGAGTTTGCTCAAATTTGACATTTATTTATTGCTATTTATTTTTTAATTGTGAAATTTCAAACCATCCCATTAATATTGACTCTTCTCTTTCCTGATTTTAAAATTAAGCTCAAAGTCTTGTAGATTGCAAAATCTGCGTTCAGTCTTCCTCTTTTCTTTGTTTGAGAATCAGATCTACATTTATCTATTCAACTCTTTCAGCACCTCTATTGGTCAGCAGCAGTTTAGCAATCTTAATTGTGAATTTTCTCAGTACACTGGATTGTGGCTATTTTACAGTATTCTACTTCTCATTTGAAATATCTTTACCAATCTTGGACTTTCTTTTTCTCTTACCATATTTAGTCTACTATTTTAAGTCCAGAAATTCTTCTGGGAAGAGAAGATGAGGACAAAAATAATAGTGGAGCAGTTGTTTCTCTTTATTATTCCAGCAACAACATGTCCTTGGTGCCGAACATCTGGCTTATCTCTTCCTGATTTTTATTCCTCTTGTTTCTAACATAACTAAAAGGACCCTTTTTGTTGTTCTTATAAATTATAGGTCTCAATCTGTCTATGTTTTATCCTAACTTGTCAAAATCAGAGGTCTTCACAGAACTATGTAGGAACTCCTATCATTTCTCACTTGGAATCACAGTCTGTGATGTGTAGACAGAATTACAGACTGCATGGACTGGAAGATGCTACTAAGCCCTCTTTCAGAGTCTCTTGCCGTAGCATCTTGGTTCTGTTTCTTTTGAGTCTTTTGAAGTCTGCCTTCCTGAAGGTTGGTTTTTATCATCATATTTTCAACCACCCACTACCTGGCTATCAAAAGGGTCAGGACAGGAGCTTTTATCTGTTGCTGTTGGAATGGAATTGGACTATTAATCAAAAAGACAGTTAAAATAGAAAATCTAAAAAGATACATGTAATTTGAATATTGTATTTTAACTTAAAATATATTAATGAAACAAATATATTCATCCACCAATCTTTGACGTAGGACAAAGGGTTTTTTGGTACCATCTATAATTCTGTGTCATTTACAATTTTTGTAATTTTCGGTTTTGATTTTTTTTGAGTTGGGCTAAATCTTGTAAAGAAATATTGCAGAATCTATCTAGGTCCATTTTTTGGTATGGTTTTTAAGTTTTCAAACAAGGTTTACTGTTGAATTGCTTTAACTTAATTTAACAGCAATTCTCTTTAGATTCTATCAAAATTTACCAGAACATTTAACTTTATTAACAACTCTTTCTTTTCGTACCAGTATGTAGTCAGTTTGTATACTATTTAATTTATTTGTCCACAGTATCCAGTACAACTGGCATGAATAGGTTTGGAAGGAAATACAACAGATATTTTATAAGTACACGGCTTGGCAGGACGGGAGGTACTAGAGGGCAGTCTATCAAACCTGAGCCTTGAGACTCTTTATGTCAGCAAGTGTGTTTTACAAAGATAGTGAAAAGCCTTAGGTGAATAAATGATGGTTAAGAGGGCTTTATCATGTGCTACAGTGGCATCACAGCTTTCACCCAAGGCTCATTATTTCACTTCACTAGCTGATACCTTGGTTGTTTAGAATTAAATTCAAGTAGCTTCCCAGGTGGCTCAGTGGTAAAGAATCTGCCTGCAATGCAGGAGCCGCAGGAGATGTGGGTTTGATCCCTGGGTCAGGAAGATCCCCTGGAGAAGGGCATGGCAATCCACTCCGGTATTCTTGCCTGGAAAATCCCACGGACAGAAGGGCATGGTGGGCTACAGTCCATGGGGTCACAAAGAGTTGGACACGCCTGAAGGGACTAAGCATGCATAGCCATGTCCCTGGTTACTGCTTCTCTTTATAGAAAAATTAAGTTACTACACAGTACAGGCAACAACTTGTCAGACATTCTGTTTTCAGTTTAGAGTCATCAGTCAAATATTTGGGAAGCTGAAGTTTCCCATCACAACTGTTTTGTGCCTCTGTGCCAGCATTGTAAACTAAATTAGGAACATATCATCCATTTCTTCCAGTTGGCCAGATAATCTGTTAATATGAATTTCATCAGCAAGATGATATCTTTTCCTCTCATTTAACCCTCATTCAAATGCTTGTTCATTACCCTTACCACCTAGATTGATGAATTTTCACACAGATAAGTGATATTTCTTTGGCTCCCTTCCTTACAAATATTTCCCTGAAATGCTACCAACTCCCAGTAATTATTATGAGGTTGTATTTACCATCTTATTTTTCAACTGTCAAGCTCTGTACTGATCCTTTATAACTATGAGACCCTTGACAGTGTTATTTTGGAAGTTTTTCCCAATTAATTTCCTATAGGAGTCTCATGGCTCCTCCTGAACTATTCTTCATTTTCCCATGACATGACTACAGACCTTTCTGGTAACTGATTTTATGATTTTGCATGAATATTGCTTTCTTCTTTCTTTCATATTCAATTTAAAGGCCACCTAATAGTCTCCAAGACTTTCTTCCTTGTCCTTATGAAGTGTACTCCAACCTTACCCAAAGATCATCATGGCACTACATGAAGTCATCAAACAGAAAATGACATATTGTTTGCCAGTAATCTCTTCCTAGTAAGTTCACTTCCTCAATGTTCCCACTGTTCCAAAGTCCTAACCATTGAGAGGAAGGGGTCTGAGAATCCCACCTGTGCTTCTGTGTCTTTTAGTCTCCAGCCTGGGACTTCTTAGATGCTAATGATGCTCCTTCTGTCTTCTAGCTTTCATTCCCATGAAGATCCAAGGACTGAATCCCTGATTAGTGGGGTTTAGCATGTTTCAGTAGACTACCATATTACAGAACTACTCACCAGAAAGATGGACAGCAAGCAAGACTGCCAATGTCTTACCTGCACAGCCCTTAATACCCCCGACAAGGAGTGGTGACCATCACTCACCCTTTCCTCCCAGGTTTCTATACGGTAGTGCTGCTTGGGTATCTTCTAGATGCGACTCCTTGATTCTCCATGTACATAAAGAAAAAAATAAGCAGTGTCTGTAGAAATAATTATATAGAGGTTGCTGTACAATGTGGCAGACGTAAATGTAGTATATGATTTTTCCATATTTCTTTTTGGAATTTCAGCCTACACTCTCTACCTCTCTTTTTTTGTGATAAATTTCAAAACTTGAGCTTTCTTTATTCCATTTAGGTATAGTCTTCCACACTGAACTATACTCTTGTATCAGCCACAGTGCTTAATATAGTGTGCTAGATGATTCAGCACTTAATCAAGATTTTTTAAGTTAATTAATTCATAAAGATCCCATTAATTATATGAGCAAAGATTTTGGAATCCACATTTGAACAGTAATTTGCAGTTGCTAAGTTGTTTGTTTTAACTTGCTATGTTGCATTTCCTTAGCAGGTTGCAGATATTCAAGTCTCAAGATATATGGTCAACTCTAAACAGTATGGATGATTTTTTTTTTCTGTGTAATTCACCATTAACATTTGCTAGCTTCATTAATAAACTTCAACTACAGCCTCTCTGTTTCTATTAAGAAAATAGAAATTTCTCTCTAAGAAATGGTGTTGATGCATCTGGCATATTAAAGTTGCAATGATTAGGTGCTTATATTATTCCAGAGAGTCACCATTTAAACATTGAATTTCAGTGCAGTTCAGTCGCTCAGTTGTGTCCAACTCTTTGCGACTCCACGGCCTGCAGCACCCTGGGCTTCCCTGTCCATCAGCAACTCCCAGAACTTGCTCAAACTCATGTCCATCAAGTTGGAGATACCATCCAACCATCTCATACTCTGTCGTCCCCTTCTCCTCCCTTCAATTTAAATTTGAAGACTTAAAATTGAATTTAAGTCTGAACTAAAATATTAATAAAATTTAGATGTAATCTCCTCTTTTCCTTTACTCTTTCAGGACAAGACCATTATTTTTGCATTTGCTGGCCAAGGCAGACTTCCTATAGAACTCATTCTGATCTAATTTTGTAACTGAGACTGTTCATCTTGCTAGCTTCAGAAGGATTCGTCTCAGACATCTAAATCAAAATGCCTTGACTTGAAGCCAGGGAATTTGGAGATTCAGGATTCTGTGTCCATATACCTTTATTCTAGTATCCAAAACTTATGGCATTCTGTTAAAGGGGCCTATGACCCCCAAAGCGTAACCATTTTTCTAGACATATTAGATGACCACAGAAAGTATCACTTTCTCTCTGAAAGAAGTAAAAGAGCTCACATTCTCATTGATGTTCTTATCTTCACATGTTTCTTTTTCCTATTTGGGTTGAGGCTTTTTCTAAAACGTCATTGATTTTCAAGCCCCATGGAGGTGCCTTTCTATGTTTGATGTGACAAATCAGAAGGTCTGGTTGTTTTCTTAGTGCGTAGAGTTGCAACGTTGGAGTGTGAGAGTTGGCTCCCAACACTCGTTGCCTTGGTGCTACATGTGGACAGCTGGTTAGCCATGTCAGTGGACAGCGTCCAGGAGAAACATGATTCCATTTAAAATGGCACTTTTAAACATACTTTTACTCCACATATGTATGAGATTAAAGCTTTCCCAAGAGGGGAGGGAGGCCCAAGGAGGGGGATTTATGTATAATTATGGTTGACTTTCGTTGTTGTAGGACTTACCTAGTGGCTCAGATGGTAAAGTGTCTGCCTACAATGAGGGAGACCCGGGTTCGATCCCTGAGTCAGGAAGATCCCCTGGAGAGGGAAATGGCAACCCACTCCAGTACTCTTGCCAGGAGAATCCCATGGATGGAGGAGCCTGGTGGGCTACAGTCCATGGGGTCGCAAAGAGTTGGACACGACTGAGCAACTTCACTTCACTTCACTTCTTCTTCTCATTGTTGTATGGCAGAAAGTAACACAACATTGTAAAGTGATCATCCTCCAATTAAAAAAAAATTTACCCATAATTTGTAAAGATTTTAAGGCTTCTGTCTCTTTCATTTGTCTTTTTCCTGCTGTGCTATAGATTTTCTCTAAAGCTAAGTGTTGTATTTTATAACCTGCAAAATGCATCTCCTTTTTAAAGCTGAATACAGCCAAATGGACTTTATTTTTATTTTTTCAAATGGACGTTTAAGCATAACTTTCATGCACACAGGAAGTGGAAAAAGACAGTGATTACTATGTTCTATTTCTGATAGTTTACTGTTTCATTTCTTGGCATACACAGCTTTCGTGATGACCTCCATCGCGTCCCTGAGAAATTATTCTACAGATCAATAATTTTTGTGTATTTGACTCAGTGACAACTCAGGGACCTCAGGGAACTTGAAATTGTACTACTTAATTTGTTTTTGTGAACTTCAAGTTCTGTTTTGTACTACGCATTGTCTTCTTGTAGTTTTCATAATTGGCCTGTGAACTGTGGGAAGTTGAGTCAAGATTGGTCCTCTATTTTAACATCATTATCTCTCAGCTGTCTCTGTATCCTTCCGTATTAAAAAATTTAAGTTAAAAACTTCCCATTTCTCCTGAGAACTGTGAACATCATTCTTAAAGAAAACTCCCATGCTCTCTGTACTTCCCTGTTCAAGCAGCTGATACTTTAATTACAGATGTGGCTGTCATCACATACACTAGTGTAAATCCTTCTAGGTCCTAGAGACACAATTCATGGAGGGACTAATATATTTACACAGCCTCTTTCTTAAAGAGATTTGGGAAGACCTGAATTAGGTGTGAAGAGGTCAGAGAGGTACAAAATGAATGGTTGAAGATTTGCTACAAAATTAGGGCAAGTATAGTCTCCTCCATCTCCCAGCAGCAGACCTGAAGCCAAATTATAGATGCCTCTCTGAGAATGTTGCAAGAACATGACAATAGACACAAATTGATGATATTTGGCCTGGGACATAGGGAAGCACTTCTAATTGGTTTTTAGTGACTACAATAAAGTAACTGCTATTGTAAAGTATATGTGTTATATCCCCACCCCCATATGAATTCAGGAGGTCCATGGACTCTCTCCCAGATTCTTTAAATATAAGTGTTGACATTTTAGATGTTTAACTTTCCTAATCTAGAACAAGACTTGTTGGCATTGAGAGGGAAAGGAATGCCAAAAAGCTTCAGTTGGTTTTAGTTTACTTGCCTTGATTTCTTCTCTTCTTTAAATACTCCTTTTTCTTTTCCCTCCTTCTGTTTGCCAAATCCCAGAGTAGCTTGAGTATTGTTGTAAGTGATGTCCAGAGTCAATAAAATGTTTACCACATTTTCCATAATGTGAACCAGGAAATAAATAATTGGAACACAGAAAGGGTAGACGGAAGAGGGTGTGTTTTCTGTTGTAGGAGATGTAGGAAGTAACCCACTCGACCCATCTCAAGCAGAGGGAGTGACAAAATGTTGATGATTTCACTGTATTTTCCATTGAAATAGAGCCTTCTCACATTTTTGCAAAGATGATTTATTTTGTCTATTAACTGAGAATGCAGAATGTCCTTGAGCATTTTTTACTCATAGAACTAACAAGGACAAGTTAAAAAAAATTATTGTACAAGTATTTTGCTTAACTTTCTTGCCAAATGCCTGCTGCAATAGTAAGTTAATATGATCCTTGTTACTGTCACAGGGCCTTCAGACAATAGTAGTCCTCTTGCGGGTGTCGCTTCAGTCATGTACGACTCTTTGTGACCCCATGGACTGTAGCCCGCCAGGTTCCTCTCTCCATGGGATTCTCCAGGCAAGAATACTGGAGTGGGTTGCCATGCTCTCCTCAGTTCTCTTGCTAGCCCACTACTAAAATAAACTAGAGTATACCAAATTTATACTAATTAGGATCCTGTATAGCTTTCACTGTGCTTTCATCAGAAAACCATTTTAAAATAATACATTATAAATTGTTTTTTCCCCGTATTTTTAAGCTTCTTGGTGCTGAGTAGTAGGGTGGGGGTTCTGTGGTATTATGTGACTTGAGGAACTTTCAAAGTTCCAAGTCACTGCCGAGTCTGAAAAGGTAAATTTGGAAAAATGTATTCACTACAATGCTTCCTTGCTACCATTCACAATTGCTGATTTCTTCAAAACCAGGTGTTCTGCAGTGGATGGGGGCATTCTTGTTTCATCTCTGAGGTCCAGCCGCGGTTCTGTTGGGCCAGCACCAAGAAGAGCTGTTCTAGTAATCCAGGGTCTTTGGCTTCTGGGATCTGTGTCATAATGGTCTCTGAATGGCCACTTAGCCACACTGTCCTTTTTCAGGGCAAGGGGAGTCTTCTTTTCATCCCAAGTTACCTAGGACCTGACCTTCTCATCCATTTTCTCTTCCTTTCTACCTGGAGCCTTTGCCTCCGCACTGGTTTCTTTTTGTCTTGGAAATGATGAAAGGCCTTCCTATGTCTCACATACTGATATCGCCATCTTTACCCTCACCACCCGGAACTCCTTCCTTTGACCTTTTGAGCTGTTATATCTTGAGCTGCCACCCCGTTTCTATCTTTTCCTTCACCATCCACCATTTTGTTCAAGTGTAGGATTTTGTATTTATTACTTTCTTATTCACCCTAAGGTTTCACCCCTAATTCTTTCAGTTGCCAAATGTCTGCTGCAATAGTAAGTTGATACGATCTTATTCACCGTATATTCCTCTCCCCACCTTCACTTGTCTACTGAAACCACTACTTTCATGTTATCAGTGACCTCTATTCATGAAATCCATTTTTTTTTTTTGGTCTTCCTTTTCTTGTTCTCCACTGTTGAGATGATTGTTTTCATATGAATCTCTCTTTCTCCTTGGTTTCCATGAACAAGGCTGTCCTATGGTTTTCTTCTCTCCCTAGCCAGTTCCCATCTTGCACCATCCTTGTTTTTTCTTTCTTCTCCAAGTTGGAAAATATGAGGTTATTCCAGGCTCTATTGTGTCTTTTTCTGTTCTTTGTTGTCTTCTACCTCTTGATATCACTCTGTGTACCTAACTCGTAAATCTACACATCCATGTAGTTGATTTTCTTCTGAGTGCTAATCTGAATCACCAGCAGCTTATATGATATTTTCTCCTCAAGATCATCTCGAGACACTCCCACAATCAGATAACAGCCACAGAAAATTTTAATTTATTTAGCATTTTCCAAGTGCTATGCAAGAGTCTGGAACTACAGAGATAAATAGGATATATCCCTGCCCATCAGAGATTTATACTCTAGAGGCAGAGACAGTTCTAAGCATGTGATAAAAGCACTTATTGAGCGTTGACCTTGGTAGGTTTGGTGCTAAGCCCTTGACATAATTTATCCCATGTAATGGTAACCAATCCTGTAGGGATCTCCATTTCACAGATAAGGAAATAAAAGCACAGAAGACTTGAGGAATTTACCCAAAGTCCTTTGACTGTCAAGTGGCAAAACTGGGGAACTTAAAAACAGGCAGTCTTCAGAGACCCAGCCTCTTATCTAAACCCTTAGCTCAGGATTGCATATGGAGGCATGTGTACCTCTGTCTTTTAACCTCCCATGTCTTTGGGGTCTCTGGCTCTGTTATGTATGTGGAGTTCTTGTACAAATAAAATTAAATCTGATTTTCTCCCATTAAAAACAAAACATAAAACCAGGCAGTCATTCTTAAATAATACCTGATACATGCCCTTAAAATGTGTTTGGAGGGTCCTTCTGAGTTAAAAAGGAAATTTTAAATTCTAGCTAAAACTGTCATAGAAGGCTTCCTAGAGGAAGTCACATTTGAATGAGACCAGCAGAAGGAGAAAGGAAGGAAGGAAGGCATTTTAGGCCAAGTCGCCTCAGTGGGGAAGAACAGGCTGTCTCAGGGGAACTGAAAGAATTAGGGGAGAAACCCTGGGCTTATTACATTCTGCCTCTTTGTTTATGTGGTTCTCTCAGCCAGAGAGTTTTTTTCTCCCTTCGTCTCAGCCTTCAGTTATTTGCTCCGAAAGGATAACTCTCTTTTGAACTTTCAGAGCCCTGTCTGTGACACTTGTGGGCTGCTCACGGTACAGACTGCCTTGTACAGACCACGCTGATAATCTCACCTCTCCCTCGGCACTGGGTTGCGTTCTTCATTAGTCCTGTGGCTTCTCATACGCTTGCATATAATGGCCACTCAGTACACCATAACTGAATATTGAATGAATGTTGATAAGCACAAGAAAAGTAAAATTACTAGAAAAGTAAAAATAATCCATAATCCTTGCCAGGTGTAATGGTAATCAATTTAGTTCAGGAGTGAATTAGCCAATGGATATTTGATAATGTAACCTACTCCCAGTAATTTGGGTTTAGCTGCTGAAGCTAGCTTTCAAGAGTACAATTTAACCACTGGCTGTGGGATGTTGGTCATGATTACTGGGGTGAACTCTAAAATTCTACCTTTAATTCTGTGTTTACATTTGGCACCTATAGCTTCTCAGCACTCTGTAATTCCCATCAGTGAAAAGAATGCTTTAACTGGAGAATTCCATCAGAATAATAACATTTTCTGAAGAGAAAGCTTAACGGGTTTTAAAAATACATTTATAGTGGCTTCATGCTGTCAAAACAACCACTTGAAAGCTGAAAAGTATGTTCGGCATACTTTTGTATTTATATCTCAGTCTGAATTTCTTCTTTGATTCAAAAGAAAGGTTTCATTTTGACTTTATTAGAAAGAAAACATAGAGAGGTAGAGACAGAGATGAAGATGCCATTTGAGGCTCTTGGAGCCACCCTTGTCTCCTGACTTGCCGTTACTTGTCACAGACAGTCCCCCACTCAATGGTAAACTCTACCTCCAAAAGGTCTCTAATAGTCCTCCTCTCTTACCCTCTTCCATGTTACTTCCCAGCTTCAAGTCTTTATGAACTTTTGCCAGGATTATAACACTAGGTTGTAACCGATCTTCCCAGCTCATTTTTGTGTACCGCAAACATCCTTGACATGTCTGCAGAAATCCGAGCATGTCCCTTCCCCCTTTGAAGGTCTCCAGTGGCTCCTTGTGAACCTCGTGACTGACTCCTGCCCACCTCTTCATCCTCATCTTGTGACCTTCTTTTCAGTTACCTTGAACTTTTAAATCTTTTTTAGCCTCTGTCTGGACTGACCTGACAGGCCTTTACGTGTATGCTGAGTTTCATTTCAAGTCTTACCTCTCTGTCAGGCTTCCCTAGTTCCCTCAGGCCACATAGATGCTCCCTGCACCTTGCCTTAAATATATATATTACTATTTAGTCCTCACAATAGCTGTTTAAAGTGAGCAGTCTTTGTTTCCATCTTACAGGTAAGAAAAGTGAGGCTCAAAACGCTTACGTAATTTGCCTAAGGTCCCAGAGTAAGGCAGTCAGTGGTGAGCTGAGATTTGAAGCCAGTTCTTTCTGTTTCCAGAACCTGAGCTCTTTCTGCAGTGTATTGTTCCATTACTGTGGCTTCCTCCGGCACCTGTATTTATTTTCTTTCTGGCATTCATCATGTTTACTATGTTGACAATTCTCTATATCTGCTATGTTCATTGGGGGCACCAGTCCATCTTTCATCTTTGTATCTCCAAGGATAAGCACAGTGTCTGGATCATGGTAGGTAGTTAAGAAATATTTATTGAGAGACTGAATGAAACAAACAACATGAAAAACTGATATATAAATTTCAACTGTCTGTGAAGGAAAACATAACTTGGTCGTTTCTGTATGTGGTGTGAAGCAGAAGAAAGGGAAGACTGATAAGGACCAGTTACTAGAGGAGAAGGGTTACTGGAGGCCAACAGAAGGGTTGTGCAATGTCCAGAACCATCTTAGGAGGGATTTAAGAATCAGCTGCTAAAAGAAGTCAGGAATGAATACCTAGATAATTTTATTAGATTTTCTAATGTTTATGCTGCCTAACATGCTTCCTTAGATGAACTTACAATTAATTCTTACAGAGAATTGTGCCTCTGCAAGTAACACAGGGGTGTAGGAGGAATAGAAATGGGGTGGCGAAGAGTCTTGCAGGGTGGCATCATATGAGACCATTGGTTTCTTTATTTGAAAATATTTTTATGTTAACTGTGGGAGTGACTGACTTTTGGTAACATGGTGTAGTTGACTGAAGAATGTCCCTCAGAGAAGGTATCAGGTCCTAACTCCTGAAATCTGTAAATGTTAATTTATTTAGAGTAAGAGTCTTTGCCAGATGTGATTAAAGGTCTTAAGATGAGGTGATTAAATGCAATCACATGTATCTTTATGAGAGAAGCAGAGGGCGATTACACATACACATGAAGGCAATGTGAATATTGAGGCAGAGTTTTTTTTTTTTTTAATAAATCTTTTAAAGTTAATTAATTTTTGGCTGCGCTGGGTCTTCGTTGCTGTGTGCAGGCTTTCTCTAGTTGCGGCAAGCAGGGGCTACCCTCTAGTTGCGGCATGCGGGCTTTTCATTGTGGTGGCCTCTCTTGTTGTGGAGCACAGGCTCTAGGGCACGCGGGCTTCAGGAGTTGTGGCATGTGGGCTCAGCAGTTGCAGCTCCCAGGATGTAAAGCACAGGCTCAATAGCTGTGGTGTATGGTGGGGCTTAGTTGCTCCATGGCATGTGGAATCTTCCCAGAACAGGGATCGAACCTGTGTCTCCTGCACTGTCTGGATTCTTTACCACTGAGCCACCAGAGAAGCCCTGAGGCAGAGTTCTAAGTGATGAAGCCACAAGCCAAGGAATGTCCGCGCTACCAGAAGCCGGTAGAGGCTGGATCAAATTCTCCCTGAGAGCCTGAGAGAGGGAGCGTGGCGCTACCAAGGGAGGGAGGCGACTGTTTTGTCCCAGTGCTACTGGTTTTAGGCTTCTGGCCTCTAGAACTGTGAGAGAACAAGTTTCTGTTATTTTAAGCAAAGAATACTTTTCTGTTATTTAAAGTGTGTGGTAATTTAAGGGGTTGACCCAGCAGGGGTACCAGGTTTCCACAGGATTTATATTGACTTGCCTCACGTTGAATTCTAAGAACAAGTCTCTACTAGGTTTCTGTGACTAAATTGCTTTCATTGGTTTAATTGTTGTTCAGTTGCTCAGTCATGTCCAATACTTTGCAATCCCATGGACTGCAGCATGCCAGGCTTCCCTGTCCTTCACCATCTCTTGGAGCCCACACAAACTCACGTTCATTGAGCCCGTGATGCTATGCAGCCATCTCATCCTCTGTTGTCCCCTTCTCCTCCTGCCTTCAGTCTTTCCCAGCAATAGGGCCTTTTCTAATGAGTTGGTTCTTTGCATCAGGTGGCCAAAGTATTGAAGCTTCAGCTTCCACATGAGTCCTTCCAATGAATATTCAGGGTTGATTTCCTTTAGGATTGACTGGTTTAATCTCTCTGCAGTACATGGGACTCTCAAGAGTCTTCTCCAACACCACAGTTTTAAAGCATCAATTCTTTGGCACTCAGCCTTCTTTATGGTACAACTCTCACATCCATACATGACTACTGGAAAAACCGTAGCTCTGACTATGTGGACCTTTGTCAGCAAAGTAATGTCTCAGCTTTTTAATATGCTGTTTAGATTTGTCATAGCTTTTCTTCCAAAGAGCAAGCGTCTTTTAATTTCATGGCTGCAGTCACCATCTGCAGTGATTTTGGAGTCCCCAAAAATAAAGTCTGTCACTGTTTCCATTGTTTTCCCATCTATTTGCCATGAAATGATGAGACCACATGCCATTATCTTAGTTTTTTGAATGTTGAGTTTTAAGCCAACTTTTTCACTCTCCTCTTTTACCTTCATCAAGAGGCTCTTTAGTTCTTCTTCACTTTCTGCCATAAGGGTGGTGTCATCTGCATATCTGAGGTTATCGCTATTTCTCCTGGCAATCTTGATTCCAGCTTGTGCTTCATCCAGCCCAGAATTTCACATGACATACTCTGCATATAAGTTAAATAAGCAGGGTGACAATATACAGCCTTGACGTACTCCTTTCCCTATTTTGAACCAGTCTATTGCTCTATGTCCAATTCTAACTGTTGCTTCTTGACCTGCATACAGGTTCCTGAGGGGACAGGTAAGGTGGTATGGTATTCCCATCTCTTGAAGAATTTTCCACGGTTTATTGTGATCCACACAGTCAAAGGCTTTAGCGTTGTCAGTGAAGCAGAAGTAGATATTCTTTTGGAATTCTCTTGCTCTTTCTATGATCCAGTGGATGTTGGCAATTTGATCTCTGGTTCCTCTGCCTTTTCTAAATCCAGCTTGAATATCTGGAAGTTCTTCGTTCACGTACTGTTGAAACCTAGCTTGGAGAATTTTGAGAATTACTTTGCTAGCGTGTGAAATGAGTATAATTGTGCAGTAGTTTGAACATTCTTTGGCATTGCCTTTCTTTGAGATTGGAATGAAAACTGACCTTTCCAGTCCTGTGGCCACTGCTGAGTTTTCCAAATTTGCTAGCATGTGGAGTGCAGCACTTTCACAGCATCATCTTTTAGGACTTGAAATAGCTGAGCTGGAATTCTATCACCTCCACTAGGTTTGTTTGCAGTGCTGCTTCCTACGGCCCACTTGACTTTGCACTCCAGGATGTCTGTCTCTAGGTGAGTGATCACACCATCGTGGTTATCTGGGTTATGAAGATCTTTTTTTGTATAGTTCTGTGTATTCTTGCCACCTCTTTTTAATATCTTATGCTTTTGTTGGGTCCATACTGTTTCTGTCCTTTATTGTGCCCGTCTTTGCATAAAATGTTCTCTGATGTCTCTAATTTTCTTAGTCTTTCCCATTCTATTGTTTTCCTCTTTTTCTTTGCACTGTTAACTTAGGAAGGCTTTCTTATCTCTCCTTGCTATTCTTTGGGGACTGTGCATTCAGATGGGTATATCTTCCTTTTCTCCTTTGCCTTTTGCTTCTCTTCTTTTCTCAGCTATTTGTAAGGCCTCCTCAGACAACCATTTTGCCATTTGGCATTTCGTTTTCTTGGGGGTGGTTTTGATCACTGCCTCCTGTACAATGTTATGAGCCTCCATCCATAGTTCTTCAGGCATTCTTTCTGTCAGATCTAATCCCTTGAATCTATTTGTCACTTTTGCTGTATAATCATAAGGGGTTTGATTTTGGTCATACCTGAATGGCCTAGTGGTTTTCCCTACTTTCTTCAATTTAAATCTGAGTTTGGCAATAAGGAGTTTATGATCTGAGCCACAGTCAGCTCCCGGTCTTGTTTTTGCTGACAGTATAGAGCTTCTCCATCTTTGACTACAAAGAATATAATGTTTGATTTTGATATTGACCATCTGGTGATGTCCATGTGTAGAGTCGTCTCTTGTGTTGTTTAATAGATCTTGTTGTTTGATTTTTCTTGTTTTATTAATTTATTTATTTGTAATTGGAGGATAATTGCTTTACAGTGTTGGGTTGGTTTCCGCCATACAACAATGTTAATCAGCCATAGGTATATACATATATGTCCCCTCCCTCTTGAACACTCTCCAACCTTCCATCCCATATCACCCCTGTAGGTTGTCACAGAGCACTAAGTTTGAGCTCCCTGCATCGTCCAGCGTATTCCACTGGCTAATGATAGGTCATTTTTTAAAAGCTTTAAGTTTGTGGTAATTTGTTACAGAAGCCTTAGGAAAACTAGGAAACTAACATACACTGGGAAGTATAATAAACATGAAACCGCATAAACGGAGAGCGCCCTTGCATCACTCTCTACCCTGCTTCCATTGGAAAGCATTCTACTTTCACTTCCCAGGGGATCTAAAGTGAAGAGTGTCTGCCTCCAGAACTCTACTTCTGGACTTTGTGAACCCTCTAGTAGTTCCTTTGTCTCCCATGATTCTCTGATCCCACTATCCATCACAGTTCCAGCAAGACATATATGTATTTCTTTGGAGTGCGTATATGGCTTTTACTGCCTGGTGATGGAATGTGGGCACAAAGCTATATTTAGATGAGGTCTGTTATAAGTGGGCAAGCTCATGTTACTTAATTAGTTTAGCATAAGCATAAATCTTTAAAGGGACTCAGCTTTCCCTTGCTTTTGTGTCTGTCACAAGACTAGATTTGATTAGATAATTTGATTTGATTACAGCTATGGTCCCTCCGGCTGTAAAATCCTGCCGGTCTCTCCCTTGTCTACATTTGCTTTTAACCATGAGCCTATAGCTGTTTCTCACTGTGTAGCTGCTTCAACCTCTTGACCCAAGATGAGCTCTCAGAGTAACTTAAGATATCTCTCAACTACTTAACGTTCTTAGAGAAGGAGGATTGTTTTTCTTTCTGGATTTCAAGTCCTAGAAAAGGCTTAAAAACCCCTTAGCTCTTGACTAATTTGATGTCCCTGGATTCACACCTTGGAATTTATTCAACTAATCTCTTTGGTCCCCAGAATCTACCTTTAACTTAGCATCTGGGAACAGAGCTTAATGAGGCCAGTCTGAATTTTTGCAAACCTTCTTCTCTTATTCATGTTTTTTTTCTTTGAATACTTTTCTAGCTTGTTGTTACATTAGACCTTCTAGTCTCAGTCAGGTTCACATAGATTATTTTCCCTTTTGTGAATGAATGATTTCCCCACATGCACTCTGAGATTCTCCACAATTCTCATCTTTCCTCTCATTCCAACTTCTGTTAAGGGTTTGGTACTTCTTTACTTCGCACAATGTCAGTTTGTCTCAGGCCTTCATCTTTGTGTTATTATGAACCATCATTCACCAGGAATTTTGGAACACAATTTTCTTTGTAAACACATTTTGAGCAGCTGTAAGCCAGATATTTCATATAGTGTCAAGTTGTAAATTAGAATAAGATTCAATTCTTGTTTTAAGATTTTATTGTAATAGAAAAGGTGAGATGACACTCAAATAATAAGATCAAGTGACTGCTACTGAAATATTGATTGAAATAGTGCCAGATACAAAAGTCAATAGAACCTGCTTCTGGTCCCTAGTAGGACCCTTGCCATGAATGTGAATTTATGAGCATCAGTTTTTTTCACATGACCAGTAGGTCTGTGGAGACTCTATTTAGTGAGTCTGTTACATGTATTAAATGATGTAAATGCATGTGCAAGTGCCCGGTATTATCCCTGGTACAGAGCAGGAGCTCAGTAAGAGATTTTTGAATTGAAATAATACTAGAGAAGAGGACTTAGAGGGGGGAGAGATTGCAAGTGTTCGAGTGGATCCAAAAGGGCTTTGTGGAAGATGCAGCATTTACTATAGGTCAGAATGGTGATTCTGCAGGGGAAGAACCTTCCAAATTACTCTTTTTATCCTTGGTGTTCTACGATTAGACTGTGCTTCATATATATTGAATGAATGGATTTTGAAGGGTGGGCAGGAATCTGGAGGGTTGAGTTGTCCTTGGAGAAAGGACATTCCAGGCCGAGGGCACAGCGTGGACGTGAGCAGGGGCAGCTCTTGCTGAAAGAGTGATGATTTGATCAGAGTGGAGGAAAGTAGCAGAAGTAGAGGAAAATGCAAGCTGGGAATATTATGTGGGTCTTTAAAGGGTTTCCAGTGTTGCGGGAGACCGGGAAGATCCCCTGGAGAAGGGAATGGCAACCCACTCCAGTATTCTTGCCTGGAGAATCCCAGGGACAGAGGAGCCTGGTGGGCTATAGTTCTTGGGATCACAGAGTCAGATACGACTGAGCAACGAACTGTGTTAGAGTGGGGAGTTTGTACTTAATTCAGTCACTTTTTTTTTAAACAAAAAAATTTTTTTTATTGTTTATTTTGGGCTGCACTGGGTCTCTGTTGCTGCCCATGGGCTTTCTCTAGCTGCAGCAAGCCGGAGCGAGTCTTTGTTGTGGTGCAGGGGCTTCTCATTGTGGCGGCTTCTCTTGCTGCAGAGCATGGGCTCTGGAGCTCAAGCTTCAGCAGTTGTGGCTCATGGGCTCTAAATCGTGGGCTTCGGTAGTTGTGGGGCACGGTTCAGCTGCTCTGCGGATTGTGGGGTCTTCCTGGACCAGAGATCGAACCCATGTCCCCTGCATTGGCAGGTGGGTTCTTAACCACTGGACCACCAGGGAAGTCCCACGTTCACTCTAGTTACTCTTTAACTTCTCTGTCTCCAGTCAAATTTGGGGGGAGGGATATTTTTTTGTCATGCTTTCTGGATTATTGAAAATTCACCATTGTAATTGTCAACTGTTGTGCTTCTGCTTTTTGTTGGCAGGGTTATAAGTAGTCTTTAGTAGAGATAAAGGGAAACAATTTCTATATGTTAAAGAAAACAGATCTAAAGAGACCAGTATGAGAAAGGAATAGAGAAGCAGTTAAGATTTTTTTTTATTATGTTCAAACTTTGTCTTTTCTTAAATACTCTGCTAAACTTTAATAGCTGTAAAGCTTTTAAAAAAAATCATAAATTCAAATCAGAGAAGCCAAATTCTTCCTCCTAAATGGAAGAATTCATGATGTTTGGATGAATTGGCATTCTGCTTATAACCAGCAATCAAGGAATCAAATGTATATAAACCTATGATTTTCCAAATATTCTAGATTGTTTCAAGGAATTATGTAAAGCAGTTTATAGCTTGCATCAGCCATGTCCATAGCTTATTTCATAATTAGATGTTATGTTTCAAATAGTAGTGTCTCCCAGAGAGGTAATATTAATGCACAGAAATAGCGGGGAGTATACTGAGGTCCCCGAAGGAGGGGAGGACCATGGAGGGGTACTGAAGACAAACCTGACTATGTTATTTCATTGCTTTGCGTCTGATCTCACTTGTAAGTGCACGACTATTTTGGGTACCATTATGAAAGAAGGTGCTGCCCATTATGTTTAATGGTCATTGTGTACGACACATGATTTGGCCAAACTGAGTTATCATCGCTTGGACATTTCTTGCATCTCTTTTGAGATATTTGGCACTTGTACCTGCTTTCAGTTGTATTGCTTGGCATGTGGTGGACAGTCCTTTGCCCGAGTCTTTGTAACAACATGCAATTCAACTTCCTTCTCCTCTTGTTTAAATCTCATTTAAAAATCTGAGCATTGCTTTGCAATAAGATAAGGAATTATGGTCACTTTCCCAAAGATAAATATTTATTTCACTGACATAAAATTTATCTTTCAACTCCATTTCCATACCTTTCTATTTATACAATGATTTTTTTTGTTTTGATGTCAAATCAATATAATCTGTTAAAAATGCCAATAAAAATGCCAATTAAATTCAATGCCAACTATCAACAAAGTTCAGTTAAAGAGACAGTCATAGCAGTGTGAACAGGTATGACCAAGTTTGTGGACATGCAATCATGCCATGATAGCACCTTCATGGAAGGCAATCATAAGACCCCTGTTGATTATAAAACACAGTCTCATTTAGAGATGTTAAAATACAAAGAGACTGTACATTTTAGGAGTAATGAAATACACTTACTTTAAAACATGCCAGGGACCAGTCTATCTCTTACTGAAGTATTGCCTCTATCACTAAAGACTAAATTAGTTAAGCCACATCCTTTGTGGTTCTGGTTTCTTGAAATGTACTAACACATGTCCCCAAACTACAACGTACATTTGGTGACTGCAGTCATCTTACCAAAGGCTCTTCCAGGAGGGAGGCTGAAGCACTGAGTACCATGCTCCTGAACTCTCTTTCCCAAGCTGATAGGCATGTTTGCATTTGCTTGTCTTCCACCCATATTATGCACCAGTTAGGAGTTTATTTAATGGATGATTTCATGCTTCTGTCTGACTTCTCATCTGATTTACTTCTTTTTTCTTCTTCTTTTATTTATTTTTTTAAATTGAAGGATAATTGTTTTACAGAATTTTGTTGTTTTCTGTCAAACCTCAACATGAATTAGCCATAGGTATACATATATCCCTTCCCTTTTGAACCTCCCTCCCATCTCCCTCCCCATCCCACTCCTCCAGATTGATACCCAGCCTCTGTTTGGGTCCTCTGAGACATACAGTAAATTCCCATTGGCTCTCTATTTTACATATGGTAATGTAAGTTTCCATGGTACTCTCTCCATATGTCTCACCCTCTCCTCCCCTCTGCCCATGTCCATTAGTCTGTTGTCTATGTCTGTTTCTCCATTGCTGCCCTGCAAATAAATTCCTTGGTACCATCTTTCTAGATTCCATATATATGTATTAGTATATGATATTTATCTTTCTCTTCCTGACTTACTTCACTCTGTATAATGGGCTCTAGGTTCATCCACCTCATTAAAACTACATCAAATGTGTTCTTTTTTATGGCTGAGTAATATTCCATTGTGTGTATGTACCACAACTTCTTTATCCCTTCATCTGTCGATGGATATCTAGATTGCCTCCATGTTCTAGCTACTGTAAATAGTGCTGCAATGAACATTGGGGTACATGTGTCTTTTTCAATTTTGGTTTCCTCAGATTTCTTAGAAACTAAATGAGTGCTTTACTAGGAGTGGCATTTGCTGGATCATGGTGGTTTTATTCCTAGTTTTTTTAAGGATTCTCCCTACCATCTTCCATAGTGGCTATATCAATTTACATTCTCACCAACAGTGCAAGAGGGTTCCCTTTTCTCCACATTCCTCTCCAGCATTTATTGTTTGTAGACTTTTTGATGATGGCCATTCTGACCAATGTGAGGTGATATCTCATGGTTAACTTCTTGATGGTCTTATTTACTAAAGCATGTCTTTTCATAGACACACAGGAAAGCATGTGTTGAAATCATGTAATTTGCTCTCCTTGGGTCAGTTTCATTTATACTACTCTGAACATGCTCATTTCAGGCATCACTGTTCTAAGGATCACACCCCACAATAGATATGTGGGAAACCTGCCAAAAGAGATCAATCTGTCAGTCTCTCTATCAAACAGGCTGAAGGTTGATAGACACATCTGTTTTAGCAGCTTCACTTTGAATTGAACAGATTCCAAACTTTCCTCTCAGTATTCTCCCTAGAGTTTAACCTCTGAAAACGATTATTTCATCGCTGATTATTTGAAAGATGAGTAGATTTGAGTTTTACCCTAGCCATTTTTCTCCAGTCTCTTACTGGTAAAAGAGTTACTGAGTAGGAAGTCGTGAAAGAGGATCAAGAAAAGCCAAATAAACAGAAGTCCTGAAAAGTCTGTGAGAGATGATGTGTAAGGAAAAGACAGTGGTGGCTTTGCTTTCTGGCAGCTAAGGTCACTGAAGCCCAAAGCAGATGACTGCAGCTGGGAAGTGGATACACTGATCCTCTGCACGTTCTCTTGGGGTGGAAGGGTCCTGGATTCCTGTTTTTGAACTTATATCTGTTCCTATCTCTGGAGGGTGTTTCTGTTCTCATCTGCTACGTGTGGGCTTATGGCTGGTTAGATGATGATATGTGATCATGTTTAAAGCACCAAGTACAATGTTCAGCAGAAGTTAGACAAATCTTCTAATTCACATTTCATGATCATCTAATCTATCCAGTACACTCTCACATTTTTGACTAAGTGTTCATGGAGCTGATACGATTAACCAGACTTTGCTTTTTTTATATTAAGAAATCCTCCAAGATGTAAATTTAAGTATAGAAGCTATTTGGTGGAGAAAAAGACTTACTTTCAGAAGGAAATTCTTAAATCAGTGAGATTTCTTAGAAACTAAATGAGTGCTTTAAAACTTTAATATTTCTTCTTTTTTTCCTTGAAAAGAAATCTTCTAGGAAGTTGCTGATTACAAACAATATCGGCCTAGACTGTCTCTTCAAACTTTTAGAAACCATATTTACTAAATAGCAATAAGTCAAAGGACAACACTCTTTGGAATCATTTAAAATTTTGATTTTAGGCTACTTGAACATTTGAATGGGAATAAATGTTATTATTTGTTAGGTAGATGGCCTGAATTGTTGTTGTTTTTTTTAATTGAGTCTTTGGGAATGATAAAAATATTTTATATCATGTGGTATTTGTATGATTATAAACATTTGTCAAAACTTACTGAATTGTACTCTTAAAATTCATGACTTATGGTATGTAAATTATGTTTAAAAAATGCTGACCAAAAAAATAAAATATTTTGGTAATTTCAAGAAAGAGAGTTTCTATGGATAAACTATGACACCAAAGTCATAGATGGCAACAGCAATGATTATTTTAATCAGAAATCAAATGTAATGAAACTAGTAAGAAAAATGATTGTGTCATCATATTTTACATATTTATTATACTTCCCAGTATGTTTGAGTTCTTTCCCCAGTGACATTATAATCACTTCTATGTCTAGAGGTGAAGTGGAATGGGAATCAGGGAGTGGGTGGTAGGTGTGCCTCACAGAAAAGGAAAAAGAATGAGAAAGGTAATTCGGTAGAAACTGGGGAGAATTATTCCTTCTACTTCTTTCAATTCACTTACTGCTATTATGTGTATATAATAAACATTTAATATATTTTGAAAGAATCATGTGTTAAAATTGTAATATTGAAGAAACAGTTAAGCAAAAATTGCTATTATTATATAACTATTGGTTCTTTAAAATTGGGACTACATGCTTAAAATAACCTGAGTGCAAAATCATAGCTTAGCTAAATCAGTCGCTTATTTCAACTGTATAAATGTTCTTGAAAATGATGGCCAAATTGATGCTGTTTGAGAGATTACTATTGATTACTACTCTTAAAATGATTGAATTGATTATGCCATGCCTTGTCAATTAATGGAACACCCATTTACCTTGATTTTCAATTACTAATTTAATAGTATGTAATAGTTTTATTTGGGAAATTGTGTGCTCTCTAATCTGTTTTTATTTAGACCTTAACTAAGCAGGTTATTACTTTGTACTGTCTCTCTGGAGAAAGTTTTCTTTCTTACCCATTTAAAAATAAAATGTACCTTCCAAGCATGGCCCTTTATAAAAATAGATGGAAAAAAGTTCATCCGTGGGTTTATTATTCAGTGTTAATCGCTGCTATTGTTTTAGTGGTTTCTTTTGGTCTTTTGTCCCCCTCTGCCCAGCTGGGATTTTTGTTTGTTTTGGTTTCAAGTTTTTCCTTCTCTGTGAACTCTCTATGTAAAACTCTGCATTCATTGTTTACTTTTACAACATGCATTTTTACATGCTAGTTCTGTTCACTAATGTATTTTTAGTGGTTACATTCAATTTAAAATATACTATACTTTGGGCTTCCCTTGTGGCTCAGCTGGTAAAGAATCCGCCTGCAGTTTGGGAGACTTGGGTTCGATCCCTGGGTTGGGAAGATCCTCTGAAGAAAGGAAAAGCTACCTATTCCAGTATTCTGGCCTGGAGAATTCCATGGGCTGTATAGTCCAGGGGTCACAAAGAGTCAGACATGACTGAGCGACTTTCACTTCACATACTTTACTCCCCTGACGGTTCCACTTTCTTAAACTTTATTATGCATAATTAGTTTGAGAAATCCATTGCTTTTCTTTTTTTAAAAACTTTTTTTTTTTTTTGATGTGGACCATTTTAAAGCTTTCATTAAATTTGTTACAACTTTGCTTCTGTTTAATGTTTTGGTTTTTTGGCTCTGAGGCATGCGAGATCTTAGCTCCCCAACCATGGATGGAACCCTCACCCCCTACGACTGAAGGTGGAGTCCCAACCACTGAATGGCTAGGAAGTGCCACATTGCTTTTCAGTGAAAGCAGCTTTTATTTGCTTCAACTTTTATATTATAACTCTAAAGCAGCAGATAAGCTACCAGATTTTATAACAATTAAGATTTAAGTTCAAACAGCTGAATCCCAGATGATTATATAATCAAAAAGAGGTGTTCTTAATTGCACTTTTAAAATATTTCCTTTAGAGTTTTAATGATTTAATGATTTTCATACATGTTAGTGGCAAACTTAGAAGGTTTTATATATAATACACCTTCTATCTTCTTGATGTCTCTTGATTTGCTTCTTATGGTCTCTTCAAGTAGCCATAAAAATCTAATATGTTGTATTATTTGTCTTTGTGATCATCTAGCCTTGGGCTTTGAGATTCTCTCTTAAGATGAGGCCCTTGATTTACCATTTTTGCACATCTTGTGGGTCTCCTACTCCTTAATCCACTCCAGTTGACAGCTCAAAACCACTTCCTCTTTAAAGTTTGCCTCATTTCCTGTCCATTCATTTCCCTGGCTTTGCTTGGCAGGTGTTATTTATTTAAAACCTTAACAACAAATATATATAGATTTTTTTTTTCTAGCCCTAGGTAACTGAGACAAGACTTTAATCTCTTTCCCTGCTAAAGGAAGTTCCTTCAATCTGGAAATTATTTTTGATTATATTTGGTTAAAAAACTTTTCTTTGGTTATTGTTTAGTGGTGTTTTATTTGTTTGTTTGTTTATCTGGAGATTTTTTAAGAGCCTGTGACTCATAGACGGCATTGTGTGTACAGATATATTTTATACTCATTACCTAGGATGTTTGCAGAATTTCCCCCTCCCCAGGGAGTCAACATGCAGCTGTTCTTTATTTCTCACCTGTTACCGTTACCCAAATATAGACAAGCCCAAAGCACCATAGAAACCCTTTATGGAAAACAGCAGGACAGATGACAGAGGAACTCACTTCTTCTCTTCCTAAAGGTCTCTCTTTTAAAATTATTTCCACAATAAATTTGAGTTTATTTTTCCAAGAAGCTGTGAATTTCTAATATTCATACTATTTAAACTTGATCCCCCTCCCCCTTCTCCTTCATACTAAGTGGGATTAAATCACCTAAGTATTGTTCAGTTGCTCAGTCGTGTCCAGCTCTTTGTGACCCCATGGACTGCAGCACGCCAGTCTTCCCTGTCCTTCACCAGCTCCCGGAGTTTGCTCAAACTCATGTCCACTGAGTCAATGATACCATCCAACCATCTCATCCTCTGCTGCCTCCTCCTCCTCCTCCTCTCAGTCTTTCCCAGCATCAGGGTCTTTAGGGCTGGCCAAAAAGTTCACTTGTGTTTTTCTCTAAGAACTTTCAGAAAAACGCCAATGAACTTCTTGGCCAACCCAATATTTTGGTGTCACCCAAGCATAGTTTTAATGTAAATTTCCACGTCACAACTTCCTTTGTACATGTGTCGCTTTCTTTAATGATTTGTTCCCAGTGAAACAGTAAACTTCAGATCAGATTTGGGGAAAAAGAATAAAATGCTCCCTCTGTGAGCTCCTCTTCTGGAGCTCCAGGCTGCTGGGAGCAAATGAGATGAATTCATCAGGAGGTCACCACAGTCCAGTATGTACTAGCTATATAAACATTTAAGATTACTGACTTTTTTTTTTTTTTAATTTGTCTCATACTAAATCCTTACATAGCTAAACAATGTGCTTTCGGATGACTCTTTCTGACAAATTATTATTTAATGAAGGCTTCCTGGTTCTCTAATGAAGGAAAAATAAACCCATAGCATGTAAGAAAGAGAACAGTTTTGGAATGGCACTTTCTAAGGAATTCTAGAGGTACTTACAAGTCTAAATGTTGGTGTGAATATTCCATTTGTTTGCCAAATTAAATTTCTACCTGCTTTTTCCTTAGTCTTATGGTGGTGGATGTTGGGAAGATGGGCAGAAAATGCATTCAATATAAAGCTAATATTTACAATACCAATTCCCCAGGTATTTATTGAGGCATGCTACATGCTTGGTAGTAACCTCCCTGGGCTCTCAGGACTTTTCACTGAGCTGCTGTGCTCATGAGAGAGGAAAAGTGAAAGTGAAAGTCGCTCAGTTGTGTCCAACTCTTTGCGACCCCATGGACTATACAGTCCATGGAATTCTCCAGGCCAGAATACTGGAGTGGGTAGCCTTTCCTTTCTCCAGGGGATCTTCCCAACCCAGGGACTGAACTCAGGTCTCCTGCATTGCAGGTGGATTCTTTACCAACCTGAACTATGAGGGAAGCCCGGTGAGAGAGGAAATGTGAACAATTAACTACATTACAGTGCACTGCAGTGGAAAAGGGCAAACTGGGAGCTCAGCTTGGGTTGTAAATATACAAGAGGGAGAAATTAATTCTGACTGAAGTGGTAGCTGAAGGGGAGTCAGGAGAAGCTTCAGGGTACGTTTTCGATTTGACTTTGAGGATGCATGGGAGTGTGGACCTATGGGTAAGAGCAAATGGTAGACGCACGGGGTCAGAGATGTGCATGCCCAACAACAGTGAAAGCATAGCGTGGCCGGTGCACGCTGAGCTGCGGATAGAAGACAGCCTGGAGAGGTGGGCTGCGGGCAACTTGAGAAGAGCCTGAAGAGCCCGAGAGAGTTTGTACCACGGGAGGGATCTGATCACTCATGCACTTTTCGTGATGTTACCTTTGCTGGTGGTGTGAAGCACAGATTTGAAAAGGGAGAGGTCAGAGGGAGGAAACAAGATAGGAACCCAGGAATTGTTCTTGCCATAAACGAGAGTCTGGACAACCCTTGATAGGAGGGCTGAAACTGAGAGCAATTTCTGAGATCAAATGGGCAGGATTTGATGTCTGTGACACCAAAGAGGGGAAAGATGACTGAGATTTCTACTGCAGGCACCCAGGTTGTGGCGGATCTGTTAAGTGAGAGAGGAAGCAAATAAGTGCCTATACCAACATCCACGTGGTGTATTTAGGAGGAGACAGCTGGAAATATATAGCAGTGTTCAGGAGAGGGTGGGATGATGGAGACACACATGGGAGTCATCAAGTTGTGTAGCCTGTGGGTTGGGGTTGTGTTTCTAAGGGGGAAAGTGGCTGATTGAGAAGGACATAGGAGGCGATGGATCCAGAAGTGGATTTTTTTGCTTTGGTTTGTTTTTGTTTCAGAACTTGAGTACATTTGTAGGCTTAGAGGTAAAAACCAGTGGAGAGGAAGATAATGACAATCCAAGAAGAAGGACATAGTTTATGGGATAAGAGTTTGAAGGAAGAAGTTGGGAATGTCTTCCTTTGAGACAGGCAGGAAGGAAGTATATTTGACAATGAGATGAACTTGGAAGTGGATAGGAGAGAATGAACACTTGTTACCTCTATTTTCTTAAAAGAGGAAGCCTAAGAGTAAAGGAAATTGGAGGAGGGAGTAAGGAAACTGACAAAGAGGCAGTAGCTGCTGTGGAGGGCAGAAGAGGCAATGGTCGTGGTGGTTTAGTTGCTAAATCGTGTCCTACTGTTTGCAACCCTATGGACTGCAGGCTACCAGGCTCCCTTGCTGTGGAATTCTCCAGGCAGGAATACTGGAGTGGGTTGCCACTTCCTTCTCCAGGGGATCTCCCCGACCCAGGGATTGAACCTGAGTCTCCTGCGTTGCAGGCAGATTCTTTACCAACTGAGCTATGAGGGAAGCCCCGAAGAGGCAATAACCACTGATAATAAAAGGTTTGCTGAATAGTAATGGGTCCAAACCAGACCAGAGCTCATTTTTTGTGTGTTGAAGCTAAATGAGCATGGTTTTGTGATGTCCTCTGTACTGCTGGGAAGCCTGCAAGAAGCAGCCAGCAAAATGGGCAGAAGAATTGATCCAGGGCTACACATGGATGCGGCAGATTTCTGAAGTTAGTTAGGGGTAAGGAAATAAAAGATACTCTTGACTGTGGGCTTTCCTGGTGGCTCAGATGGTAAAACGTCTTCCTGCAATGTGGGAGACCAGAGTTTGATCCCGGGGTTGGGAGGATCCCCTGGAGAAGGAAATGGCAACCCACTCCAGTACTCTTGCCTGGAGAATCCCATGGACAGAGGAGCCTGATATGCTACATTCCATGGGGTCACAAAGAGTCGGACACGACTGAGTGACTTCACTTTCACTTTCACTTGACTGTGGTACTAGAGTGGTATCCCAGAGCTCTAGGACAGGTAGTTCAGGAAGCCGAGCTTGGAGGCAGCTAGGGGTTGGGAGAATCAGGAGGGGCAAGTGCCTGAGGGGCCAGAGGTGAATAGTAAAATATTTGGTTTAAAGGAAAAAAAGAGAAGGACTTCCTTGGCAGTCCAGTGGTTAAGATTTCACCTTCCAATGCAGGGGGAGCGTGGGTTCAGTGTCTTGTTGGGAACTAAGATCCCACATGCTTTGAGTCCAAAAAAACCAAAAAAAAAAAAACCAATTCCATAACACATAAGCAATATTGTAGCACAGTCAATAAAGATTTTTAAAATGGTCCACATCAAAAAAATAAGAGAGAGAGAGAGAGATAGAAGAGTATGAATGAGGAAGGAGGATGTTGTGGGCAAAAGTGTAGTGTTTTCACCCTTACCCAGTTCATTCATATGTTCATTCATTCAGTAAAAATATTTTTAGTTATATTATTATTATACAAAATATTTATATTTTATTATATTAGATGAAACAAAACCCCTCCAATCTTGGAAATTAAACATTTTACTTAAAAAAATTCCTTATTTTAAAGCTTTAGATCAAATTATATGTACTTTATTTGGTTTTTAACATAAATCAATTATTTAAAAGAGATAAAGAAGAATTAATGAATTGTTCTACACTTTTTCTCATAGCTAGGCTTTCTCCCATCTACTGTAGTAGTAAAAATTGAAATTTGCAGTTAGCCTAATGCTGTAATATACACATTACAATAAATTGAAGTTTAAAATGGAAATTCAGGTGAAGTTCCCAACCTGAGTTTCTTTTAGCTTTACACATATATATTTATTTACCTCATCATAGCTTTTTTCTTCCCCTAATTACCATCTTTTAGTCCCATTCCCATGTATCCACTGTAAAGCAGACCCAAAGGTATCTATTCATAGGATTCCAGATCAGTCTGCTTGATGAGGAGAACCCACAGAGGCATGACAGATACACTTATTAGCTTATGATGTTTCTGCTTCTACAAGTAACAAACTTTTTTGTACTGTTTGTATCTTCTATTAGGAGAGCTTCAAGTACTCTAAAAGAATGTCATTATGTTCTCTTAAGGAGTATAAATGAGCAGATTAATTCCACATATGCAACATGAGAACGCTCACAGATTTTTGGAACTATATTGAAATTTCAGAATTCCCTGTGGTGGTTATATAATATACTCCTTGAAGCAGCAGCAGATCTAGGACTGAACTAGAATGCAACCCATTTGCCAAAAAGCCATCTTTTAATCCTACTGAGATCCTTCTTTTCTCTGTTTCATGAAGTTAACAGCTTTGACATTAAAGAAGCTTTTTGTTACAAAAGATTTTTCTTTCTGCTTCTCTCCCCATCCCTTTTTTACATCTGTTTTTCAAGTTATCTGGGTGTGATAATGACACGTTAGTAGTTTTCTCTTACCTCCCTATTCCAACTTCCTCCACCAAATTCCAAAATAATTTATCTCATCAAATAAAATCAAGACCATCCAGCCTTAAAGCAATCCATTAAGAGATCCTTGGCTTATATTGTTCTAGTCCTTTCTTTTTTTTTTTTTTTAAATAGAGAAAATTGCATGTGACTACTTTTTTTAAAAATGGTGGTAAGAGTTATATATATAAAACATACTATTTTAACCATGTTTAACCGTGCGGCTCAGTGACACCAAGTACATTCACGTGGTTGTGCAGCTCCCACTGTCCTCCATCTCCCGAATGTTTTACCTTCTAAACCGAAACTCTGTCCCCATTAAACACCACGTCTCCATTCTCCTTCCCCAACACCTGCCCCCAGGCATCTACCAATGTACTTTCTGACTCATGAATTTGACTATTCTAGGTACCTTATATAATCTATTCCTTTCCATTACAACAGACAAAGGAAAACTGATAAAGTGCCCCCAGCCTTCTGGAATATCCCCCACCCCCAAAAGCACTCCACTGTCTTACTATGTGTCAGAGAGCTTTGAATTGGGTACTGTAGGGGAGGGGGAAAAAAACCAACTTTCCTCTACCAGCTTAAATCCAGCAGCTGGATTTGTGATTGAAAGTACAAAATCTCTAGCTTTTTCTTGAGTACATTCCAATTCAGTAGGTCTGAGGTAGGAAATGGAATTAAAAAAAAAAAAAATCAGGCAGCCGAGGAGACTCCTATGACCAGAGAGATGAAGGAAAACACTGAGATAGGTGGTTTTTATCCCCCTTTTGAGATGAAGATATGAAGGTTTTCTAGAGTTACACTACTCAGCCTGACAGTCACTAGCCATGCTTGTTAAAGTTAACTACAAGTCACTGAAATATTATTCAGTTTCTCAGTCACACTAGTCACACATTTCAAGTAATCAACAGCCTCATGTGACTAGTAGCTATTGTACTACATAGAACAGATGTAGCATATCTTCATCATGGCAATAATATCTATTAAATGAGACTGCCCCAGAGATAAAGTCACTTGCCTATGATCATATAACAAATAAGTTATGGAACTGGATGCACACCTCTCAGAATTTTTGACCACTGTAAGTCCAGCCTCGTTCAGGAGGATCTGCTCAAGGGAGAGGTTTGAGGATCTGCTCAGTGCGAAGACTGAGCCAGCTTTCTCCAGAGATATCTGAAACCCCAGAAGTCTCTCATTTTGGGTGTTGGTTCTAAAACCAAATGAGCCCTCTGAGTGCTTGGTGTAAAACCTCAAATGGTTGACATAGTTGGGGGACTGCGGACAGATGAGAGCCACTAATATGATTGCACAGTAAGTCAAATTTGCATCCATGGGAGCGGTCCACCTCTGATCTACATTCAGTCAATCACAGAAGTCCATCTTGTCCAAGAGAGAATCTCCTTTTAAAATGTTTCCCTTTTGCCAAGTGGAAGTAACAGTTTCTCTTCTCATATCTAGACAGTCCTTCAAGTACTCCACATGCTTCCATTATAAGTCAGTGATTTGGATTTAGGAAGGTTTTTTTTTTTCTTTTTGTAGAAACAATGTTATAACTGTTAGCTTAGTTACCAGCTGGCCAACAAAAATCTGCAATGGTGCAAAGAAATGATGCACCTAAATAGTAATAAGGAAGTAGAAACACTGTTAGTTATATGTGACTGCCATTTACCACTCTTCTTTTGTGAGATTATACAATGTACATTCTAATATGTATTCTTTATTTAAATTTTATTTATTTTTAATTGAAGGTTAATTGTTTTACAATATCATGCTGGTTTCTGCCATACATCAACATGACTCAGCCATGGGTATACCGATTTCCCCTCCCTCTTGACCCTCGCTCCCACCTTCCACACTCTGATATACATTCTTGAACAAAAGGCACATATAGGATGATTCTTCAGCACATCGCTTATACTAGACAGAGGAAACTAAGTATCCATCAATAGAGGACTGAATAAACCAATGGTTCTAAACTTCAGTGTGCCTCAGATTTCGTTGGAGGACTTCCCAAAACATAGATTGCTGAGCCCCACCTCCAGAATTTCTAATTCAGTAGGTCTGGGGCTGGTCCTGAGAATCTGCATTTCTAACGAGTTTCTAGGTGATGCTGATGAGGCTGGTTTAGGACCCACGCTTCAGGAACCATCAAATTAAACAACTGGTTCATCCATAGAATGGAAGACCACGTGCTGTGCTGTGCGTAGTTGCTCAGTCGTGTCTGACTCTTCATGACTCCACGGGCGTAGCTTCTCTGTCGATGGAATTCTCCAGGCCAGAATACTGGAGTGGGTAGCCTCTTCCTTCTCCAGGGGATCTTCCCAACCCGGGAATCGAACCCAGGTCTCCCACATTGCAGGTGGATTCTATACCGTCTGAGCCCCCAGGAAAGCCCATGCACAGGTTTAAAAAAGGAATAAGGAATGGGGACACTTTCTGTGTACCAGTATTGAAAAATTTTCAGGATATGCTGTTAGATGAAAAGCAAGTTTCAAAACAGTGTATAAATATGCTAACCTTTGTGTAATAAATTGTTAAAAATAAGAATATATACATACATACATGCACAGGAAAGATGTATTAGAAACTAGTAAAAGTTATTGCATTTAAGAGATAGGCAGAAATGGAATGGACAAGAATGAGGTGGGAGGAATATATCTCAAAGTATACCTCTTTTTATGTTTTGTTTTTGAACTACTTGAATATTGTCATTCATTTTTCAGTTGCTAAGTTACGTCTGACTCTTTCAGACCCCATGGACTGCAGCACGCCAGGCTTCCTTATCCTTTGCTACCTCCCAGAGTTTGCTCAAACTCATGTCCATTGAGTCGGTGATGCTATCTAACCATCTCATCCTCTGCCTCGCCCTTCTCTTGCCCTTAATCTTTCCCATGTTGAATACTTGAATATTACCTATTTAATTAAACGCAATTAAAAATAAAATGAATGAAAGATAAAGAAATCATTCAAGGCCAATGATTCCCAATAGGGGCCAAAAGGGCCGTTTCACAATTTTTAATGGCATTTTTTCAAATATTTGCTGCTAATTATTGAGGGCTTATAATGTACCAGGCACTTTGCCGGGTGTTTCACATGAATTATTCCTTTGATTCTCAGAATTCTATTTCTGAGATGTGCAGGATTCAAAACAACCCAGTTTCTGCTTTCTCCTGAACTATAAGCATTTCTTCTCTGCTTTAACGTCCACATCTGTAAAATAGGTGTATAAGTTAATAACATAGGTATATAATTCAATAACATAGAGGGTTTAGGATGCTAACTATTATTATTTCCTTAGTGATAGTGTACTTCTTTGAAACATGGCTTTAACTCTTGCTGTACACTTCCATCGGCACCTTGCTATCATACATTCTGCACTTAGGAGGGTGGAGCAAGGATCCTCCTATGCGTCTCTCCAGGCTCAAGGATCTCATTTTGGGAGATATCTAGCGGTACAACAGCAGGGCCCTACACCTCCATATAGTGTCTAAGGTAGTGGAAAATTTGTAGCTGATAAATTCTCACCATCTCTACTCCACTCACCGAAAACCTAAAAACTCTTAAATGGTCCAATCAAATATTCCTCCTTCATGAAGCTAGAAACCATGTTTTTGATGCTTTTCTTTTAATGCTTCTCATTGCCTTATGTCATAGTTATTTGAATATAACACAGTGGAAACAGTGTCAGACTTTATTTTTTGGGGCTCCAAAATCACTGCAGATGGTGATTGCAGCCATGAAATTAAAAGACGCTTACTCCTTGGAAGGAAAGTTATGACCAACCTAGATAGCATATTAAAAAGCAAAGACATTACTTTGCCAACAAACGTCCGTCTAGTCAAGGCTATGGTTTTTCCAGTGGTCATGTATGGGTGTGAGAGTTGGACTGTGAAAGAAAGCTGAGCGCCGAAAAATTGATGCTTTTGAACTGTGGTGTTGGAGAAGACACTTGAGAGTCCCTTGGACTGCAAGGAGATCCAACCAGTCCATCCTAAAGGAGATCAGTCCTGGGTGTTCATTGGAAGGACTGATGCTGAAGCTGAAACTCCAATACTGTGGCCACCTCATGCGAAGAGTTGACTCATTTGAAAAGACCCTGATGCTGGGAGGGATCAGGGGCAGGAGGAGAAGGGGACAACAGAGGGTGAGATAGCTGGATGGCATCACCAACTCCAATGGGCATGAGTTTGAGTAAACTCCGGGAGTTGGTGATGGACAGGGAGGCCTGGCATGTTGCGATTCATGGGGTCTCAAAGAGTCGGACACGATTGAGCGACTGAACTGAACTGACCTGAACTGATGGGTGCTCCTGGAGAAGGAAATAGCTCCTACTCCGGTATTCTTGCCTGGGAAATCCCATGGACAGAGGAGCCTGGTGGGTTGCAGTCCATGGAGTCACAAGAGTTGGCTATGACTTAATGTCTAAACAACAACAACAGCAACACCTGTCATTTCATTTTTCTAGGTTGTATGCTCCTTGACCTCATGGACTCTTACTTGACTTTAACAGTTGTTGAACTTGGAAAGGACCTTAAATATAAAAGGAGATAATTATTTGTTGGATTGCATTGGAGAGCCAATTGCAAGTGTAAAACGCAATTACTCTTTAGCCTACTTTGGCATTAGCACCGCAACATCTACCCCCTGTTTTTGAAGTTATTCTGCCTTTCAGATTTTGTTTTCATCTGTTATCTGCCAGCTCCCAGATCATATTATTCTATGAAAATAGAAAAATTAGGAGAAAGCACTGTATATTGTAGTAATGATATTTCTATTGTATTGAATACCTATCTATTTCCATGGAAACTGCTTTCAATCCCAAATTTTCCTAGATCTCTTAATTAAGAAAAGAATACATTGCAGTGGTGACAAAAATTATTTTAAAATGAAGAGTTTTGAGAAAATGTACAGGGATTCAAACTGAATAACACTAATTTAATGAACTCTTAATGAATCACAAATCTTAGAGTTTTAATTTGATAATGAACTAATTATAGATGGGGTGAAAATGCAAACAAACCCAATTTACTCTATCCATATATTTTCCAGATCTGTTGAACAGGAACATAAAAACATTTTCTAAACTGATATAGCTCATTTGATTTAATTCCCACATAGAATTAAAATGTGATTTCATGTTGGGATTTAATCAACTTTAGAGTGTGAACTGTGTGTGAAGTGTGAATGAGAATTTTTAAACTTTTGGCAAAAGATATGATTGAGTATATAGAAAATCCAAGATAATTTAAAGGTAAATTAATTGAAGACTTTAAAAAAGTTCCTGGATATAGTTCAAACATTTAAAAGTTGAGCTAGTAATAACCAATTAGAAAATGTAAAAGAAAAAAGATTCTATTCATTAAATAGCAAGAAAAATCTATATGAAATTGGGATTTAGAAATAAATCTAACAAAGATGTGCAAAAAAGTTTATGAATAAAAGTGACAAAATATTATCAAAGAACATTAAAGAAGACTTGAATAAATGAAAAATTATGCCATGTTAATGAGTGGGAACAGAGCTTCTGCCTAGGATAGTCACAATATGAGGTGTCTAGTCAAGGTCCTACATCCCAGGAAAGAACTGCTTTCTTGTAGGGATACTAGGGCCTTTCCTGGTGGCTCAGTTGGTAAAGAATCCACCTGCAATGCGGGAGACTCAGGGTTCGATCCCCGGGTCGGGAAGATCCCCTGGCGAAGGAAATGGCTAGAATACTGGATTGGATACTCCAGTGAGTACTTCAGTACTAGGCCTAGTAAATCCCATGGACAGAGGAGCCTGGTGGGCTACAGTCCATGGGGTCGCAAAGAATCTGACACAACTAAATAATAACAACAAATAGAGAAGAGACAAGAGGAACAAGAGAAACTTTGTTGAAAACATTTCAAATATCCTACAGATGATGGGGTTGGACCATAGCAGTACCTTTTAACCTTGATTTGATACAAAACAGATTCATAGTCAGTAGACAAGAAAATCTACCTAATTAGTGCATTTCCCAGGAAGCTTTATGGTATTAGCCAGCAGAGACAGCAGCTTTAATTGAGACAGTGATACCACTTAATTGGAACACCTTAATGAGATTAAGGGGTACTCAGATAAGGTCAACTTGTTTTCCCTGTGCCCAGAGCTTTGCTGGATCTCTGCCTTCTGGCTGGCAACCCCTGCCAATTGGATAAAGCTGAGCCAAATGCTTTTACTGTCCTTCATAAATCACTTAAGGGAATATTTTAAATACAGACTCCATGTATTTCAGAGCCTATTCTGAAACACATTGGCATGCAGATTCTGCTGATAAATTCAGAACTCATTACACTGAAGCCCTAGACATTTGCATTGCTTTTAACATGTTGACCCAACAGTTTAATATACATTAAGTGAAATAAATTGATAATTATGCTGGGACTCAATAATGTATTTCAATCGATTATATCTATGTTAGTCAGGGTGAGAAAGAGAGAGAGACAGGAGAGATGTTTTAAATAAGGATTTGACTCACTGCGATTCTGGAGGCTAACAGGTCCCAAGGTCTGAGGTCAGAGAACCAGAGCTGATGGTGGAGCTCCAGTCTGAAGGTCAACCTTGAGATCCAGGAAGAGGTGATGTTTCAATGTAAGACCAGGGGCTGGCAGAGACCAGTGTCCCAGCTCAAGACCATCAGGGTGGAGGAAACTGCCTCTTACTCAAACTTTTTGTTCTATTCAGGTCTTTAATTGAATGGATGAGGCCCACTCACATTGGGGAGGACAATGTTCACGACTCAGTTTACTCAGTTTAGTATTTATACAAATACTAACCTCATTGAGAAGCACTCTCAAAGGCACCCTCCTGAATGATGTTGGAACATATACCTGGACATCTCACAGCCCACTAAAGCTGACACATAAAATTAACCATAACAACATCTTTTTACCTCAATTTAAGATCATTTCACAAAGCTTCATGACAACTTGGTTTTTATCACAAAAGAGGACTTACATTCTTCCATTAGTCAAAATGAAATGCTTGAATTCCTCCATAAAAATCAGTGTAGTATTAGTAGAGAGAAAAACTCTGCTAAAAACATTGACAAAGATTTTTGTAAATTTTCATGTGTGCTATTACTAGTTTTGTGATCATGGGTCAATTAATTTCTTGATCTGAAAATAGGAAAAGGTTGGAAATGATCGTTATGATCCCATTCACCTCTAGAAGTCTGTAACCTTTGGTCTTTTCATCAGTGTATGGAAGTTGGAATGTGGTTGACCTTGGCATGTCTGTGCTACTGTCCAGATGAACTCAAATCCCTTTTGTGGGTGAAAGGTAGTCTCAGTTATCTACAGTTCTATGTCATATTTCATCCCTTTGGTGCATATAATGCTAGTTTAGAACAAGTGAATTACCTGTGAGGCTTGGCCTCCAAGCAGAGCTAATTTTATAAGGTTCTACCATGTTTATTAAGCACCATGAGAACTCAGTTTATGGAAGAGCAATTCCCATAGAAAACTGGGTGATTTAAATAACCTAGTACTAAAAAAAATATAACCTGGTGCTATCTCAATAGTACTGTTGGGGTTTTTGGTGGAGTTTTTCTGTTTCTGTTTTTAGAGCATCACATGCAATAGCTTTCAGTTACTTTTTCGCTGGTGTACATTACTCAAGAATTTTCACATTTAGTGATTAACTGATACACTGGCTGGCAATCACTAGCTTGGCAAAAAAGCAAAATTGGAAGTGTTTGAGCTATCATCAAGAAAATTGTATTCAGAGGACCCAGTGCTTGACTGAATCAGGTGGACAGGAGGCAGATTTTGGCAGTTTTGAAATTCATGTGAGGTTAAGAAAGAGCATGCTAAAATAATTTTCCATAATGAGTACTTTATCTGCCTTGTAAATAGTTTCAAAAAGTCATAAATGTTGAAAATGTTGAATAGTTTGCAAAGTTTTCCCGAACTTTCCCAAACCTACCAATGCCACCTTTACTTTTCTAGCAGAGTCCACTCCTTATTGTTACCTGTTTTTTCAGACTAACAAAACGCAAGCATATCTGTGTCTCAGACATAGTTTTCTACCATCTTTTTTTACATTAGTGGCATAGATTCTTGAAGAGAAGTAAAACCTGTAACAGAACGCATTTCAGGCAAAAATCATTCTGTGCAGGAGGAAGAAAAGTGGAATAAAATAAAAAATAAAGGACATAGTTAGGAAAATAAAACAGAATCTGGATGAGACACCAGAGAACCTTCTGGAAAGGGAATCCCTTAGTGACATTCCTAAGCTTGTTGCCTGGTTCAAGTCTGGCCTGACTTCTTTTAATGTGCATGTTGTGTTTATTTGTATGGTTGAAGTCTCAAAGAAAATATTATTTTCAGGATTTTGGAATAATCTGAGAACCTCTGATAAAATATGTGCATAAAATTAATAACCATAATTAGACTCAAAAAGAGGAAAGGGAATTTTCATTTTTTGGGTTTCTGCATTTTAGTTTTATATTTTCTTCAAGGTTGTTTGATGGATGAAATATTAGTATTTTTCCTAAATTCATAATTTTATGATGCTTTCTGAAAAAGTAGCTGGGTCAGATTGGCTTAATATTCTTTTTCACACTCTTTCCTCTCCTTTTTGTTAAAAAAAAAATAGCCAATCTACAACTTCCTTAGGGGAGATTAGATAGTTTAGAGAAGTGGCAAAATAAACAAGATTTGTTCTCATCAAATGTGTCATGAGGAAATTGGAGGCATGCTGTGAAGTAATGGCAAAATAATCTTGAAAATTTCTAAGTGCTTTTCCCAAGTGAGATGGAAGAAAATTTAAAGTTATTGTCCATCTAATTATGATTAAAAAAAAAATGTGTGCATACAAGTATGGGCATATATTTATTTTTCTAACACTATGATTGGTTTCTTTCTCTAAAAAAGAGGAGACCAGACTTAAGATCCTACAGGTTCTCAAAAACTATTCTCTGGAAGAGCTGACTACAGTAGAGTTTTTATTTTTCCATAGAGTAAGGTAGTGGGGGATTGTAACTTTTAAAATGGTGGTGTTAAGAGCTTCCATGGTGGCTCAGATGGTAAAGCATCTGCCTGCAATGCAGGAGACCCAGGTTCAATCCCTGGGTTGGGAAGATCCCCTGGAGAAGGAAATGGCAACCCACTCCAGGATGCTTGCCTGAAGAATTCCATGGACAGAGGGGCCTGGTGGGCTACAGTCCATGGGGTTGCAAAGAGTCAGACATGACTGAGTGACTTCACTTTCACTTTCCTCCTGTAGATGGCCCCTCTCATTTTTCTCATACTAGCCTGTCAAAATATTGTTCTACTAAATATACAGTGCACATAGAAACCTTAATTTATTTCAGTGGCTGTGATCATTTGTAGAAAATACTGCTTTCACTTCTGCCTCACCAACTGGAGTTGGTGCCTGACCCCTTATCTAGCATCTGTTTGTACATGTGGCTTCACTGAATGCCCTTAATGGGTTAAGCTTTGTGGCCATATTAAAGATATGGTGCCTGCTTTTAGAATAGGGATTGGGAAAAAAAAAAAAATGAGAGTCTTTAACAGTCCAAGGGCAAGTACACTCAGAGTTTAGAATTTCTATGAGTGTCAGTTTTGGAAATGAGGAAACTATTCCATTATTTGTTCCTAAGTATATCTGCTTTCTATCCATAGTCCGGGGAGGGTCCTAGTAAGACTCATATGTTTAATATAAGCTCTTGAGAATGAAAGTATGTGTTTCTCTTCTGAATACGTGAAGTAAATCACAGAGAAGTTAGTTTATGTGTCTCATTTTTAACTCAGAGTAGAGTTTCTGCCAGGTAGGATACAGGGACCTGCTGGCATCAATGCTGCCCGTGAAGAATTTTTGTAGTAGAGTCTAAGAAAACCTTTCACTCAAGTTCCAATAATAAATGTGCTTAAAAGATAAAACATCATTTAGTTCCATTATGGAGAATCCAATTTATCCCAATTCTCTAAGGCATTTCCTAGAAGAAAGAGAGAGTCCTTGGGCATTATTCTGTGTAATTAGCTTTTTGCACCTTGCATTGTGAATTGGGATTTCTGATTTCTTCACTCTACAGTGCAAAGTGATGGTGCTTAGAAACCTGAAACTAAAGCAGATGTTATAACTCATTAGTATTTTAAACTTTTATAATCTGAGAAACTCTGGGGCAAATACTAGGTTTTATTATACTCTGTTTTATAAATATTAAAAATATTTTATTTTCAGAGGGACTTTTCTCATTCTCCCAAATTAATCTTCACCTGAAACCTCAACAGGTCTTAAAGAAAGTGTGCCAAAGGCCTAGTTAACCCTTTTCTCATTCCTGAATTTGCCTCAGTTTCCAGGAAACAGTCACCTTGTTCAAAGGAACCTATTTTTTTTTTTAATTTCTCTATTTTTCTGTTTCAAGTAACAATAGAAATGTAACATCTGAAAATTGTGATTTGGGAGGTAATATAGGAAAAACCAAAGGTGAAATGTTTGGTAAACCAAAGGTAAAACTAGATACAAAATGTTATAATCTCAACTATTTAATTGATAAAAGGTAAGAAGGAGATATAGCAAAAGTAATGTTTGGATTTTCTGTATCTTACTGTAACTCCTGAGCTACTTTTCTCAAAGTAATTGAAACAGGACAGAATATGAATATTTCAGAGAAGATATTTTAATATACCATAGTTGTTTTGATCCTGGGAATGATGGAGGAACTAGGAATAATCCACGAGAAGCAGTATCTTTCAAGGAAGAAAGCTATTGATAAAGGGTAGAATTGAGATAAACTATTTCAAGACTAGAATGTTGATAAAGAACCTTCTAGAATGAGAATATGTACAAATCTGTCAGGTTCTTCAGACTTCATATAAGTTTTATCTAGGCCCTTATATATTTCCCATTTCTATAAACTGGTCAAGAAAAACACACAAGCCAAGAAAAGCTTTTGTTTTCATGTAATTCCCCATTTATAATTTCAGGGACAAAATTGATTTAAAGCTTAAACAGAATTAACCCATAAGAGTCAGATTTTAAACAAAAGAATTATGCTATCAGAGTGCATTTTTAAAAAGTCGCTTGATTCTTTTAAATGAATACATCATTATATATGGTTGATATAATGAATATATCATTATATATATCCAAATGGTTGGATAGCATCACCGACTCAATGGACATGAACTTGGGCAAACTCTGGGAAATAGTGAGGGACAGGGAGGGCTGGCGTGCTGCAGTCCATGGGGTTGCAAAGAGTTGGACACAACTGAGCAACTGAACAACAACAATCATTATATACATACAAAATTTACATAGCTTATCTGATACTGTTAGCAAACTGGTATCACACACAGAGAACAGCTTAGCAGTCTGCTCACAATGTTAAAAACCACCACAAAAAAAAAAAAAAAACCCTTACAGAAGGACAGGATTTATTAAACATAATCTGTACTGAAGTCATAAGCACTATTTTCCTCTTCAGTCATTTTATCCAAGACAAAGATGTAGTCTGCTCAGCTGCTTGAGACTCCTCAGGTAGTGCCTTGGGGGCCTCTTCAGGAGGGGACGTGTCTGAGCTTTTTTTTCATCACTTGCCTTATCAACACTTTCCTGGTCAGTGTTGACATCTTCATAATCCACCGCCCCCAACCCCCCGCTCCTGCTTCTGTTCTTTCTGTTTCAGCAATTCTTCAGGTATGTCCTTATCCTCTGTTACTCCATTGACCCAACAACTGGAAAAGGTTGCTACTGGCTAACCGAGGGCCCCTCATGGACTGTATGCTGTGTAAGAGTATGTGTGTGTTTGTGTGTGGGTGCGTGCATGTGTGTGTGTTCGGTCATGTCCAACTCTTTGCAATCCCACGGAGCCCTGCCAGGCTCCTCTGTCCACGGGATTTCCTAGGCAAGATTACTGGAATGGGTGGCCATTTCCTACTCCAGGTTACCTTCCTGACCCAGGAAGCCTGTGTAAGAATACATATTTTTAATAATAAGTAGTCAAACTGAGAACGATTATGATACACTGTAATTTACTTCACTCAAATATTTACTTAGCTATTCTTTCATTCATTCAGCAAATATTTGCTGAGTACATAAATAGAGTATATACTTGGAGGAGAGATAAGCTATATTTAAACAGCTGTAGCAAAAGTGGTGTATTTTTGGGCGAATACAAAAGAAGGGGAGAGCCAGAAAGGCTTCTTCTTGGGTTGGGATTGCCACCTGGGCTTGAAGTGAAGGGGAAAGGAGGGGTGAGGGCATGGCCATGTACTGGGGATGAGAAGGGTTAGTCTGAGTAGGAGAGGTGGGAAGCAAAAGAGAGCTGGAGCCAGATCACAGGGCCTTTGGTGCCAGTCTGGGTGGTTACTCTTCTAGGCAGTGGGGAACTGTTGAAGGTTTTTATGAAGGAATTAACAGAGTCTTGCAACAACATGTCAAATGAAACTTGTATAGCCAGGATACAGAGGATTATGGTCTATGACTATGAGGTGTGCCTCTTAAGGCTTTCAAAAGAGTTGCCTGGGAAAATTAAAGGCAAGACTTGGTTCTGAAGGACAGTTCCCTACTTCAATATTTGGGCCTTGACAACTCGTGTCAGCTTTGTCTTGAATAGGACCGTGGTGGCCAGATAGGATTCAGCCTCTCCTGTTCTGTTCCATTGACCCTAAACTCATTCTGGCCACTTCCCAGAATCTTGCCTTTGCAATAGCGATCAAGCTTTGGCTATTTCCTATAATCCCCCAGGATCTATGTATTAGCAGTGGCATTTCCCCCCTCCCCCCACTCTGGTTTTGACTTTTTTGTTCCTCTTTTAGAACTAAGAGCTACAAAAGTTTTTTTTTTTTTTTTTTTCTGTTTGTTTTGATTTTTGCTGTGCTGGGATCTTGAGATAGGGCAGATTAAGACACTTGTACAATGTTGTTGCAATATAACAAAGACCTGATTGAAGGTGTGGTGGTTGGGATGGGGAAAAGGAGATGGATTCAAGAAATATTGTGAAAATAGAACTGACAAGATCTGATGACTGAATATGGGAGCAAGGGGAAAGGAATCAAATAATAGTGCTGAGTTTTGAACCTGTATGAATTCAGATGATTTTAAAAGGGCCAGAAGATACTTTTCTTACTTTAAAAAGTTGAACTGAAGCTAAGTGTTATGGACAGAGCTCTCATGGAGGTTTCTTTTAACTTCAGTGATGATTACCCTGAAAGGTATTAAGACCAGCCTGGTCAAGTAAATTGTACCAGCACAATGCCCAGCACAGGCTGTAATACTTAAGTAGGATTAGAAGAAATATGCTTGTGCCCAAAATGCTGGTACAGGAAAATGTGGAAGGAGTCCTTTGCGGTTCTAGTCTTTATATTACTGAGTAACTTCCTTTTAGAGAAAGACCTGGCACTGTGTTTCAAAAACAATTTAGGCAAGAGAATATGATACTAAATTGCAGAGGGTGGAGAGGAAGGTAATTCAATACTCAAGAATCTTGAGAACTGTGGAAACAAGCTGGTTTAAGCAGAAATTATTTTATGTGGTGCCTGTGGGCTGATCCACTTATTTGAATGCCCTTATGGTGGGATATTAAATAATAGTAATAATAGTCAAAATTTATTGAGTATCTAAAGTGTCTGATACTGCTCTAGGTACTTTTTAACCTGCAGAGTATCCTGTTGAGTACTTATAAAACACTGTGAAAATGAGTGTCTTATAATCCATTTTATAGGTGACAAAATTGAGGCTCACACATTTTTCACAGAACTAGAACAAATAATCCTAAAATTCATATGGAACCATAAAAGACCCAGAATTGCCAAGGCAATCCTAGAAAAAAAAAAAAGAACAAATCAGAAGGCATAACCCTCCCAGACTTCAGAAAATACTACTAAACTACAGTAATCAAAACAGTGTGGTATTAGAAGAAAAACAGACAAATGGATCAATGGAACAGAATAGAGAGTCCAGAAATAAACCCACACACCTATGGTCAATTAAATTTTGACAAAGGAGGCAAGAATATACACTGGGGAAAAGACAGTTTCTTCATCAGGTGGTGCTGGGAAAATTGGACTGCTGCATGTAAATCAATGGAGTTAGAACACACCCTTTCACCATACACAAAAATAAAACTCAAAATGGCTGAAGACTTAAACAGAAGACATGACACTGTAAAACCACTTGAAGAGAACATAGGTAAAATGTTCTCTGACATAAATCGTACCAATGTTTTCTTAGGGCAGTCTCCCACACTGCCCTCAGTCGCTCAGTTGTGTCCAACTCTTTGTGAGCCCGTGGACTGTAGCCCACTAGGCTATTCTGTCCGTGGAATTTTCTAGGCAAGAATACTGCAGTGGGTTGCTAATTCCTTCTCCAGGGGATCCTCTGGACCCAGGGATTGAACCAGTGTCTCTTGTGTCTCCTGCATTAGCAGGCAGATTCTTTACCGCTGTGCCACCTGGGAAGCCCCAAAGCAATACAAATAAAAACAAACAACAAATGGGACCTAATCAAAGTTGCAAACTTTTGCACAGCAAAGGAAACCATAAACAAAGCAAAAAGATAACCTACAGAATGGGAGAAAATATTTCAAATGATGCAACTGAGAAGCGTTTAATTTCCAAAATATACAAATAGCTCATTCAATTCAACAATGAAAAAACAGTCTTACCCCAAAATGGGCAAAAGACCTAAATAAGCATTTCTCTAAAGAAGACATAGATGGCCAATAGGCACATGAAGATACTCAACATTTCTCTAATTATTAGAGAAATGCAAATCAAAACTACAAAGAGGTACCACCTCACACCAGTCAGAATGACCGTTGTTAAACAGTCTACAAATAACAAATGCTTGAGAGGATGTGGAGAAAAAGAGAACCCACCTATTTACTGTTGGTGGGAATATAAGTTAGTGTAGCCACTGTGGGAAATAGTGTGTAAGTGCCTCAGAAAACTAAAATAGAATTACCATATGATCCAGCAATCTGACTCCTGGCATATATCCAGGCAAAACTATAGTTCAAAAAGATATATGCACTGCTGTGTTCATAGCAGCACTATTCACAATAGCCAAGACACGGAAACAGATGAATGGATAAAAATACAGTACGGCTATACAGTGGAGTATTACTCAGCCATTAAAAAGAACGAAATAATGTCATTTGCTGCAAAATGGATGGACCTATAGATTATCATGCTAGGTGAAATAAATCAGAAAGAGGAAGACAAATAACATACAATACCACTTATATGTGAAATCTAAACTAAGACAAGTGAACTTATTTATGAAACAGAAGCAGAATCACAGACATAGAGTACTGATTGGTGGTTGCCAAGGGGAAGGTGGTTGGGAAAGGGATGGAGTGGAAGATCGGGGTTAATAGATGTAGGCTTTTATATATGGAATGAATAAGCTGTAAGGTCCTACTGTATAGCACAGAGAACTATGTTCAATATCCCATGATAAACCATAATGGAAAAGAATATTAAAAAGAATGTATGTAGCCATGAAATTAAAAGATGTTCCTTGGAAGGAAAGCTATGACAAACCTAGACAGTGTATTAAAAAACAAAGACATCACTTTGCTGACAAAGGCCCATATAGTCAAAGCTATAGTTTTTCCAGGAGTTATGTACAAAAGTGAGAGTTGGACATAAAAAAGGCTGAGCACTGAAGAATTGATGCTTTCCACTTGTGGTGCTGGAGAGGACTCTTGAGAGCCCCTTGGACAGGAAGGAGATCACACTGGTCAGTCCTAAGTGAAATCAGTCCTGGACATTGACTGAAAGGACTGATGCTGAAGTTGAAGCTCCAATACTGTGGCCACCTTTTGTCAAGAGCCAATTCATTGGAAAAGACCCTAATGCTGGGAAAGATTGAAGGCAAAAGGTGAAGAAGGTGGCAGAGGATGAGATGGCTAGATAGCATTAGTGACTCAATGGACATGAATTTGAGCAAAGTCCGGAAGATAGTGAAGAACTGGGAAGCCTGGCATGCTGCAGTCCATGAGGTCGCAAAAAGTTGGATGTGACTTAGTGACTGAACAGCCCAACAACAGTATATGCATAACTGAATCACTTTGCTGTACAGTAATAATTAGCATTGTAAATAAACTATATTTCAATTTTAAAAATTTAGGCTCAGAGTGGGGAACGCAACGTAATACATATACCAACTTGCCTTTTCACTTTGGCTCATTAAGGCTAATGTTTGATTTAGCTGGTTTTAATTCAGGTTGCACTGAGAGCCTCTTACATGCTGGTAAGCATTCCTGAAACATCTGTGAAAATGCAGGTTATGTTTGTCCTGAACTTTCAGTGAGTAGGATAGTGGTTTTTGTAAGCAACAGGGCAGGTCCTAGTTAAAGAGTTACAGTAGACAACTTGCTTTTGACTTCTTCATTCCTTAGTTCATCTTAAGGACCTGGGTGGTTGGCTTGAGTTCTTCATCATCAATTTAATTACTAGGGATTACTGAGCACTTTCTATGTGCCAAATGCAGTGCTGAGCACTTTACTGTGTTATTTCATATAATTACGACCACACTGTGAGATTGTTACTCTTGTTTTTAAATCCAAGTATAGTTGATTTACAATGTATTAATTTCAGATGTGCAGTGAAGTGATTCAGTACTTTTTCAGATTATGTTCCATTATAGGTTATTATAAGATAATGGATATAATTCACTCTGCTATACAGTATATCCTTGTTGCTTATCTATTTTACATATAGGGATTTGTATCTATTAATTCCATACCCCTAATTTGTCATTTCCCTTTCCCTTTCCCCTTTGACAACCACAAGCTTATGCTTTATATCTCTGAGTCTATTTCTGTTTTGCATATACATTCGTGTTACTTTTTAGATTCCACATATAAGTGGTATCATATAGTATTTGTCAGCCTGACATTTCACTAAGCATAATATTCTCTAGCTCCAGACACATTCTTACAAATAGCAATATTTCATGTTTAATGGTTGAGTAATAGTAATATAACACCTTAATTCATGAGAATGCTACTCTTACTGGCTTCATTTTATATGAGAGGAAGAAACTGGTGTGAAGTCTTACTACTAGTAAGTAGCAGAGATGCGATTCATCCCTTATCTAACTCCAGAATCCATCCTCCTAACTACAGTGTTATTTTGCCCCAACTCTAGGCTTTTCTCTAATTGTCAAGATCCCTATACTGGGCATTCTTTTGTTTGGGTTTAGATCAGCTGAATCTAAAATCTAGATACATTTTTGGAATAGCTTTTAAGTTATTTTCCTCCTAGAACTTGTGATGTTATTAGCTGTTTTATTCACATTTGGAAACAGTCATTAGGTTAATTACCCTCAAAAGCTGTGATCCCTTTTTTATGAGTACTCCCTCCATAGTCACTGCTGTGTGGATTGTACCATATGCAGATATTCAAGTCACAGAAGCATTTTTCTCCTGTGTTGGAAGAGAGTAGAGGCACTGTAGCATCTCAGTAGAAGCAAAACATCCTTGAGGGAGGTTTGGTGATGTGGCAGGATATCAGGTTTCAAGGTTCTGTAGAACTCATCATAAAATGACATCCATCTCCTTTTATTTAAATCCAAGTGCTTGCAAGCGTACAAAAATTAGCATCAGAAATTAACTAGTCTTCTTCTGCTAGACTAAACAGTGGTTACTTGGACCTAATGGGCAACTTTTGTTAATCATTTATATGTTTCAGTGAGGTGAGACATCCTCATTGTGGGAATTCTCAAAGATGCCCCACGCCTATACAAGGAAATTATAGACAAGTATATAGAATTTTCCTTCTTATGTACTGCATAAAAGCTAATAAAATAATGACCAATTAGATACTTAAAAACCTGAGCATATGAGAGTATTATGCAAATACTGATTAATAGTAATAGCATAAACTCACAGAACAAGGAAAAGCATGCCTGATTCAAATTATAGGAGCTTTTATTTGCATTTCTACAGAACCTATTATTAGTAGGTCTCAAAGCACCTTACAAGTAGTAATTATTAAAACTCATGAATACAACCAGAAAATGTCATTTTATTGAGGGAATAAGTGAGAATTCCCCTTTACTTCATATATATTATGAGACCTAAATGCCTGGGCCACAGTAGGACTTTCCGTATAGAGAGAATGAGTTTGAGCAAGCTCCGGGAGATGGTGAAGGACAGGGAAGCCGAGCGTGCTGCCGTCATGGGGTCACAGAGTTGGACATGACTGAGGGACTGAACAACAAGTCATACACTTGTGGGTGTTTGGGGCAGTGATTCCATAGGCATAGACGTTGGCAAGTACGGATTCATGGTTCTCATATTGAGTATCTTTATCTATGTGGTTATAACCCTTCACTTAGTTTTGAAATTTTACACGCATAATAGCTCTAAACAAATTTTACTGTATGTTTTAATATTTCTCTGTTGACTATAATATCAAATTTGAAAACAAAAATTATGCCAGGTTCACATGAGAGCATTTAAAAATACTTTGGAATATTATATCAGATTTACTTTTTTCAAACTAACATTTCATTCCAAGGACTAACAGCTGGTAAGCACAGTCAGTGGGACCTGTATTTATTTCTATTCTTAGTGGTAAGTCCTTGAAAGGTTGTGAGGATTTCTCATCTGCTTCAGAATGCTCCTTTGGCCTTCCTCCCCTATTTTTCCTTCTCCTTTCCTGCAGTTTGGTTGCCCAGGTTGGAAAAGCTCAAGAGCATTCCAGTGCCTAACTCTCCCTCTCCCTCCATCTCCAGTCCTCAACCTCCCGCCTCCCCCACATGATTAATCTTCAGCTTTATTTTCTTCTGGTGTTGAGAGTTCATATTGTAGTTATCGGTCTTGGTTGTCAGGCAGCTGTACTTCCATGGGTATATTTCACTGTCATGTAGATTCCAAGAAAAGTGTGGACTAGTGAGCACCTTCTTTTATAGTTAGGATGCTGGAGCCCAGAGAGGAGTGACACCCAAGGTCATACGGCTGGGTCACTTCTCTGTCTTCTAGAATTGGGACCAGAATTCAGGTCTCAAGGCTCCTAAGCCAAAAGTTTCCCCATGATAATTATATAATTCTTCAAATCACAAAAAAACTTTTAGACTAGAGACATAGGAGCAAAACTAGAAGAAATAGTTTGTTGATTTTATCCAGGGCTGTGGATCAGCAGGACTAGAAGTGGAGCCTCAGGATCTGAGAAAAAAAAATGGAGTGATGCGTGTGCAGAGCTGAAATGGTGGACCCTGGGACTGTGGGATTGCCGTGCAGGAGGAGTTGAATGACTGGCGGTAGAGGATAATGAAGAGCAAGGTGAAGTGGAGAACAGGGTGAGGTCGAATGGTGGTTGTAGAAGAACTGGGAGGATGGTTGAGTTTATGGTCATGACAATGGGCTGTTGATGTAAAGTGGAGCAAGTTGGTAACTGGATAGATGGTCCTCAGGGACCTTGAAGTCCCTCAGGGTGATGCCAGAAGGGGGGGAATCGATAAAGGTATCAAAGTTCTCAGGAACTGTGGGAAAATAACAAATCCCTAGAAAGCAGAGGTGTGGGGAACCTTGAGGGGGTATTTATAGAATTATGGAGATCTGTGTCTATTCTGTGACAGACGATGCATTTCTAAATTCTGATTTTCATATTTTTTCAGGGAAAACGGAGGCAGCCATCAAAAACTTCAGTCCCTACTACAGTCGCCAGTACTCTGTGGCTTTCTGCAATCATGTGCGCAGTGAAGTAGAACAGCAAAGAGATTTAACATCACAATTTCTGAAGACCAAGGTAACCCATGGACGTTTGGTTTCCATATTTCTCCCACTAAGAATGATTTATAACTCATAATATTTCTGAAAAAAGCAATAATTTGTGTGACAGTTTAAAAAAATCTGTTCTCAAATCATGCTCAAAAAGCTAATTTGCCCGGAAGTTAGAACATAGGATTTCTTGTTGATGGTGCAATCCATATAAAAAGAAAACAAGCATGATTTCCAATTTTATTATCTTTTTCCACGCTGATGCTTTGATGTCAGGAAATTTGACTTGCTCTGATGAAGTTCAGTACAAAAAAAGTCATAATTTCAGTGCCTGATACTTCTGGCATTTTAAATTTGGTCATTGATCAAATGTGATTTTATTGTCTAAACTGTAGTTTATTCTTTCTCCTTTGCTCCATTATCATAATTACCCACAGCCTAAATAAATATTTATTAATACTATGTGCCAGGCCCTGGGGCTTCCCAGGTGGCACTAGTGATAGAGAGCCTGCCTGCTAATGCAGGAGACAAGAGACATGGGTTCGGGAAGATGCCCCGGAGGAGGGCACGGCAGCCCACTTCAGTATTCTTGCCTGGAGAATCTCATGGACAGAAGAGCGTGGCGGGCTACAGTCCATAAGGTTGGAAAGAGTCAGACATGACTGAAGCAACTTAGCTTGCATGCTTGCTCACCAGGCCCTATTCTAAGTACTAGAGAACAAGACAAATTTTCTGCTTTCCTGTTAATATTCAAAGAGAAGAAAGACAATAAATAAATAAATGAATAGCAGGTGATATCATGTAATAAGAAATGCTATCAAGTAAAATAAAATAGGAGTCATGAATATTTCAGAGAAGCCTTTTGTGGAGATGACATTTGAGCAGAAACTAGAGTGAAATAAAAGAATAGGCTGTGTGAGTATCTGTGGAAAGAGTGTTCCAAGCACATGGAACAAAATTGGAAAGATTTTGCAGCAGTTAAAAGTGCAGCAGGAAGGCTGATGTGTGAGAGCCTTGTGAGCAAGGGAGGGAGTTGAAAAAGGAATACAGAGTGACTAATAGAAGCCAGATCGTATAGGACCATAGACCGCAGTAAGGGTTTTTATTTTAAGTGTGATGGGAAGTTATTGGAGGGTATGGAATACAGAGGGACTTATAATTTTAAGTGATCTCTCTGGGCTTTCTGTAGAGAATAGGCTACAGGGAGGGACATGAGAGGGAACTGGAAACTGGCAAGAAAGACTGTAGCAGTCCAAGAGAAGGATGACAGCAAATTGGACTAGGGAGGTGGTGGAGGCAGTTGGGAGAAGACTCCACGTCCGAGCTGACTGAACTTGCAGATGGGTTGGATACGAGAGAACAGAAGAAGAGAGAATCAGTGATGACTGCTTTCAGCCTGAGCAAATAAGCAGAAGGATTTGTGTTTTTCCTCAGGAGAGTCAGAGGTGAATGGGATCCTAAGTTCACTTCTGTTCATGTTATGTTTAAGATACTTATTTGACATGCACCTGTGGAAATATTGAAATAGATAGTTAAATGCTCTGACTTGGAGCTCAGTGGAGAGGTTGAGGCTAGAGAATAGAAATTTGGGATTTCTTAGCTCCTAACTGGTATTGAAGTCATGGGACATGATCAAGGAAGAGTGTAAACAGAAAAGGAGAAGTTCCATGACCAAGTCCTGGCCCCTGCAACATTTGGAGATCAGAAAAAGGAGAAGATTCCAGCAAGATGGACTGGAAAAAAAAATAGCCTGTGGAGTAGGAAAAAAAAACCAGGGAAGTGCAATGTGCCTGAGAGAAATAAAGAAGGGATTTCAAGAAAGGGTGAATGATAAATGGGTCCAATACTGCTGCTAGTTGACCAACAGATTTAGTGGCATGGGTTTGCAGACATAACTGATTGTCATCCCCATAAAATAGTTATTGAAAAAATTTAGATAGTTTGATAAAAGTGAAAATTCTGGTCCACATCCCCAGAGATTCTTATGTAATAAATCTAGGGTGAGCCCATATTTTTAACAAGCATATCAGTTGATTTAAGTGGCCCAGTTTTAAGAAGTGCTGTGTGTAACAACTATAAAATTACGCTTATATATGGTTTCAGTCTCATTTAAAGAGGAGAGTGAGGGCCTCTTTTACATGTTAAGGAGTCCAAGTAGGAGAGTGCCTCATCATCTGTCTCAATACCCTGAAATTTACCTTAGAAATTCCATCCCTGAGTGGATTTTTAAAACGATGAGCATATCTATCTTATCTGTATATGCTTTGTATAAATTTTGCTTGAAAATGAAGAGACATTTCTAAAGGGACTATGGTTTTCTTTCATTAAGATATAGTTGGCTTACAATATTGTGTTAAAGGCACTCTAGTTTTTTCTTTTTAATTCATGTTTTAATTGGAGGAAAATTGCTTTACAATGTTGTTTTGGTTTCTGCCTTACAACAACATGAATCAGCCATAATTACACGTATATCCCCTTCCTCTAGCACCTCCTCCCCTTCCCCTCACCCCACCTCTCTAAGTCATCACAGAGCACCAGTCTGAGCTCCATGTGTTATACGGCAACTTCTCACCAGCTCTCTGTTTTATGGGGCTCCCTGCTGGCTCATATGGCAAAGAATCTGCCTTCAATGCAGGCGACCTGGTGGATCCCTGGGTCGGGAAGATCCCCTTTACACATGATAGTGAATATATGTCGATGCTGCTTTCTCCATTTCTCCCGCTCTCTGCCTCCCCCACTGCGTCCACAAGTTTCATTCTCTACATCTGTGTCTCCATTCCTTCCCTGAAAATAGGTTCATCAATCTTTCTAGATTCCGTGAAAGAATGAATTTGAGTCAGTTCTAGTGAGGTGGATGAACCCAGAGCCTGTTTTACAGAGTGAAGTAAGTCAGAAAGAGAGGCAGTATAGTTTATGAATAACATAATTGTAAAGTCAGTGACACACGAAAGACAAGAGGCCCATTCCTATATTTTGAGATAATACGTGAGGCAGGATGAGAATTATCCCTTACACAGTTAGCCCAATAGAGACCTGTCTAGGAACCTAACAGGGACTTCCCTAAAGCATTTATTTCACCAGCGTTATTAATGAGAAACCCACAAACCTTGAAATTGAAGAGGTAGAATGAAGGTTTGCTGGCTTGCCTGCTTGTTCTTTAACCAGAGAGCAAGCATGATCTCTTTGAGGAGCTTGGAGGTAGGTTAAGTTTTATAGCCCGGGTCCCCAGAGCTTTGCGTTTGGGAAAACCACTGAGCACTGACTATTGAGGCAGCCACTGAAGGTTGACAAATAGGGGAACAGCCTGTGAACTCCCCTGTTTTTTCAGGAATTAACCCTGAGGCATATTCAGGGTGCTGGGATAGATGTTCACAACTTACAGCTAACCACCTCTCTCCCTCTCTTCCACAGAGTATATGAAGAATTTATTAAGTACCACATGTATGCAAGGCATAACCTTGCTACTATAATCCCTTCTACCATATGCTTCTGTTCTTGGAGGATAATGGAGGGAATGCAGATTACAAAGTTATCAATAAGACAAATATTTGCATTTGGTCAGGGAGAGAAGTAGGAATGGGGAATGTGGAGGGAAGTGGGGAAAACAAGAATTTCCCGAGGATCTCAGCACAAGATAGCTTCCAGAAATATTCCTTGAAATACCAGGAATAGGCAGTGATAGCATGATATGCCATCTTTTGTTGTCATGGTTAATTGTATTCATCTTCTTTAAGCCGCCACTGGAGCCGGGAACTGTTTTGTATGAAGGAGAACTGTCACAGTTTGCTGAGGACATAAAGAAATGGAGAGAGAGATATGTTGTGGTTAAAAATGACTTTGCTGTGGAAAGCTATGAGAACAAAGAGGTAAGACATTTCCTTGTTACCGCTGGTTCTTGCAGCACTCTTAAATGTTGTCTGGGTTGATTGGCATGCCCTGTTCTTTGAGACTGACCGATTCAATGAGCGCTAAGGGATTCAGGTATTCATTTCCGTCAACAGACCCTTACTGTGGGTTAGGTTAGTAGGTTCCAGGCATATCGCTGTAGAGCACACAGATGCTTGCAGAGATAGACTTTGAACAAGTGGGCGAGATAGGCTTTGAACAAGTAATTACAAGTGAGTGTGAACATGGAAGGTTCTGCTGAGTGACCAGTGCAGGAAGCTGTCCCTATAATCATGGGGCCTCGAGGTCTGCCCCCGTCACCTTCCGCAGCTCTCCCTCTCTGCTCGGCGTCTCTGCGTCTTCCCAGTCTTAAGCCTCCTGTGTCGCTGAAGAATTATCTATTAAGATTGTGTTTGGATTTGCATGGGTTCCTAAAAATTCAGAACATTTCACACACTTTATTCCATTTATACTTGTGGATTTTTTTCCATTAGCTTTTTTCTGCTTATCTCATTCTTTTCCTTGTTTGTAAAATGTGGAGACAGTGAGGTAACATATGTAAAGTGCCTAGCACCTGAGAGGACCTCAGATTTTTTTGGCTCCCATGTCTTTCCCCATCAAGGGTGGTAATGTGGTATAGATGAAAGAACATTGGGCAGAGAATTTGGAAAACTAAAGTTGAGCTCTGGCCTCCATTAAACTAGAGTGTGAGGCTGAATGATCCCACTGATTCCTTCTAGATCTCATACGGTACACATATTCAGAGAATCAGTCAATAGATTATCAAGTTCCCTTTGAAATGAATAGTGACTATTTATGGATTAAACGTTGTAACCAATTTAAAACTCCACTCTCTTGACTCTAAGTTCAAAACTAGTCAAGACATCCTCCACAGATACTCTGAGTAATCACCTCTGATGCTAAACCGTTAGGAAGAGGCTTCAGGCTGACAATATGTTTCCTTCCCATTTCTGATGGAAAACAGAAATAACATAGAATGCAAACTTATTATACCACTTCCCAGGCATACTCATACCGATTTCTTGGGTAGTCTTATTCTTTCAAACCTTCATTAAGCTAATAGCTTCTCTGCTTTCTCTACTTTAGGATTATTCAACGTTTGATTTGCTCTTTGAAGCAAATGATCAACACAGTGCAAATAATAATGATAATTACAACAAATCACTCTATATTTCATGTGTCCCACTACATCATCCTCTCAGGGAAGCTTAAGAAGAGGCAGTGGAGCATAATGGTTAATATTTTGCACTTTGAACCACACCTTTACCAGTTTCTAGATATATGTGTCCTTGCATAAGTTATTAATCTCCGTGAGCCTTAGTTTTCTCATCTGTAAAATGAATCTTTCATCACGATGTTGTTGTGAGGATTAAACACATGAATGCACTGAAGCCCTTAGCGTATGGCCAAGTGCTAGCAGAGCCCAATATAGAGCAGTTGTTGGTATGACAACTAACTGATGTGGAGGAAACACTCATGAACTCACTCTTGTATTTATTAAGGTTTTCATCACATTTGGCACTAACTGAAGTTTCATTTTGAATCAAATTTTGGTTTTTTTCCCCTTTTCATTTTAAGGTTAAAACTTGCTCCCTTAGCTTACAATTTATGAACTATATTGCTTTTTTTGCTTTGCTCATCATTTTCAAGTAAACTTGTTCTGGTTGCTAAGATATGGTCACTGAGTTTGGTAATAACCAATTTTTTTTTAAACTTGGAAAAAAATGCCCATGCAGTGTGCCATAGTTCCTCAAAGTTTTAATGATATCCTGTTTATTAATTACAAAAGGATTTTTTTTTTTTTTAATTACACCTAAGATGGAATTCCTGAGCGGTCCAGTGGTTAGGACTCCAGGCTTCCACCGTAGGACTGCAAGGGCCACAGGTTCAATCCCTGTTCAGGGAACTAAGATCCTGTATGTCACACAGTACAGCCAAAAAAAAAAACAACTTACACCTAAAAGTTATAAATTAAATATCTATAAATTACCAATTCTTTTATGAAGAATCCAGTTTTGGCTGGTAATTGAGCAGGAAAAAAAAGAACATTCTTATTTTCATTCTCAATTCCTGCTTCCTGGGGCTGGATTCGTCACCTTCTCACCACTGGGTCATTGACAAGTTATTTAACCTCTTTGAGTTTCACTTTTCTCATTGATAAAATGGAGATAATGTCTAATTCACAATGCTGTTTTGAGGATTAAATAATATAACAGATAGTGTTTTTAAAAACATAGATTAGATAACACAGTTCAGATTTGAGGCCAGTCTGAATCAAACTGTTCCTAAACTTTCTCAAGATCACACCATTTTCAATTCTTCTCTCTTTTGCTGTGGGCCCTGATATGCTTGAGCAGTTGATTAGTGGTTCTTACAAGAATGAAAACAGCCTTCTTAGACCTACAGCAGTTTGTTTTGTTTGGGTTTCTTCAATCACTATCTTATTGATGCAGAATATGTTATTGCTACCCTGATTTTGTGGCCCTTATCAACATTATTTTAGGTATTCCCAAGAGAACCACCATGCCAGACTTCAGGTCCCACAGTTTTATGGTTTCAGTTCTCAACTTGCTTGTAGCTTGTTAGTCTCACAATTTTCCCTTGACTTATGCCCTCCCATCAGAGCACGTACTTACATTTTATCTTATCTGTATGTCTGCATGAGTATATCTGTTTAACCAACTGCTTCACTGCTTTCATGATGCCTTGCAATCCTGTTATGTTTCCCAAACAGCAGAGCATTTTGTCTGCTGACCAGAATTGTTCAGATGTCATGGTATTATAATTCCATCCTAGACCATTTTACTGAAAAACAGCCTCATGTATGAGGGCAAGTGGTGGCATATTTTATCATTGTTACATTTTTATGCTTTTGGTAAAAATCCTTAGCAGCCATAATTGCACTTGCATGTCCCACAGTCTCATTAGTCATCAGTCTCCAAGTATTTTGTGCTGTAAATATCTGTATGTGTCATCATTCTTGTGGTTATTAGAATGATTCAGGTGCTAGCATCTGAAATAAGTGTAGTGTGGAATTTCTAGAAGTTACTGAGATTACGTTTCTCTCCTTTGAGAGACGTGTCTACAGTGAGTCTTCCTGAGATTAGAGACTCTGATTTATCATCTTGTGACCATTACACAAAAGTACTGAAACACCCACAAGTAGCAAGTACGTAAACATTTTTTTCACCTTAGCTCCGGGAGGCACCATGACCCATGTCAGGTCAAGTAAAGTTCCACCCTGACTGAAGCAATTGCTCTAGTCTAGAGCTGGTCATATGATTTTGCAAAAAAAAAAAAAAAAAAAGCTACATTAATCAAAACAGCATGTTATTGCACAAAAACAGACATATGGATCAATGGAATAGAATAGAGAGCCCAGAAATAAACCCACACACTACAATCAATTAATCTTCAACAAAGGAGGAAAGAATATCCAATGGAGAAAAGACAGTCTCTTCAACTCTTTGTGACCCCACGGACTGTAGCACACCAGGCTACTCTATTCTCTACTGTCTCCCACAGTTGTCTCATATTTGTGTCCACTGAGTCAATGATGCTATCTAACCATCTCATCCTCTGCCATCCCCTTCTCCTTTTGCCTCAGTCTTTCACAGCATCAATGTCTTTTCCAATGAGTTGGCTCTTAGTATCAGATGGCCAAGGTATTGGAGCTACAGCTTCAGTATCAGTCCTTCCAGTGAATATTCAAGGTTAATTTCCTTTAGGATTGACTGGTTTTATCTGCTTGCAGTTCAAGGGACTCTCAAGAGTCTTCTCCAGCACCATAATTTGGAAGTATGAATTCTTCAGTGTTCAGCCTTCTTTATGATCCAAATCTCACATCCTTGCATTACTATTGGAAAAACCATAGCTTTGACTATGCAGACCTTTGTCGACAAAGTGGTGTCTCTGCTTTTTAATATGCTGTCTAGATTTGTCATAACTTTCCTTTGAAGGAGCAAGTGTCTTTGAATTTCATGGTTGCAGTCACAGTCTGCAGTGATTTTGAAGCTCAAGAAAATAAAATCAGTCACTGCTTCCACTTCCCCCCTTTTATTAATATTTGCCATGAAGTGATGAGACCAGATGCCATGATCTTAGTTTTTTGAATGCTGAGTTTCAAACCCACTGTTTCACTCTTTTCTTTCACCTTCATCAAAAGGCTCTTTAGTTCCTCTTCACTTTCTGCCATAGAGTGGTATCATCTGCATATCTGAGGTTACTGATATTTCTCTCGGCAGTCTTGATTCCAGCTTGTGCTTCATTCAGCTTGGCATTTCGCAGGGTGTACTCTGCATATAAGTTAAATAAGCAGGGTGATAATATGCAACCTTCTTGTACTCCTTTCCCAATTTGGAACCAGTCCATTGTTCCGTGTCCGGTTCTAAGTGTTGCTTCTTGACCTGTATACAGATTTCTCAGGAAGTAGGTCAGGTGGTCTGGTATTCCCATCTCTTGAAGAATTTTCCAGTTTGTTGTGACCCATACAACCAAAGGCTTTAGCATAGTCAGTGAAGCAGAAGTAGATATTTCTCTGGAATTTTTTTGATTTTTTTATTATCCAATGAATGTTAGCAATTTGATCTCTGGTTCATCTGCCTTTTTTAAACCCACCTTATAAACCTGGAAGTTCTCAGTCCATGGACTGCTGAAGCCGAACTTGAAGGATTTTGAGCATAATCTTACTATCTTGTGAAATGAGCACAACTGTGCAGTAATTTGAATATTCTTTGGCATTGCCTTTCTTTGGGGTTGGAATGAAATCTGTCCTTTTCCAGTCCTGTGGCCACTGCTGAGTTTTCCATATTTGCTGACATATGGAGTGCAGCACTTTAACAGCATCATCTTTTAGGATTTAAAATAGCTCAGCTGGAATTCCATCACCTCCACTAGCTTTGTTATTAGTAATGCTTCTTAAGGCCCACGTTACTTCGCACTCCAGGATGTCTGGCTCTAGGTGAGTGACCACACCATCATGCTTATCCGGGTCATTAAGATTGTTATTGTGTAGTTCTTCTATGTATTTCTGCCACTGCTTCTTAATATCTTCTGCTTCTGTTAGGTCCTTGCCATTTCTGTCCTTTATCGTGTCCATCCTTGCTTGAAATGCTCCCTTACTATCTCCAGTTTTCTTGACAAGATCTCTAGTCTTTCCCATTCTATTGTTTTCATCTATTTCTTTGCATTGTTCACTTAAGAAGGCCTTCTTCTCTCTCCTTGTTATTCTCTGGAACTCTGCATTCAGTTGGGTATGTTTTTCCCCTTTTCCCTTGCCTTTCACTTGTCTTCTCAGCTACTTGTAAGGCCTCCTCAGACAACCATTTTGTCTTCTGGCATTTCTCTTTCTTTGGAATGGCTTTAGTCACTGCCTCCTGTACAATGTTATGAACCTCTCTCTATAGTTCTTCAGGCACTCTGTCTGCCAGATTTAATCCCTTGAATCTGTTTGTCACTTCCACTGTATGATCATAAAGGATTTGATTTAGGTCATACCTGAATGGTCTAGTGGTTTTCCCTAGTTTCTTCAATTTAACCCCGGATTTTGCAGTAAGAAGTTTATGACCTGAGCCACAGTCAGCTCCAGGTCTTGTTTTTGCTGACTGTATAGAGCTTCTCCATCTCCAGCTGCAAAGAATATAATCAGTCTGATTTCAGTGTTGACCATCTGGGGATGTCCATGTGTAGAGTTGTTTCTTCTGTTGTTGGAAGAGGGTGTTTGCTGTGACCAGTGTGTTCTCTCGACAAAACTGTTAGCCTTTGCACTGCTTCATTTTGTACTCCAAGGCAACACTTGCCTGTTACTCCAGGTATCTCTTGACTTCTCTTTTGGCATCCCAATCCCCTATGATGAAAAGGAAATCTTTTTTGTTATTTACAAGGTTTGTAGGTCTTCATAGAACCATTTATCTTCTCCAGCATTAGTGGTTGGGGCATAGACTTGGATTACTGTGATGTTGAATGGTTTGCCTTGGAAACAAACTGAGATCATTCTGTCATTTTTGAGATTGCACTGAAGTACTGCATTTTGGACTCTTGTTGACTACAATGGCTACTCCATTTCTTCTAAGGGATTCTTGCCCGTAGTAGTAGATATAATGGTCACGTGAGTTAAATTCACCCATTCCAGTCCATTTTAGTTCACTGATTCCTAATATATCAGTGTTCACTTTTGCTATCTCCTGCCTGACCATGTCCAATTTACCTTAATTCATGGACCTAACATTCCAGGTTCCTATGCAATATTGTTCTTTACAGCGTTGGATTTCACTTTCACTATCAGATGCATCCAACACTGAGTGTCCTTTCTGCTTTGGCCCAGCCACTTCATTCTTTCTGGAGTTATTTCTCCACTCTTCTCCAGTAGCATATTGGACACCTTCTGACCTGGAGCTTCATCTTCTGGTGTCATGGTTTTTTGCCTTTTCATACTGTTGAAGGGGTTCTCATGGCAAGAATACTGGAGCGGTTTGCCATTCCCTTCTCCAGTGAACCACATCTTGTTAGAGCTCTCCACCATGACTTGTTCATCTTGGGTGGCCTTGCATGGCTTGGCTCTTAGCTTTATTGAGTTATGCAAGCCTCTTTGCCATGACAAGGCTGTGATCCATGAAATCAACTATACTTCAGTTTTTAAAAAAAAGGGAAAAAAATTTTAAGATTAAGAAAAAAAAAAAGGAAAAAAGGGCTGGGGTTGGTTGTCTCCTGACCTAAAATCCCCAGGGCACAGGCCCAGCTTCAGGTGTGGTTGGATTCACGGTTCCAGTGATGTCGGAACTCAGTTTGTTCTTTCTTCCATCTGAAATCTTTGCCTTCATTCAGCCTAGCTTCCTTACTAGGCCCAAATCTCCATTGTCAGAAACCTTCAGACTTCTCCACAGTAACAAGATGGCAGCCCAGTGTCCTGTCCTCACCTCCTCTCAGAGCCAGAGGCTTTCTGTCAGCCTCGATTGCAAGTCCTGAAGCTCACTATGATTGGATTGAATCAGGTCATGTGATCCTTCCTGACCCAATCGCTGCATCCAGGATATCACCAGTGGAAACTGTAAGAACCTTTCTTGCTGACCCTAACACTCACTCTGATTGGACATGCTGAGGTCATGTGCCCTTCCCTGTCCCAACCAATACAGCCAGAACATAGCCAGTGAAAAATAAAAGAGCATTTCTTTCTTTTTTGGTCCTAGAGCAAGTCCTGATGTTTACTATGACAGAGGCTGCTGGTGCAAAATATAATTTTTGTATAAATGGCTCTTACTCAATGTGGGAATTTCTATCTCTGAGTGTATGGTGTTTGGGTTGTCTATTTCTAATATTCCTGATATTTCCAAAAAATCCAATGAGGAAAAAGTCCATTCATTTTTGCCTTTCCTTTCTTAGGCCTATCAGAAAGGAGCTCCCCCTAAAAGCCGAATTCTTCCTGCTGGTGGCAAGGTGCTAACCTCAGAAGATGAATACAATTTATTATCTGATCGGCATTTCCCAGACCCTATTGGTGAGTTACTGAGCATTCCTTCCCAAGACAAAATTCCTAAACATGTTCTGTTTGGTAAGACCAGTGCTTCTCAAGGGTGGGAGTGGGGAGATTTCACTCTCCAGGGACATTTGGCTGTATCTGGAGATATTTTTGGTCATCACAACTTGGGAGGATGGTGCAATAGACATTTAATGAATAGAGGCCAATAATTCTTGCTAAATATCCTACAATGCACTGAACTGTCTTTGACAGTGAAGAATTATCTGGCATTAAATATCAATAGGCCAAGGTTGAGGAACCCTGGGCTAGACACACATTCTCCATAGGCAAATGGAAGATATAATTTCTCTAATTTAGGTAAACCTTGTACCACTTCTGTTACTTTAAATCATATTTGGTAATACACAAGTCAGTCACTGTGTTTCTAGCATATAGAAAATGTACTGTTGGTCAGATATCTTGAGGTTTTGGAATATATTGCAAGCTTTACACAGGACAGCAAAAATAAATATGTTGGGCCCAGTCTGTGAAATGCACAATCCCATCTTTCAGTAAAACCTGTCAGAGAATGTTATTTTTCTAATTTTAGGATGATTTGCAATAAAATATCCTAAGTCAACAAAATACTTTTAGTAGGCATTAGACATTAGAGTAACTCTTAGGTACTGTGTAAAAAAGCATTGTGTTAATTAGCATATCTATAAATAATAGCTGAATACTGCTATAGAGAGAGCACTGAACTGAGAATTTGAAGACTGGATTTTCATCTGGTTCTGTGATGCTTATCAAGCATTTTCCTTAGCCATTGCTGAACCTTTCTGAATTCTGCTTCTTCCAACTCTAGGGACTTGAAATTGAAAATCTAGAAGGTTATTACCAACTCTAACATACTTTCATTCTCATTCATTTCACTTTTTCCATGCTGAGAGTGTAAGGGATAATATACAGACCAAATAGAGCGTTTCCTAGAGATTCATGAACTGTGGATAATGTAATAACTCCATCTGGCTTTGTGTAAATCAAAGCACACAATAATTACCTAGTTTCTTGAAGAGAGTCCTGGTTCTTATTAATAGGTATAATCATTTCACTGGAATTTATGGGGGAAAATGTAAAATAATTTTATCAATTGTTATTTCAGTGCAGAATGCTTAGTGTACTGTTTTTAATAACACTGTTATAGGATTAGAACACAAACCATAAACTTAGATTAACAAACTCTTACTAAGTAATTCAAGCTAAAACAACACTTTATGTGTACTATATGTATTATTATATTTTCTTTTAATGTCTACTTACATGTTATCTTGGCTCTGGAGCTGCCCCTAGAAATGGGAATACCAACATGTTAACTCTTTAGAACCCCTTCAAAGAACTTTCCAATGAAATCAGTCAGAACGGATAATACATTTATTGATTTATTGATGAGATCAAATCAGAAGGAATGAAAACGAATAAAAACCACAAGGCCTGGGTGACTACTGCTGCTTGACCCAGAACTTCAGACTGGGTATTTCAGTGACTTTTTAAATTGTATGTTGTGGCCTTCTCAGTTTTAAAAATAGAATATTCAATAGGAGATCATTTGTGATATCCTTGTAACTCAACTCAGAAAAAATGCAGACTAGAAATAATGGCATCTGGAAAATTATTGTAAGAAGTTAAGTGAGTTATAACTAGAGGACAATAGAAATGAATTTTGTGGGGCTTGCTAAAGCATTGAAATGTAAAGGGTGAATGTTGCTTTCAGTTGTTTATACGATATTGTGACATCTTGGAAAGGGCAAGGAGAGTTGTTTCACAAACTGATTACTGTGTGATTCTAATTTTATTGGAAAGAATAAAGGCACCATAAAGATTGGAGGAATTAACTTCACTTGAGAAAAAGCACTAAAGGGTTTATCAACATAGGTCTTCTTTACACAGTAATTAGCCAAAACTTAGTGGCGTTGGCAAACCAAAGTGCAGTGAAGGCTGGAAATGTAGTCTTTAGTCTATGCAGGTACTTGCTAAACTAAAAATCAGGGAGTTGATTACTGAGAAAGAGGAGAGGATAGAAATGTGTTACAGCCAGAGGTCTCTGCTATCGTATTCAATCATTTATTCATTTGTTGGCATTCGTATGTTGATTCATTCCTTGATATTTTGCTTAGGACTGGTGAGCTCAAGATTGTGCTCCCAACATGTACAACTTTGTTAAGTTCAGAAATGGAACTCCCATGTGTGCCCCAGGAAATCTATTCCATATCTAAACCAATCTCAGCTTGCCGGTAGCAAGACTGTTCTCCAGCTTTCCTTATGGTTATGATCCATTTCTTGGTATGCCCATTGCTTTCAGTTGCCTCTTAGTATGTCCCTCTCCCCTTGCTTCCCTTGAGATAGTGCCCATTATGTGGGCAGGGAGCCCAGAATTCATTTTTCCTTCTGCTTGTTTTCCACGACTCTAGAAACAAGCTGGGGCTCATTTAAATGAATGCAATATCATAGAAATGGAATGCATGGAGAAGAATAAAGTTTGGACAGGAGATCTGAGTAATTGTATGGCTCAACTTGAATTTCTTGGAATTGATTTTGAAGAAAGGGCTGAAAGTTCTATTGTTTAAGGCTTTAAAAATTTCCTAGGACCTCATAGCATATTTATTCATTTAACAAGCTGTAGTACAACATCTACTAGGCTTGTATGCTATGAGTTGAGTTGAGCATGCCGAGATATGTATGATGGAGCCTCCATCCTCAAGGAGCTCCAGGGCAGTGGTTCTGCTTCTGGGGAGAATTAATTGAAGGTTGTTGTTGTTTAGTCACTCAGTCATGTCCGACTCTAGCCTGCCAGGTTCCTCTGTCCATGGGATTCTCCAGGCAAGAATACTGGAGTGGATTGTCATTTCCTTCTCCTGGGGATCTTCCTGACCCAGGGATCAAACCTGCATTGGCAGGTAGATTCTTTACCTCTGAGCCACCAGGGAAGCCCTAATTGGAGGTGGGGGAGGCTTATCTCACTTTATGTCCCTCACTCTGAGTGTGGGAACCAGACACAAACACAGATCATTATGATATTTTGGGAAGACAAGGTAGGGAGCGCTCTACTTTGTCTCTGGTGGCAGAGGGTGGTGCCAACAAAGTCATCCCAGAGGAGGTGGCTTTTGAACTGAGTTTCCAAGGATAAATGAGACTTTTCTATGCAAAAGTATGGTGGAAGGAAAAGAAAGCATGAATTGCAGAAGCAACATGCAAAGTCATGGGAAGGATGACGATACCTCCTTTGGGAGAGCAGAGAAGAGAGTGGGCAGAAACCAGCACAGAACAGGGCAAACACCAACACTTAAAGATGGAGAGAAGGGGCAGAGGAACCAATAAAAGTGAAAAGGGGCAGCAATGTTTAAAAAGCATGGAGAAGGTCACGCTCCTGGAAGTCAAGGGAAGAGAATGTTTTCAAAGGAAGGGGTAACTGGCTGCAACAGATAATTCCTGATCAGGTTGAAAAGATGGGTAATAAAAAAGAAGCTGTAAGCCAGCAGTCAGGATGACATTAGTGACCCAGGCTGTTTGGTTTGGGGACTGGTGAAGAAGGAACAAGTCTAGGGTGAGAATAGGGGTTGATGGCATCAAGGCTGCAAATGCTGGTTTGGGAGTGACGGGTGGGGGTGGGGGGCGGGCGGGAAGAGAGTGGAGAGCAGAGAGCAGACCTGGTGAATCAGGAGCTGGTAGGGTGAGTGTCCAACAGGCGGACACAGTGGCAGCTGAGGAAAGACCCAGCTCTGAGTGTGGCTCATTCCAGGTGAGGAAGCTGAGCTCGATTGTGTCTGACGGCCTTGGCCGTCCCTGTGGACGGGAGGTGAGGCCACCTGCTCAAGTGAGGCAGGGGAAGCTGGTGCGGGATGCGAAGGGAGCCTGAACTCTCCTTTTCCCCGACCCTGCAAAGACACTTCATACCACCTTTTCAGCCCACTGGCTTGCCCCACAGTCTGAAGGAAACTCTCACAGCCTGAAATAGGAATTTTAAATAAGACATACACATTTTAAAATGTCTCGGTGTTTTCCATGTTTCCTCAGCGTCCAGTGAGAAGGAGAACACGCAGCCCTTTGTGGTCCTGCCCAAGGACTTCCCGGTGTACCTGTGGCAGCCCTTCCTCAGACACGGCTACTTCTGCTTCCGGGAGGCCGCTGACCAGAAGAAGTTCAGTGCGCTCCTGAGTGACTGCATCAGACATCTAAATCATGGTAGGCGCGGCTGCCCGCTGGTCCCCCGCTGGGCTGCCTTTTCTCGCTTGGCCTGGTCAGTCAGCTGTAGAGTGATTTCTTGAAAGAGCCACAGGTGGTGTTGCCTTGGGGAAGGAGAGGGAAGCTGAGCGAAGTGTGAGTTTCGTACACAAGGAGCGCCGTCGATTTGCTAGCTGCTTCATCTGGGCAGGGTGTGCTGCGTGTGTGTGCTTGCGTGCCAAGTTGCTCGGTGGTGTCCAATTCTGTGCAACCTCATGGACTGTAGCCCGCCAGGCTCCTCTGTCCATGGGATTCTCCAGGCAAGAATACTGCAGTGGGTAGCCATTTCCTCCTCCAGGGGATCTTCCTGACCCAGGAATCGAACCCTCGTCTCTTATGTCTTCTGCATTGGCAGGCAGGTTCTTTACTGCTAGTTCCATCTGGGAAGCCCAGGGCAGGGGAGCCTCAGTGAAGCAGGACATGAAGTAGGTGTCTGAGGGCCCGTGTAGGCAGAGCACCATATTCATGTATATGATTTTGAGTATAATGCCTCCTCCTCCTCTTCTGTCCTGATTGTTTTTTTAAATATTTATTTTAATTTTATTTATTTTTGGCTGTGTCTTTGTTACTGCACATGGGCTTTCTCTAGCTGCGATGAGCAGGCTTCTCACTGCAGTGGCTTCTCTTGATGCAAAGCACAGACTCTAGGCATGGGGGCTTCAGTAGTTTCGGTGCTTGGACTTAGATGCTCCGTGGCATGTGGCATCTTCCCGGACTAGGGATTGAACCGGTGTTCCCTGAATTGCAAGGTGGATTCTTAACCACTGGACCACCAGGGAGGCCCCTGTCCTGACTTTTAAAAAATCTCAATGACATCAAGAATGAACCAGTTATCCCTAAGAAAATCCTAGTCCTTATGACATTTCATTTTTCTCACTTTTATTTCCAAATTGGTTACTCAAAACTTTAGGGTACAGAAGAATCACCTGGAAAACTTGCTGAACAGAATTTTTTTGGTTCCACCCACAGACATTCACTGGGTCTGTGGTGGGGCCCTGATTTTGCTTTTCTAACAAACTGCCGAGAGATGCTGATGCTGTTGGTCCACAGACCACACTTGGCGTGGCATTGCTTCAGACCATGTTGCCTCTATATACCGATTTAATTGTTATGTCTGTAATAAAAAAGACTGCTCATGCTGGTATGTGATATTTTTGAAAAGTTGATATGAATACTGGTTTTTCTGGACTCCACAAGGCCTTCTGTTACAGATAATTGAGCTCTTTGTCATTTGGCAGTTGGAAAGGTAACCAGTAAAGTGTTATTGAGAGCTTACTCTGTGCCAGCCTCTCTAAAGGTATTAAGAATAGAATAATGAACCATGCAAATTCCCTCTCTCTGGGGTCTACATTCAAACAGGAAGGAGGGACAAACACATGCACCAATTCAGAAGACAACTTGATGGTTGTCAAAGATATATGTTACAGAGTAACTGGAAGTTGTTGCACTGGGAAGAATGGAGAAGGCTGGTCAGAGGAGGCCTCTCTGGGCAGGTGACATTTGAGTTGGGTCACCTCATTCTTCTGTGCCTTTATTTCCTAATAAAGCTAACTGCATTGTATACTTTGGAGAAGGAAATGGCTACCCACTCCAATATTCTTGCCTGGAGAATCCCATGGACTGAGGAGCCTGGTGGGCTACAGTCCATGGGATCGCAAAGAGTCAGACGTGACTGAACAACTGAACACACACACGCATTGTACACTTACTTTAAAGTTCTGAGGTTTCCCTGAGAGTGTCAGTTCCACAGAGCAAAAGCCGCTAGTGATGCTTCTCAACCAGTTCTTGATTTTAGCTGGTGTAGTGATAGGAGGCTAATGGAAAAAGATAGTGTCGCTCTATTTTGCTATAGCAATTCTGAGTAACATTCGTCATAATACTGGCTCATAACTCATTAGGGACTTTATAGAAATGTCACCCTTATTGATATCTTGCCTTGTGGTTTTGATGTTTTAGAGAGCAGAGAATTGCCCAGCACTGCCTGCACCATCTTACTCATTTTTTCGATTCACCTGCCTGTCTGTGTGCAGGGCCATGGTCTAGTGTGAACATGCCATTGGCACTGAACACAAGAACCATGAAGTTTCACTCAGCAGAGAATGTTCTCTACCCAGCCAGAGGGGGCTGGCTTCATTCTCCCTCCATGTACATAATAGGAATTTCTCTGGGGAGTTTTTGGAAGCATTGTAAGCCTGCATTTAGAGTCCATTTATGGAAGATATCAGTCGATTCAAAACCCCACTCTGCTCTCCAGTATGTTATCAAAGGCACTGAGATAATGAGGTCTAGTCATATGGCCCTAGTTCTTCTGTGTCACATTCCTCTGTCCAGAAAACTCACTGAGGTTTTCTGCAGACTTAGCGTGACTTGGCAGACCTTCCTGTGGCTCCCGTCAGAACCAGAGACCTTCAGAACATTGTAGAGAACTGTTCTTGATGGCAATGGGCCAATGAGCCCATGGATCTCTCCTCTCTTGCCTGTTTCTTTGTTTTTGACCACACAATGTACCACTTATCTTTACTGAGTCACTTTTTTGGGGTTTCAATCTCTCCCTGTTATTCTTTGTAGGATCTTGAGTAAACCATTAAGAGATTTCACAAACTCCCAGTTAACCATTATTTTTTTCCATAATTACCTGAAGAGTTTAGAAATAGGTATCAAATGAATGCTGTGATAGCACCAGGAACCCTGAAGGGGCTACGGAGAGCCTGCTGACCTCCATCCCCAGGCGACTAGGGTCTGGGCTGTACGCTTGTATTGTTGTCGATGGGCTCTCAGGCCAGGAAGTGCTGCTGCTGAGAATTAGGTCTGAGATATCCTAGCAGCATCATATCTGTCCATTCACAGGTCCTCAGGGATCTTTGTTCCCTAGTTTTATTGAGAGATAATTGACATATAGCATTGTTATTAGTTTCAGGTGTACAATGTAATGTTTTAATATATGATCATTGTAAAATGATCAGCACAAGTTTAGTTAACACCTGTTAACTCAAGAAGTTAACAGAATTTTTTTCTCATGAGATCTTTTAAGATCTCTTCTCTTAGCAACTTTGTAATATACAATACAGTATTGTTAACGATAGTCACCATGCCGTACAGTACATCCCCTGATTTTATTTTATAGCTGGAAGTTTGTACATTTGACCCCCTTCATTCATCCTACCCCCATCTCCCCTGGAAACAACCAATCTGTTCTCTGCTTCTATGAGTTCAGTTTTTTTTTTTTTTTTTCACGATTCCACATGTAAGTGAGATCGTACAGTATTTGTTTCTCTCTGTCTGACTTATTTCACTTAGCATAATGCCCTCAAGAGATCTTTCAGGGAAGATCATCTTATTACCTTCGTGGTGAGTTCCCCCCAGGATTTCTGTCACTTGGTGGGGTGGGGGGGTGGTCCCAGGATACCTCCTGCTGTGCTCAAATTCCCACCACACAGTCCAGGTCACTTACCCTGGGAGTTCTGGGTTCAAACTGGTCTAGGTACCCATGTCCATCCATCCTGAATCTGGAACTACTTCTTCTCTTCCTGCTTATGGAGGGGGTTTGTCCATATTTAACCCTGACAAAGGACCCAATTACACCCTACTCTTGGACAATAAGGCTATATTCCAAGGCAGGTAAGAACAAGTAGAGAGCTGTCTGCTCCTCTTTCCTTCAAGAGACAGTGCTTCCTTTGGGTGCCTCAAAGATTATTTACACTCCTAAGAAGCACAGAGGTATGTGTGTATGTGTGTGTGGTTGTTATTTTTTAAAATTTTTATTTATTTAAATATTTACATATTTATTTATTTATTTTTGGCTGCATTGGGTCTTAGTTGCAGCATGCGGGCTTCTCTCTAGTTGTAGAGTGCAGGCTTAGCCGTCCACAGCATGTGGGATATTAGTTCTCAGTCCAGGAATTGAACCTATATCCCCTGCATTGAAAAGCAGATTCTTAACATCTGGATCACCAGGGAAGCCTCTGTTGTTTTTATTTTTGACACTCTTTCATTGAGCAGGCATAAGAAAATTCCACAAGAGTAATCTTTAGCATCCCCCTTCCAACACACTGGACTAAATATGAAGCCCATTGTGGGAGGGGGAAAGGGGAGGAGAAATTTCCCCTTTAGTTCTTTTGGCTGGCAGTTAAAGTAACAGAAGATAGATTAACAGTAGAAAACCAAATTTATAACCTGTGGATGGGGAATTCACTTAAGTGTGAAGAATTTCAAAGATAGCAAGATATGGTGAGATTTATATATATTCTGAACTATGGAGAAGGAAGTGGGCGGTCTGAAGCTTCAAAGGGAAGTAGGTAATTCAGGGTTCTAAATTCATAGGAAGCTAGCAGTGTTAATATTTGGTGAACAAATGTTTGCTGGGCCATCTAAAGACAGTGAAACACACCCATCAACAGAGGAATGGATAAAGAGGATGTGGTACATAAATACAATAGAATATCATGCAGCCATCAAAAAGAATGAAATAATACCATTTGCAGCAACATGGATAGACCTAGAAAGTGTCATACTGAGTGAGTCAGAGAAGCAGAAACATCCCTTATATGCAGAATCTAAAAGGACATGAACAGATGAACTTATTTACAAAACAGAAGCAGACAGATTCACAGAGAACGAACTCATGGTTGCCAGGGGCAAGGAAGGGGAGAAGGGATAGTTAGAGAGTTTGAGATGGACCTGTATTCACACTGCTATATTCAAAATGTAGAGCCACAAGAACCTATTGTATAGAAATAAGAACTGCTCAGTGTTATGTGGCAGCCTGGATGGGAGAGAGGTTTGGGGGAGACTGGATACATGTATATGTATGGCTGAGTCTTTTTGCTGTCCACCTAAAACTATCATGACAATGTTAATCAGCTATACTCCAATACAAAGTAAAAAGTTAAAAATGACCATGGGACACAGAGAGGACTTTGATCAAAAGGCTTTACTAGGTTCCTGTCTACCACACCTAATACTTTACTACACTTATCTATGGTGGTATCTTCTTTCTAGGACAGTCCGCCTACCTTAATTCTTTTAGTCAGTAAAGGGGAAGTTAAGAGGCTCTTCCTGAATCTTTTGGGGCTTTGATTGTTTTCAGCTCAAAAGAATCCTCATACTAGAGTGGCACAGTTTGGGCTGCCAGTACGTAATCAGTCCCATCGCACGACACGTGCCTCGAGCAATTGCTCTCCTCTCTCCTTTTGGAATTTTACTGCAGTGCCTTGTCCCAGATGGGAGAAGTCAAGTGTTCTAAATGCCCACTGCTCCAAAAATGAGTCTTATATAAAGCCAAGATGTTCTAAGACAGTCCTGTTGTCCAAAATTCTATTCATAATTGTAGTTTGCAAAATATGATCCTTGTAGTTACAGAGATGTTGTCATTGTTCAGTCACTTAGTTGTGTCTGACTCTTTGCGACCCCACGGACTGCAGCACACCAGGCTTCCCTGTCCTTCACCATCTTCCGGAGCTTGCTCAAACTCATGGGCCATTGAGTTGGTGATGCCATCCAACCATCTCGTCCTCTGTTGTCCCCTTCTCCTTCTGCCTTCTATCTTTCTCAGTATCAGGGTCTTTTCCAGTAAGTCGCCTCTTCACATCAGGTAGCTAAAGCATCAGTCTTTCCGATGAATATTCAGGGTTGATTTCCTTTAGGATTTACTGGTTTGATTTCCTTGCTGTCCAAGGGACTCTCAAGAGTCTTCTCCAACACCATTGCAAAATATGGTCCTTGTAGTTACAGAGTTGTAGTTAAAACTATTAGCATACATAAAGGGCTGTACACATGCAATGTGGAATAATGATCATTATCAATGTGAATTCTGTCCTTCCAGCTCAGGAAAAACATTCCTTGGCATAAGAATTTTCAGGAAGGGGGAGAAGTGTTCCTGGCAGGAGGAATAGGATTTGTTGGGGCTGGAAGAGAGTCAAAGCATAGACTATCAGAGGAACTAAAAGAATTTCATGTGGCTGATGCTCAGAGAGGAGAGAGATGCCAAGTGAGGATCGAGAGATGGAGTCAGACTATAAAGGGCTGTGTGAAGCATATTAAGGGATTTGCACTTTATTCGAGTACCAGTTGGAAACCATTGAAGGGTTCCAAGCACAGAAGCAACTCAGTCATATTTTCATGCTAGGAAGGTCACACACACTGGCTGCTGCGTGGGCAGTGGATGGAAGGTAGCCACTGGGATGCCAGGAGGCCACTTAGGCAGCTTTGGCAGGCAACAGATAGTGGTAACTTGCACCAACAAGGTAGCTTGCCACAGTGGAGGTGGCAAGAGGTGGCTGAATGAGAGAGATCTCCAGAAGTAGAATCAACAGAACTTAAGGATAGATCATGTGCAGACTGAGGTGGTGGGAGAACCCAAGGAAGAACTCCAGTTTTCTGCCTTTCTCTGAGATGGTAGGCACCTTCTGTGAAAGAGGAGCAGGCTTCAGTGACTTCCCTGGTCAGCCAGTGGCTAAGACTCCATGCTTCCAGTGCAGGGGGCCTGGGTTCAACCCCTGGTTAGGCAATTAGATCCCACATGCCCCAGTTGAAAGATCCCAAATCTTGCAACTAAGATCGAAGATTCTACGTGCTGCAGCTAAGACCTGGCATAGCCAAATTAATTAATTAATTTAAAAAAAAAAAAAGAGGAGCAGTTTCCAGGGGAAGTTTGTGTTGAGTGTTGCAGGTGTTGAGCTGGGGAAGTCTAGGGACATCCAGGTGAGAGAGTCTTGTAGACGGATGCCCGGACAATGCTGGAGAGCAGGAGCACAGTCCCGGAGTGCAGACACAGGTGGGAAGTCAACAGCCTGCATGTGGTCATCGAAGCCACGACTAACCTTGGAGAGAGGATATAACTTTTAAGCTCCTCGAAGACAGAGGAGAAGCTGTTGACTGAAGGCCTGGCACCTGGCTCTACAAATATATCGCCCCTCCTATGGTTGCAAATATGCCCATGGAGGGCAAAGTATGGGGAGTGTGTTGAGGTAGCCTACAGATGTTTGCACCCCAAATCTGTAAACATTAATGCAAAATAGGTGGGTGATCTTGTGTTAAATACTAACTTCACTCACTACATGGATCTGTGATTTTACCGTTAAACATTTAAGCAACGTGTTCATTAGGAATACCAAGTCCATGTGAAATTCAGTAACTCATTTAGGCTCTTTGACTCCCCCACTCAATTGCCAATGTCTCTTCTGTAGTTTATTTCAAGTTCACTACTACCAACCTGCTTTGGACTCATAAAAAACGTTCTAAGAGGCTTTCAGCTGATTTTACTTTTCCCAATTACTTCCATCTCCTTTCACGTGTAATGGTCAGATAAATCATATTTAAACACAATTGTTTTTATTAAAAGCCTTCAGTGGCACTGCCATTTTCAAAAAAATGAAGCACTTTATTCCAAAGAGACTGGTTGTGTGTGCCTGATTTCCTCCTCTTCTCAAGTACAAGCTTCCTCTCCCCCAACCTTGCTGCCCTACCACTCCCACATGCTTTTAATGGAAGCTTTACCTAGACATTTTGGACCTTCACATACACCTGAAACATTTCATTCCTCACCTCTTCACCTCTCTTGCTCCTTTAAGAACAAGCTTCAGACTGACCCCTGCCGTGAAGGCCCCAAGAATAACTTCACTTGTGTCTATTATCTGTTCCAGTGATTGGATGCCTACGATGTTCATTTTCATGTCTGGGTACCTAGTTCTCTAACTCTATTGTAAATTCCTAAAGGTAAATCTTGCACCATCCTGTGCCCCTCTGTGCGCTTGCATGCTGAGTTGCTTCAGTTGTGTCTGACTCTGTGCAATCCTATGGACTGTAGCCTGCCGGGCTCCTCTGTCCACGGGATTCTGCAGGCAAGAATACTGGAATGGGTTGCCATGTCCTCCTCCAGGGGATCTTCCTGACCCAGGGATCAAACCCACGTCTCTTACGTCTCCTGCATTGGTAGGTGGGTTCTTTACCACTAGCTCCACCTGGGAAGCCCTTGTGTCCTGCAGTGCTCAGGTAAATATCTTGTGTTTCTTAAAATGGTTCAAAGACACTAATGAATTAACAACGAAAGTAAAGCTGATTTCAGAATTTGTGTGATTTTTAGAGATGATAATTATAAATGTGGTTTGGCCTAATTCATGAATACACTGGCATGAGTAAGTGAAGGAATTGTCAGTATAAAGCATAAAGGATTTGAGTGATAAAGGAGTCACACGTTAGGGCGTCATCACTGGAAGAAGGTGATTCTGGAACGAAGGTGGAATGCTGGCAAAGTTTTGCTCAACAGTACTCTGCCAGCTTGAAGAACAGCCAGGACTGCCACTACACAAACACCAGTTGCTGTCATCATAAAGAGGGCACAGGAGAATATCTGGGAAGCATAAGGGCCCCTGAATTGGAAAAGACAGTATTAATATATAAAAAGTCACGTCTTTCTTGATGAAGAGAACACAATTATGTAAAGACACTTCGCAGACTTCTGCTTTAACTGGGACTAGTTCAATCACGTATTACATTTATGTCATCCAAGGGTGTGTGTGATGGAGTGAGTTAGGCTGAATGTGGAGCTGTAATAGTGATTAAACTTTGGAATCAGTTGCTGTCAGAGTTGTATGCCTTGAGCTCTTATCCCAGAAATCCCATGTCAAATCAAATGCCTGTGTTAGATTGGATTTTGACACTTGCACATTTTAAGTGTTCAATTAATGCTGCTGAATTAAATTGAAGTTTAAAACAGAAAAGAGTCATATAATTCAAATTAGCTAGAGCAAATCCTTTTTGGTGTGTTTATTTGAACACCCATCACCACTTATGAAACAAGTTTATTACTTGAGGGACTAAGTGTCTGATATGGGCATCAATCAATTTTAACTGAAAATATACAGTGACTTTTCCTTTTGATATTTGAAAACATATTTCTGGTTTTATGGTGTATGCTTATATTTGTATACACACATATCTATGAATTAGAGAATTCTAACTGTGCTTGGGGATCCTAGGTGGCTCAGTGGTAAAGAATCTGCCTGCCAAGGCAAGAGATGTTGGAGACGAGGGTTCCATCCCTGGGTCAGAAAGATCTCCTAGGGAAAGAAATGGTAACCCACTCCAGTGTTCTTGTCTGGGAAATCCCACAGAGGAGCCTGGGGGGCTATAGTCCATAGAGTCGCAGAGTTGGGCACGACTGAGAGGCTGAGTACACATACACGCAGTGGTGATTGGACTCTTTTGGACACTTTACTGCAAATGAATGATGTTTGGACATAAATGAAAGTACATTTTTTATAAACATCTCTTTGAATGTTTTTACTTATAAAAAGAATTTCATTGTCCACATGTGTTTCAATGCATTAAAACCTCTAGTGTTGTAAGCAAAAATGTTTGCTAATTACTGTAGACATCAATTTCCAGTTTTCATAGACTGTCCCCAACAAAAACTTTTAAAGGATTCTCTCTGCTTGGAGACTGGTCTCTTCTTGAGTTAGTGTGCCCTTTGCCTTACACAGGTAATACTCAACATATTCTGAATATGTGACATTCGTATGTGAATGTCATTTTTTCTTAAGACGTTATCATTTCCCCCTCTCTGACCCTTGTTTACTATTCATAAAACTCTAAATTTGGAAAGGATCTTAGTGATCACCTGTTGCATCCCTTCAGAGTTTATGATAAGGATCAGATAGTAACTTACTTGTCCAAGGTCACAGCTAGTGAGTGGTAGAAGAGCAGTTGTCCTGACACCTAGTCTTTGACATCTCAGTTAAACATACCATATTGCCTTTCCAACATTACTTTTAAAAAAAGTTATTTACTTATTTATGGCTGCTCTGGGTCTTCATTGCTCCATGCGGGCTTTCTCTAGTTGTGGCAAGCACGGGCTACTCTTCTTTGTGGTGCACAGTCTTCTCATCGCAGTGGCTTCTCTTCTTGCAGAGCACAGGCTCGAGACGTGAGGCTTGCAACACTCAGGCTCAGTAGTTGCAGCTCGTGGGCTTAGTTGCTGTGCGGCATGTGGAATCTTCCCAGGCCAGGGACTGAACATGTGTCTCCTGCATTGGCAGGCAGAATCTTCACCACTGGACCACCAGGGAAATTCCTTCGACATTACTTTTTAAAAGAATTTTCCATCTTTCAGTCATTCAAAGCACATTACTATTAAATCAAGTTACTCTTGTGACACGTTTGCATGGTCCAAACTGAAGCAAACCTGTAGCCATTCACCAGAGGTCATCTGAGACCGGGGATATGTCTGGTTTCTTGATAAGTAGCACTATCTGATACCTTGGTATTTTGTCCACCAGCTAAACATGACTATATTTTTTAGTTTAATTATGCTTGGGAAATAAAATACTTCTCAATGTAGCTGTTTACTGGTTAAATTTTGTATAGTATAAAATACAAACCATATATGGTGTTATACAGTTTAAATAAAAATTCTGATTTGTAAAGGCTTGTGAGGACATAGGTTGGAATACTTTAAATGTAATAAATCAAAAATAAGCCAGACAGAGAAAGAGAAATACTGCATAGTATCACTTAAATGTGAAATCTAAAAAAACATCAAAGGATAGAAACGGAGGAGAAAAGTGGTTGCCAGGGTTACAAGGTATGGGAAATAAGGAGATGTTGGTAATAGGGTACAAAGTTTCAGTTATAAGATAAAAAGGGTCTGAGGATCTAATGAAAACGTGGTGACTGTAGTGATAACACTGCGCTGTGTAACGAAATTTGCTAAAAGAATAAAACTTAAATGTTCTCACTGCCCCCCCCCACCCGAGGATAAATACATGAGGTGATGAAAGTGTTAATTAACGAGATGGGTGTAATCCTTTCACAATGTCTATGGACAGGAAATCACCATGATGTACATTTTAAATGTCTCATAATTTTATGTCAACTATATCTCAATAAAACTGAAATACTAGGTCTCAACATGTTTTATTCATATTATGTATACTTAAAGATTTAGTTAAATCACTTGAACCTCTCAAAGAGTTGGAGCCAACTAACTTGTGTTAGTCACTCAGTCGTGTCCAACTCTTTATGACCCCATGGACTGTAGCCTGCCAGGCTCCTCTGTCCATAGAATTCTCCAGGCAGTCATGCTAGAGTGGGTAACCACTTCCTTCTCCAGGGGATCTTCCTAACCTAGGAATCGAACCCAGATCTCCTGCATTGCAGACAGATTCTTTACCATCTGAACTGCTTAGAATCAGTCCACATCTAAGAGTTGGACCTGAAAAAAACAGGTCTCCATCAGAGACCAGAATAAACAGAACTGCTCCTCTCAGCCATTGAGCATTTATCACCACCAGTATGTATATATATATATATATAGTCTTTGGTTCATTTGCTGTCTAAAGCTGTGTTTCCATTGAACTACTGTTGAATATTTTTTTTGGCCTGTCAAACACACACTATAGTTTCAGTGAAACCACAGATTCTTGCCTACCTTCCTCCTCTACTTCCAATGAACCAAGTAGTTATTTTGGTATGAAAGTCTAAAAATTGTGTTATTACAATAGTTAAAGGCGACAAGTTAGAACAATAATCAAAAAGATTAAGCAATCAGAGAGGCAAAGTGAATTCAAGCAAAAATTTTTTGTCTGTGCTATTTGGATTGGATAAATTCCAAAATCACAGGACAGTTTTTGATGTTATTATGACTGAAAGCTTAAATAGCCTTCCAGTTTTTTAACTTGTAGATGGAATGTGGTTAAGATTGAAACAGACTTCTTAAAATGACAGAGCAAATGGTGTGGTTGTTTTAATATGTGGCTAGGGCTTCCCGAGTGGCTCAGCTGGTAACGAATCATCCTGCAATGTTGGGAGACCTGGGTTTGATCCCTGGGTTGGGAAGATCCCGTGGAGAAGGGAACGGGCTACCCACTTCAGTATTCTGGCCTGGAGAATTCCATGGACTATGCAGTCCGTGGGATCACAAAGAGTCGGACACAACTGAGCGACTTTCACTTTCAATAGATAATCAACATTACCAAAGAACTCTATCTGGCATATATTCCAGATTTCTCTTATTATTTACTTATGGCTTCACAGGCTCTTCGTTGCTGTGCTTGGGCTTTCTCTAGGTGCAGAGAGTGGGGACCCTTCTCTAGATGCAGTGCATGGGCTCTTCATTGTGGTGGTTTCTCTTGTTGCCATTCGTGAGCTTGAGAGCATGGGCTCGGTAGTTGTGGTTTGGGGCAGTTAGGCCCCGTAGAATCTTCCTAGGCCAGGGATCAAACTGGTCCCTTGCATTGGCAGGCAGATTCTTAACCACTGGACCAGTAGGGAAGTCCCCAGGTAACTTTGAAAAATCAACATTCAGGAGAGCTTGGGGAAAATCCTCACCTGTTGTTGTGGAGTGGTGAGCTGCACTTGTCCTTCCCACCCTGTAAACAAACTTAGAGCATATGAAATGGAAGAGAACCATACTAGGAGAATAGAATAGAGCTCATTCTATTAGTTGTTTTGAATTTTTAAATTAAACATTGAGTAGCTATAAAAGAATGCTGATGAAACTTGCAGAAAATATAAAGAACATACACTTACCTCTTTTATCTTAGGTGCCTCTCTCTGATCCTATTACCTTCTTTTCCCTTTGAGAAAGCACCATCCTGGATTTTGTAGTTTTATCGCATATGTTTAATCATTTTGCATGTTTTTAGACTTAATCTCATGAAATTTTATGACATCTTCTTTCATGGCTTATTTTTCCAATATTATACTCCAGTGATTCACCCATGTTATTGCTTGTAGCTATATTTCATTTTCATTGCTGAATACATTCCATTATATTAATATGCCATAATTTCTAGTATCCATTTTACTATTGATAGGCATTTGAGTTGCTCCCATTATTTATTATTAACAGTGCTACTGTGAACACTCTCTGCTGCTGCTTTGTAGAAATTTACTTTTGATTTGATTTACTAATGTCTTAAGGAATGTTCATGTCTGTGTTAGGTCTATTTGACCTGTAATCTTCCTATTTTGCAATGACAGTTTTAGATTTTGTTATCAAGGTTATTCTTGCTTCAAAAAAGGAGTTAAGAGACTGTTCGTATCTCTTCTTTTTTCCTTTTCTATATTCTGGAATAATTTAAGACTGGAATTACTAGTGTATTTTTCTACTTGGTAAAGCTTGCCTGTAAAACTTTTTAAATTTAGTGTTCTTTTGAGGGAGGGTTTTAAATTACTGACTTAGCTTTTTTAATTGTTGTATGATTATTCAGTTTTTCTATTTGTTAAGTCAGTTTTAGTAGATTACAGTTTCCTAGAAATGTATCCATTTTGTTTATGATTTTAAAAAACTAGTGGCAGATAGTTGTGTATAGTATCATCATATTTTGAAAGAATGCAGTCACAATGCCTCCTTTATTCTCTGTGCCATCTGAACTTGTTCCCTCCTTATTTCTCATACTGCTTATTTATAGCTCCTTTTTTTCTTGACTAGTCTTACTAGAAGGTTGTCAGTTTTGTCAACTTTTTCAAAAAACCAAATTTAGACTCTGCAGATTATTGTGTATCTGTTTACTATTTTTTTAATCTCTGATGTTATCATTTAAAATTGCCTTTCTTCTGTTTCCTTGGGATTTATTTTGCTGGAGTTTTTCCCTCACCTCTACAGTGAGTAGATGCTCAGTTCATTGTGATTGTTTTAAAATGCTTTGAGACTCTTTCCTTTAAAAAGAAAAAAATGTGTGTGGGGGGAAGGGGGACCGAATTTTCCTTCTCTTGTGAGCCAGACTTAGTGACTCACTTCTCACAAATAGAAAGTGGCAAAAATGATAGTGTGTGACTTCCAAGAATAGGTCACAAGAACGAATCGCTTCTGCCTGGCTTTTTCTCTTCTGGATCACCCGCTTGGGAGAACCTAGTCACCACGCAGTGAGCACACACAGGCAGCCCTCTGTGAAGGGCCACGTGGGGAGAAACGGACGCCTGCTGCCAACAGCCAGCACCAACTTGCTGGCCAAGACCTTGCAAGTGGATGCATTGTGGCCTTCAGATGATGTGACTGCAACCTCCGAGACACCTCAAGCCAGAACCACGTAGCCAGGCTTTCAAAATCCTAACCCACAAAAGCTGTGAGAGAGGATAGATATTTATTGCTTTGGTTTACGCCATTAGCTCTTGGGATAATTTGTCTTGCAACAATAGAAACTATTATAAAATACTCATTAATCACCAGCCCTTCTACCCTGACCTAAGTATTTAAACACCATAAATTCCCCTCTATATATTGTTTTAACTAAATCCCACTAATTTGGGTAGACAGTGTTTTTCATTATCATTAAGATTTAAATATTTTCTGGTTTCCATTATCATTTCTTCTTTGACTTATGAGTTACTTAGAATTACATCTCTTAATTTCCAAATATATATTAGTGTATATTTATTATTAATTTCTATTTTAACTGCCCTGTGACAGAAAGCATATGATATAACCCTTTAAAATCTGTTGCACATTACTCTGTGGCTCTGTATGTGGTCAATTTTTATGAAAGCCCCATAGATAATTGAAAAGAATATATACTTAACAGTTGTATACACGCATTAGCTGAAGTGTGTCAATTACATCATTCAAATCTGTATTTTTCCTCATTATTTTTTAATGCTAAATTTATCAATTACTAGGAGATGTGTGTTAAAATCTGCCACTATGGTGATAGATGGTTTTCATTTCTATTAACTGTTGAATTATATTTTGTTACATATTTTGTAATATATATATGTTATACATATATTTGTGTATATATATACACACACACACACACAACTAGACAAATACATGTTTGACATTGTTCTATCTTCCCAGTGTCTTTTATCATTATGAAATAAGTCATTTTATCTTTATTAATGCTTTTTGCCTTCAATTTTATTTTGACTGATATTAATGTAGCTACACTTTCTTTTTCTTTAGTGCTTGCCTGGATATCTAGTTAGTAAAAACAACAACGTTTTAAATGGAGCATTCATTCTACTTACATCTACTGTGATTACTCATACAGACCTACTATCTTATTTTGTCTTTTCTATATAGCCCACCTTTTCTATTGCCTTTTCTCTACATTCTGGCCTTCTTCTGAATTATTGTCACTATATAGTAAATATGTATATTTTATTTATATTTTGTTAGCTGCATAAATTCTCAAAGTTAAAAATTAATCAATATCCTTAATTTTTGCTCAAAAAATACAGAGAATTTAAAACATTTTAACTCCATTAGTGCTCCCCCCACTCCGTACTCACTGATAGGCAGATATTGTTGACTTGAATTTTAATTTTATCTTTTTTATTTTAACCTTCCAATATATTATTGTTACTACTTTTTACAGCTTTAATGTTTACCTTATCGTTATCACTGTTTGCTCATAATTTCTTTTTATATCTCAGACCTTTCATCGGGGAGCATTTTCTTTCTTCCTAAGGTTTATCCTCCAGAAATTTCTTCAGTTTGGGATCACTTTTTCTTAGATTTTGTTTATCAGAAAATATCATTATCTTATCCTTGTTCTTAAAAGATATTTTCACTACATATGAAATTCTGGTGTGGCAGTTACGCTTCTATTACCACATTGAATGTTTTTTCCACTATCTTCTGGTTTCTATCGCTTAAGTTGAGAAATTTGCTATCAGCCTAATTGTTGTTCTTTTGAGAGTAATTTGGTTCCCTATTTTTTTTTTTTAAAGAAACCATCTCTTTGGTATTCTGCAGATTTATAAGAATGTGTCTTAGCTGTGATTTCTTGTTTATATTGCATGAGATTTGTTGGTCTTCCTGAATCTGTGGGTTATTATTTAATCAATTTTGGAAAACTCTTAGCCATTATCTCTTCTTCTCCCTCATTCTCTGTTTATTCTCCTTTGAGAAATCCAATTAAATATAAAATATATATTCTTATTCTTTTAACCTTTTGTTCAATATTTTCCATCTTTTTTTTCTGAACAGTCTCTACAAGTCTCTATTCTCAGCTGTATTTAATCAGCTTTTGTGCTGTGTTTAGTCGCTCAGCTGTGTGTGACTCTTTGTGACCCAAGGGGATTCTCCAGGCAAGGATACTGGAGTGGATTGCCATGCCCTCCTCCAGGGGATCGTCTCAACCCAGGGATTGAACCCAGGTCTCCCACATTGCAGGCAGATTCTTTACTGTCTGAGCTACCAGGGAAGCCCATGTTTTTAATATTTTTTTTTTAATTTTCAGTTTGATTCTTTTTCTAATCTGAATAGCCTTAAAATAGTTTCTTTCTGTTCACTCACATTTTCAATTGCTTCTTTTATTTTTAAATGCATTAAACTTAGTATATCTTGTGTCCTGTGGTCACTGATTCCAATATCTAAGATCTTTATGGGTTGTATTCTGCTCTCATTTCTCTTCGTTCTTACTTATGGCACCTTGTTAACTTGTGTGTGTTGTGATTTTTGGTGATAAGCTCATATTGCATCGAGGCCAACTGAAGGTGAATTCCTCTAGAGAGGATTTGTGTTACCTCTTACCAGATGCTTGAGGGCACTGCTGGATATTTGGACCACTCAGCTAATGTGAATTTAGGCAGTAAAGGCTGTGGGGACATGCTTATGAATGTGATTTTTCATGAGGAATATTTATCTCCTTCACTTAATGCCCAGGTTTTGAGACAGGCAATTTTCCTTGTACTGGTCTAAGACCATTTGTCTGCAGGTGGTTTCTGCAATTTAACTTCGTACCTTATATGGATTTGTTACCAACTCTTTTGAATTGGGGCCCCGTGAGGGTCCTCCTGCTTGGAGTTATTTGTGCCAATAGAATGAGATTTAATTCAGTTCAGAAGCAAAGGAAAGCTTTATTCTTTGAGTGAAGAATGGAAAAGCTTGTGCTCTAGAATTCACACCTTCCTGGGCAGGCTCTTGGCCGAGTTGCCTTACAGGGTTCTGTCTGCAGAGAGAGGGGGTGGAGTTCTTGCCAGTTGGCTATGCAGGTGTTTTGCAAATATTATGCCAGACAGAGAAAGGTAAGCACGAATGGGAAAGATATACCCCACTGAATGCAGAATTCCAGAGAATAACAAGGAGAGATAAGATGTTCTTAAATGAACAATGCAAAGAAAGAGAGGAAAACAACAGAATGGGAAAGACTAGAGATCTTGTCAAGAAAACTGGATATATCAAGGGAGAATGTCATGCAAAGATGGGCTTGATAAAGGACAGAAATGGTAAGGACCTAACAGAAGCAAAAGAGATTATGAAGAGCTGGCAAGAATACACAGAAAAACTATACCAAAAAAAAAAAAATTAAGTCTTAATGACTCAGATAACCACGATGGTGTGGTCACCCACCTAGAGCCAGACATCCTGGAGTGTGAAGTCAAGTGGGCCTTAGGAAGCATTACTGCAAGCAAAGCCAATGGAGATAACGGAATTCCAGCTAAGCTATTTAAAATCCTGAAAGATGATGCTGTTGAAGACGTGCAGTCAATATATCAGCAAGTATGGAAAACTCAGCAGTGGCCACAGGACTGGAAGAGGTCAGTTTTCATTCTAGTCCCAAAGAAGGACAAGGCCAAAGAATGTTCAAACTACCATGTAATTGTGCTCATTTCACATGCTAGCAAGATTGTGCTAAAAATTCTTTAAGCTAGTTAGGCTCAGCACTACACGAATGAGAACATCCAGATGTATAAGCTGGATTTAGAAAAGGCAGAGGAACCAGAGACCAAAATTTCTAACATTTGTTGGATCATGGAGAACGCAAGGGAATTCCAGAAAAGTGTCTACTTCTGTTTCATTGACTACGCTAAAGCCTTTGACTTTGTGGATCACAAGCAACTGTGGAAAATTCTCAAGGAGATGGGCATATCAGACCACCTTGCCTGTCTCCTGAGAAACCTGTATGTGGGTTAAGAAGCAACAGTTAGAACCAGACATGAAGTAACAGACTGGTGCAAAACTGGAAAAGGAGTATGATAAGGCTGTATATTGTCACCCTGCTTATTTAACTTATGTGAAGAGTACATCATGTGAAATGCTGGACTGGATGAAGCACAAGCTGGAATTAAGACTGCCAGGAGAAATATCAGCAACCTCAGATATGTAGATGTTACCAATCTAGTGGCAGAAAGTGAAGAGGAACTAAAGATTCTCTTGATAAGGGTGAAAGAGGAGAGTGAAAAAGCTGACTTGAAACTCAGCATTAAAAAAATGAAGATCATGGTGTCTAGTCCCACCACTTCATGGCAAATAGAAGGAGAAAGCGTGAAAGCAGTGACAGACTATTTTCTTGGGCTCCAAAGTCACTGCGGACAGTGACTGCAGCCATGAAATTAAAAGACGCTTGCTCCATAGAAGGAAAGCTATGACAGCATATTTAAAAAAAACAGCATTAAACCTTGACAGCATATTAAAAAACAGAGATATCACTTTACTGACAAAGGTCCGTATAGTCAAAGCTATGGTTTTTCCAGTAGCATGCACAGATATGTGTTGGACCATAAAGAAGGCTGAGTGATGAAGGGTTGATACTTTCAAACTGTGGTGCTAGAAAACACTCTTGAGAGTCCCAGGATACTGCAAGGAGATCAAACCAGTCAATCCCATAGGAAATCAACCCTGAATATTCATTGGAAGGACTGATGCTGAAGTTGAAGATCTAATACTTTGGCCACCTGATGCGAAGAGCTGACTCGTTGGAAAAGACCCTGATGCTGGGGAAGATTGAGGGCAAGAGGAGAAGGGGGCAGCAGAGGATGAGATGGTTAGACAGTATCATTGACTCAATGGACATGGATTTGAACAAACTCTGGGAGATAGTGACGGTCAGGGGAGCCTGGAGGGCTGCAGTGCATGGGCTGCAAAGAGTCGGACACAGCATAGTGACTGAACAACAATGACAAATGTCAGACTGAAGTGCCAGGCAGAGCACTTCCACACGAGGCCTGGCCTCGCCATCCTGGATTGCAGTGTCCTGTGCAGGGCTCCTGCACACAGCCTGCCAAGCTGAGGTGGCAGGCGCAGCAGTTCTGCACTGGGAACTCGAATCCCAGGAGTTAGGCGCAAGGCATCTGCACCCAGCCCCCTGTTGGCAAGTGACACTAGACTAAGCACAGAAGACGTTACACCTTAACCCAACTTCTAGATTCCATCTTGTTTATCCCAAGGACCCCAGTGGGCTTTGCCAGCGACAGATTGGGGCTTCGTTTCTGGTACTCAGCCTCCTGGGAGGCTGTGAAGAGAGTAGCTAAATATCATTAGCTCAAAGGTTGTGAAGGCATTAGGTCTACTAATGTCTTCACTTTTCTAAAAGTGACTTCTAGTCTGCACTTACATTTTGGTGTTTTATTTTAGTTTCCTAGGGCTGTTGTTGGGTTTTGTATTAGTTTGCTAAGGTTGATATAACAGAGTACCACTGACTGGGTGGCATAAAACACCATCAATTTATTGTCTCATCATTCTGGAGGCAGGAAGATGTTGGAAGTGTTCATTCCTTCTGAGTGCCGTGAGGGAAGGATCTGTGAGAGAAGCCTGGCTTCTCTCCTTGGCTTATAGAAGCATCGCCTCTATCTCTGCCTTTATCTTCTCATGGCATCCTCCCTGTGTACATGTTTGTGTCCAAATATCCCCTTTTGATAAGGACTGCTGCTGCTAAGTCACTTCAGTCGTGTCCGACTCTGTGTGATCCCATAGACGGCAGCCCACCAGGCTCCCCGTCCCTGGGACTCTCCAGGCAAGAACACTGGAGTGGTTGCCATTTCCTTCTCCAATGTGTGAAAGTGAAGTCGCTCAGTCGTGTCCGACTGTTAGTGACCCCATGGGCGGCAGCCTACCAGGCTCCTCCATCCATGGGATTTTCCAGGCAAGACATCACTGTATTATTCTTGCCTGGATAATCCCATGGACAGAGGAGCCCGGTGGGCTACAGTCCATGGGGTCGCAAAGAGTCGGAGTAAGTAAACACATGCACGTCATTGTATGAGGGCTCAGCTGACCCCCGAAGGCTTCATCTTAACTAATCTGTTCTACAATGACCTTCTTTCCAAACAAGGTCACTTTTTAAAATACTGAGGGTCAGAACTTTACCATACGAATTTGGAGGGAACACAGTGTAACTCATAACAGATTCCTTACTTTATTGCCAGCTCATTAAGGCATTTAAAAATATTATTTACAGTGTACTTTATCCAACATATTTTTATTTTCAGCCAGAGGAATGGTTACATTAGAGAGCCTACCATATTGCTAGATACCAATAGATAAAATCTGAGTGACCTTCAAAGTTAATTGTCACTAGTTGTAGTTTTACAAAGGCAGCTTTCATATTTTCCATTCATTCTGCAGCCATGCTGTATTGCCCTTGAGGTTCTGCAACTGCACGTTCCCCACTTTGCACTTGGGAAAGAGACTCAAAAGCTAAATCTGACATTTGGAACTTTTTCAAGTTCTGGGGCCACTTCAGGAATCAGTGTTTTGGTCAACTCTAGGTTGAATGCTCTCTACAACTATAGCACATATCAGCCATGATAATAATCATAAAGTCTTCAGTCATCATGATTTAATTATACCTTACATGCTTCAGGTAAGATGACAGAGAAATGTGGACTACATCTTAGGAAACCTTCCATTAAAAATAGTTCAAACCATTCCTGTATATAAAGGGTCAAAAAGTCTCAGATCTCTGAAAACTTAATCAGAAGCACTTATTGGTTTAGGGTTATCCAGAGACAAGGATTTTAAACCATGTTTTTCAAAATGTGGTCCCTGAATGTCCACTTGCCCTTGAATGACCTGGTGTATGGGGTCAGGGCGGTGAGCAGACTTATCATTTCAGATTCCCTGGCTTTTCCCCACACCTACTAAATGAGAATCTCTGAGAAGAGGAGCCCAGAAATCTGTATTCTAAACCAGCATCCCTTCAGAGTTAGAGAATGGTTACTGCCTATGGTTTTCCTCTAAAATGTAAGGTATTTTGCTTTAAGCAACTCAGTTTTTATTTTTCCTAAATTACTTTCCTGGTAGAGAGTTAGGATTTTTATAATATGAAATCAGTGTTTGAAGTGATATTCAACAAGCTGTTAAAAAACAGTGCCTGGCCACAGTGTGCTTAACATTTATGTGATAACACTGAACCATTGACATAGTATTTTAGTTAGGGTACTACAACTTCATAGAATTTCCTTTCTTAAAATTATCTTAAATCTAACAACAAGTACAGCTGTGATGTATTTTATTTATTTACTGAGTTTTGCATTCCCAGTGTGAGCCTTTTTCTTTTCTATTGAATTATCTAATTTTACGTAACAGCTCCTTCTGCCAAGCTTGTACCTTAAGTATGTATATATGGATGATCTCCTTTAAAAGATGGACTCTTTCCCCTTCTGCCTGTGTCCTCTTCTAACTGTTGTATGGGAGGAAAAAGCTTTTCTCCACCCTCTTAGGGTCCCTGGCTGGGTCTGAATGTTAGACTGACAAAGACAGATTAACAGGAGAAAAGCTTATACATTTCTTTAATGTAAGTTTTAGGTGATGTGGGAGCTTTCACAAGGAAATGAAGACCTGAAGAAATGGTTAAACCTGAGTGTTTTTATGCTGAGTGTGATGAAGAATGGAAAGTCATGGAAAGATATGATAGGTCAAAGAGTGTGAGCTAAGTGCAGTAGACAGAGGCTTCCTCGAGGGCTCAGTGATAAAGAATCCACCTGCAGTGCAGGAGACACCGGAGATGCAGGTTCAATCCCTGGGTTGGGAAGATCCCCTGGAGGAGGAAACAGCAACCCACTCCAGTATTCTTGCCTGGAGAATCCCATGGACAGAGGAGCCTGGTGGGCTACAGAGCATAGGGTCACAGAGAGTTGGACACAACTGAGCATGCATGCATGCAGTACACTGGGGACCTAAGCAAGGTCTGTTTGCATGAATTCTTCTTGGTGTCCCTCTGCCTTCGGGTTGAGGAGGCTCCTTCCTCCGTGCATAGGATGGACTCCTCTTCCAGGAGCAGAGGAATCTTGGGTTTTGAAAACTCAAGGTAACTTGGTGCTGCCTGTAAATGTCGAGGGCTGCCTGAGTGCTCCTCTGAGTTTGGGAACAACGCGAACCGAGATGTTTGCTTACAGGAGTAAACCCGGTGATCCTCCAACTTGGGTGGCATCAGAATCCCCTGGAAGGCCTGTTAAAGCACAGATTGCTGGCCCTAGCTCCAAAGTTTATGAAGTAGCAGGTCTAATAACTGAGTCCTAAGAATTTTCTTTTCTACCATGTTCTTGGGTGGTACTGATATTCCTGGTTGACCAGACTTGGATAACCACTGTATTAACTCATTTAACTCTCACAAGAGTCTTAGGAGGTGAACACCATTATCTTCAGACCTTCATTTTATAGGTGAGGTTTCTGAGGCAGCCAGGAAGACAAGATTTTAAACGCAGACAATCTGACTCCAAAGCCCATGCTCTGTCAGCACTTGCTGGACCATTGTGTCTTCTCAGTGAGCAAGTACTTATTAAGCACCTGTTGTGTGCTCATTATTTGACTAGCTGCTGTTTGAAAAATCTAGTCTAATTCTTTATGCAGACCCAAATGATTTGAGGATAGTCCCTTCTCACTGGTCCATACCAGCAAAGTAAATTTCATATTATCTATCTGAGAGGGAAGCGAGCTGCTGTACCTTTGTTGAAATTCAGGTGACAGTTAAGATACAGAAATTCAGTCTCTTCTCTGCCTTTTAAAAAACATGATTTACTTTTAATTGAAGGATAGTTGCTCTTTTCTCTTTTTTAAATGTGAAATTGTGCCCTGACCCAGATGGGTGTTCTCATAACAAACTGTGTACTATAAAAATGCTCTTCCAAAATCAGAGTTTTCTTGGCTTATGCAAATGTACAGCTGAGAATAATTTGGGGATATATTGGGATATATTGCAGGGGTGAAAATGAAAATTCATGGTACTTCTGTATTACCATCTCCGTATGCTTTAAGTACATAGCCTGTATATATAATATTTTTTCTTTTACCATTTTCTTTTGCTAGCTGGATTCCTATATTGGTTTTGCTGAAGGGAAGTCCTTACTTGACCTGATTTTTTTTTTTTAGTGTTTTCTTTTGGAGACCACAAATTATGCTTCAAGTGACCACCATCTGCCTGTTAGTAGGACCTTCCTATTTTAAGGGGCTTAGAAAAGGAGTGAAAGAGAAGGAAGTTGGGGAGGAGCGTTGACATCATAATACCCATTTTTGACCAAGCCAACTCGCTTGGTCAAAGTTCCCTTTCCTATGGGAGATCAGGGTACAGCCTATGCAAGTACCAACTGAGAAAAGAAAGCTAAGAAAAGAACTGAAACTTCTCTTCTTTGAATGTCCCTGTTCCTTCCCCAGTTTTCCATAGAGGGTAGAGGGTGGCACAAATGCCTCGACTGGCGATAACCAGTTTTCTTCCAGTTTTGTGCATCTAATGCCAGGGATAACTGATGCCTTAAATGACAAGGTAGGCAAAACTTGAAACAAAAGAACCCTTATTGAGTAACTACCATATCCAGAGCATTGTCTCAGATGCTGGGTTGGTTGGAAACCAACCTCAAACACACAGCCGCTCCTTGTGAACAAGACTCCGTTGTAGGACTAGTCCATTCAATTAATAGTGGAGAGTTTGGGAATGAATTATTTTCTTCTGACTGTCAAGGACAGGTGGAATAACAGAACTGGGAAGTAGACCAGGAACATCATTTTACTTCGTTCCATCTCATCTCAAGTCAACTGTTGCCCAACTTGAAGTGGTTTGGCTCCTGAGAACATGGCAGATCAACCACATGTGCTTCTATCAGACATCTTGGCCATTGTCCTTTCCTTCTTCAGTTCCTTGTGAGGAGGGTGATAGCTGAAGGTCTCCCTTCTTCTGTTCTTTTCCACTGTTTAAGACATTTAATGAGATATTTTCAAGTTGTGAGAAGCAAAATCTTCTCCAGAAAGTTATAGACTCCTTTGGGTATTTGTAATGAGTCATTCTTGCCAAGAACATAGGTGGCTTGCATCCGCCTCGCTCTTCTTATCAGAAGAAGCTTAACACACACAGAGTGAGCTATACTTCCTGGCACTTGTGTGCCCTAGTCTGAGACCACAACATAGTGTAACAAGGCCATTCATTAAGGGCATGCAGTATTACAGCTGGGCCACTTTTGACGTGTGTAGTGCAGTGTGTGTGTGTGTGTGTGTGTGTGTGTGTGTGTGTGTGTGTGTGTGTGTGTGTGTGTGTGTGTGTGTGTGTGTGTGTGTGTGTGTGTGTGTGTGTGTGTGTGGTGGGGACTACATCCCAGCTTTCTGGTTGGCCTTGCTGGCGTTGCTGTCTCAGTGTAGGTGCTGCACTGTCTATCTTTTATGCTGCTGCAGGTCATCATATTTAGTGTTTGACTATAAAATAAATCAATTTACCTGCATTTGCACAGGTCAATGAGCAACATTAAAATGAAAAAGAAATTGAATTCTTGTCAACAGAAACAAGTGCACAACTTCTATTATTTCTTCTGTAACAGATCTTGCAAACAAAACCTTCTTAGGATTGCCAGAAAGTTCTAAGTATCATTAATATCATTCATTTTGTGTTAGGTTGATGGATGTTTATAGTTGGGTTTGGTCATTATGAAGTAAGTATAGGGAAGTTCCCAACATAGATGAGTGGACAGAGGAGGTGGTCTCACGTTTTCCCATTTTTGGTTCCTCTTCTGATTTCTAGATCCATAGTCGGTGATTTTAAATGAACAGGGTACTACTCTACTCAAACATTTTTCTTTTCACCAGGTTAGGACTCTAAGTCACTATGCTGTAATTAAGATGTTCCTAGAAATGTGAATTTCATAATTGAAGAGAAGGGAGCAGATTTGAAATTGAAATATTATAATAGGGAGCTAACAATTGGAAATAAATGGACCGTTACACATTATCATCTTGAAATTTTATTTCTTGTCTTCTTAACTTTCCTCTAAAGAACATATCCTAGAATTACAACACTGTTCTCACTGTCTCTTGCTTCTCTCTGCCTTAGAAATAAATCCTGCGCTAGTAGCTCTGTTGTGGATCCTTAGTTTGACTTTCTGAAGGCCTTGGCTTATGTGTTATTTCCCCTGGAAAGCCTTGCTTAATCTGTCAGGGCCAGATGAAAGCCCCTCTGACTTCCTTCTTTCTGTCTGTCCATCTATCTGTCCTTCCCTCTTTCCTCCTAGTATAACAACATTATAACATCATTGACTGCTTACTTGTCTGACTTCAAAAATTAAAAACTCCTGGAGGCTAGGCCAGTGCCTATCTACTAATGCATCTCAGTTCCAGCCCTGGGCCTGGGGTATATTAAGTAGGCACACATTTTCTTTCTTTCTTCCTTTTTTTTAAACTGAGTGAATGATCTTAGGGAGGAGGTCATTAGTTGAAGTGTCTGAAATGATAAGAGTAGCTATAAAAGCTATCCAGAGTATTGGGAGGAAGGTCCATTTTATTTGTATTAACAGCGAAGGCAATTTCCTTGGAAGACTCAGCTTTCTTCCTGGACTTTCCACTTGACTGTGTGTTATTTGCTTATTTTCCATTTCTCCAAAAGTGCATCACCTTTGCAACTTTTTCTCATGCTCCTTATCACTTTGTATCATTCCTATTAGTCTTTATTCTTGGTATAGAAGAGTACTTTTGGCTTATTATTTGGATAATTGGTGAAAATCTATCTTACTAGTCAGATTTCTGACTACTAAAACTGGCCAGTGAATGAGTGAAGTCGCTCAGTCGTGTCTGACTCTTTGCAAACCCATGGACTGTGGCCTACCAGGCTCCTCTGTCCATGGGGTTCTCCAGGCAAGAATACTGGAGTGGGTTGCCATTTCCTTCTCCAGGGCATCTTCCCGACCCAGGGATTGAATCCGGGTCTCCCACATTGCAGGCAGACGCTTTACACTCTGAGCCACCAGGGAAGCCCCAAAACTGGCCAGGCAAAGTGAAGTTTGTTGCATTATGTTATTATTTAAATTAATGGTTTTGCTGGTTGTGCCCCTTTAAATATCCCTCCTTTTTGTTTAAAAAATTCGTTATTATTTTTGTACACCTATTGTCATTTTGCATGTAATCCTTTACAGTCATATCAGTAATTGTAAATTTACTTTCACTTTTGAATAAGTAACCTAACAAAAAAAGAACACATTTCTTCACCTTCATAGACTTTCCCTCTCACATTGAACTGGCTTCTGAACCCCTATCCCATCCTGGAATAAGGGAATAACTGGAATAATGCCTGCTATGCCAAGCAATGTACTGGGTGGTTGATGTGTGATCTTTCAGTCCCCATGATGATACTAAGAAGAATTACTTTTTAGCCCCATTTTGCAGATGAAGAAACTGAGACTCATGGAAATTAAGAAACTCGTTTAAGGTCACAAAGTTATTAAATAACTCAGCCCAATTCATGCACAGATCTGTGTTCTTGCTGTGGCAATGTACTAGAGTGTGTTCAGAGAGGTGATGAAAAGACGAGGTTAGGAAACTAGGCTATATGATGAGAAAACTGGGCATGTGGCTTCACAATGATTGAGGAAAGGAGAAAAGTCTTCAAATATCTTTTGTCACATGGAAGAAGGGTCAGACATGTTTTGTTTTGCTCCAAAGACATGTGCTTCTTATAGATGTTGGCAGTCCAGATTCTGAAATACAATTGCAGTTACTTGCTTCTAGGCGTTTTATTTAATTAAAAATAGACATTGAATCTATAATTCAAAATTACTAAAAATTAAGCTTGAGCTCAGTGAAAGCCCCTGAGTGGCATCTAATATGTGTATTTCTAAGTTTGCCATCACATTTTTCTTCTACTAGAAGGAATGATCTGGAATGATCTTCCAGAATGACTGAGGTAAAGCCTCAAGTTTGTCTCTTATCTGCCAGAATGAAAACAAAAATAATCTCATCTTTCTTCTTTTATCCTTCTAAAGATAAGATCTCAGTAGTTCCCAAAGAAAGATAATGTCAGTTGATGGGGTAGGAAGGGGGAATTGCCTTAGTGCTCCAAGTCTTCATAAGACAGAGGGCTTTGGGCAAGTCAACTAATAACACCTACAGTATTGTAGTGATAGGTGAGGGTCAACCCCTAAACATGAAGTTCTTGGAGCTCCTTAGGGGAGGCTTGTAATATTAACTTAATAAAACCTGGTGAGAGTTTGCACACCAGCTAGGAAGTGGAGTGAAGAGCATCAAGAGACGCAGTATTTCAGACTTATGGTTCCCAGGAGGGAAGGATGGGGAGAAAGGATAGTTGGGGAGTTTGGGATGGACATGTACACACACTGCTATAAATTAAAATGGGTAACCAACAAGGACCTGCTCTTATAGCACAGGGGGCTCTGCTCAATGTTATCTGGCAGCCTAGACGGGAGGGGAGTTTGGAAGAGAACGGATACTTGTATATGTATGGCTAAGCCGCTTTGCTGTCCGCCTGAAACTGTCATAACATTGTTCATCAGCTGTACGCCAATATAAAATAAAAAGTTAAAACAAAATAATAAAGTAGTAAAAAAGAAAAAGGAGAGAGAGAGAAATGTTAGCCAGACTGGTAGGTTGACTAATCACTTTCCTTCACAATATAGTGGGCAGGGGGAGAACTTAAGGCTAAATAGGCAGCACCAGGGGAAGGTCAGATTTTCTAATACTGTGTACTTTGACATGGCCAAATGTTGGCATGGTACAAGGAAAGACCAGATGGATCTTATTCTTTCCACTCCTCGAATGGTAGAATGACCTTTCAAAATGGGTGTCCTCACACCTACAGATTTAAAAAAAAAAGGTAAGAATTTGTTTTTCTATCATGTAAAAGGACGCTGGGACATTTTGATTTCTAATGGTACCATAAGACTGCATAATGCTTGTCACAGTGGTGCTGGGGAAGGAGGCTTTCTGAAGCACACTAATTCTACTCTGGAACACAGAAGCAGGTGAAGTGTGAGAAGCTGCTGTCACCCTCCCTCCCTCTCTTTCTTCCTTCTCTTTCTTGCCCCTTTCTTCCCTCCCTTCCTTCCTCCTTCCCTTCCTCCCTGCCCCTCTTTCTCCCTCCCTTCCTTCTGCCAACAAATACTCACTAAGCATCTTTTTATTTCTTGAGCATTTGCTAGGTTGTGAGAATCCAATGGGATTCAAAATAGACATGACCCCCACCTTCCTAGATGTTACAAGCTAGTAATAATAACAAAAAAAAAAAAAAAATTGAGATGCGTGTGTGTAAAAGATGCACCAGAACATTATCATAGAAGGACTTGATTTAGCTTGGTCCAGAGGGAAAGATTCTCTGAAGGAGTAACATGGCAAATTAGCCTTGAAGAACAAACACGTGGTCTAGCGCAAGATTTGGCAAACTGTGACCTATAGGCCACCTTGGGCCACCATCTGTTTTCATGTGAAAACAGAGCCACACTGTTCACCTAGGTATCCTGTGGCTGTTTTTGCAATACTCTGATAGAGTTGAGTAGTTGTGGCAGAGACTATATGGCCTTCAAAGCCTAAAACATTTACTATTTTGTCTTTTACAGAAAAAGCTTATTGACCACTTGTCTACAAAATACTTGAAAATAAGAGCTCTGATATTTAGTTTGACCCATGCATTTTCAAACAACGTGGGCCATAGACCTTGCATGACTGAAACACTTGTGGGCACATTTTGGGTCGGGGGGCGGGGAACATGATGGTGTATGTCTCTTCATGAAGTAGGCTTTAAGCCAAAAACTTTCTCTGAAACTTTGCATAATTCAAGTGGATTTTCTGTTTGTGGAGAGTGTTATGACACGGTGATATGGAATCATATTATTTTGAATTCAAATACTGGCTTCGTCTTTTAGGAGCCCCTCTTAGGAGCTGTGTTACTTACCTTTATTACTCTTCAATTTTCCATCAGTAAGAGAGAGGTGCTTATAGGGCTGACCTCATGTAGTGATTGTGAAAATCACATGAGATAATAATGCAAGAGAGTACTTAGTACAATGACTGTCATACAGTAAATGCTGAATACACATCATACATTATAACTGTTTTTAAGAGAGAAAAATATTTTCATAAAATAACACATCAGTGTTTGTAATGTCATCCTATAAACAGTGTTCACAGCTTTTCATCATTTTATTTTCTCTTCTAATTAAACACTTTTTTGTCATGATGACTGAGGATAAATGAAAGTGGTGACATTTAAGTCACAATTTTGCAATGTTTAAAGTTGATGTTACAATATTTTGAAATTTTCAGCAAGTTTACAAAATTAATTTTTTTTTAAACTCTGGAAATCTGAGGGAGTTACCTACTCCGTCATCCCCATCTCCCTCTCCCAGTGCTACATTTAGGGCATGTGTACTTCCTACTGGGACTTCCCTGGTGGTTTGGTCAGTAAAGAACCTGCATACAATTCAGGAGACCCAAGTTTGACCCCTGGGTCAGGAAGATCCCCTGAAGAAGGAAATGGCAACCCACTCCAGTATTCTTGCCTGGAGAATCTCATGAACAGAGGAGCCCGGTGGGCTACAGCCCACGGGATCATAACAGTGAGACACGACTTAGTGACTCAGGTACCACCACCACTTCCTATTGAACTCCCCTGTTTTACTGCAAACGCCTGCAGCTTTTCACATCTGTGAATGCCCATCAAAGTGTATCATCCTCCTCTTTGCTCCCTCTGCCCACAATTCCAGCCTGTATTATCCCTGTAGCTTTAATTCCAGCCCCACCTGACACCACAGTTCTTGGGTTTAATTTCAACTCTTCTAGAAAGGGTCTGTTCTTGTAACCTTTTCTTATTTTCTCTTTCTCTCTTTGTTATCTCCAGTCCTTGTTCTGACCTGTCCACTGCCCTCACCCCATCTCACCCTAATCCATTCTGCCCTAACTTTCTAGCTTTGGTTCCAATTCCTCATGCCTCTGATGTGCAGGGGCACATGGGTGCTGATCAGTGATCATCTCAAAAGCCATGAGGCGATGCGGGTGCAGCTGTGAAGTCTGATTGCCTTGTGTATACCCTGCTCAGCTGTCCCTTCACCTGCTCCAGGCCTCAGTTCCCAGATGAGCAGTGCTGGACTTCTCACCATGATGCTCAGGAGGCTGGCACCCAGCCCTTCCTTCCCTTACATGCCTATTTGGTGGCCAGCACTCGTCCAACAGAAATTCAGTGAACATGGCAAAGTCAACCAGCAAATGCACCATAAGTGAGCGTGCTTACCCGCCATGGTGATGGTTTCATAGCATCATAAAAATAAGCTTCGGCCTGACTACTCAGCCAAGGAAACATTTTTAAAAAGAGAACGAGTAAAACAGAAACAGGGTAGTGGGATGTATCCAGTTTCTGCTTTCTGACCCTCAGTGGTTTATTTCTATAGGCTACGTGGTTACCAGGGAAATACAAACACAGACTTGTGTTCTCAGCGGCATCAGATGATGATGCCAGGGCTGGAGAGGACCTCGGTGATCACGTGCTCCACTGCTGTTGTTTGATAGAGAAGGCCACGGGGAGGCTGGGTGCCTACCCCAGGATCATGTGCAGGAAAAGCCGCATTGATAAACCTGGGTGGGCAGGGGACCAGTTTGCAGGCAGCAGGTAGTTTTAGTGAACTACATGATTTTGGAGACAAATGTTATTTCCCCACTTTTGTTTTATTTTATTTTAAAATTCTCTCATCTATCTGTCTACCCATATATAATATGTATATATACACATATATTTTTTTATAAATGTATTAATTGGCTCATATCATAAGTTCTAGGCTTTTTTGTTTGCTTTCTTCTTCCTATTCTCTTCATTTCTCTGTAAACCATATTAAAAACTCTGTATCATTCCATTTTTTTTTCATGTGCATACATACATTATAGGGTTTTTGTGGTCACTGGTTTTTTTTAAATAAGACTATGTGATAAATTCTTTTCTGCCCTCGTTTTACTCAATAGGGCCTCATGGAAATCTATCCAAGTCACTTGACATAGTTATGATTCATTTGTTAGGGGCCATATGATATGTTATGGTATATTATTCAACCATTCTCTTACTGATGGCCTTAACTTTGTCTCCTTGACCATTATAATCTATTGTTAAATAAATATCCTTGTGCTTGAATCCTCATGTTCTTTTTTCTCTGAGGCAGTGTCCAGGAGTAGGATTGCTAGGTTTAAAGCTAAATGTATTTTTAACCTGGTAAATACTTCCAGATTAATCTTAAGATGAATTATAAAAATTCACATTTCTACAGCATATGAGAGCACTCTTTTTCCTGCATCCCTGTTTCCAAAAGGCCTTTTGCTCTTTTCTGCTGTGTCAAGCTGATAGGGGAGGAGGGAATCTCCTTGAAACCTAGACTGCCCTTCCTCTGACTACCAGTGAGTCCAAGCTTATTATCCAGTATTTATTGGCCTTCTTAATTTACTTTTATGTGAATTACCCATTGATGCTCTTTGACCATTTTCATTCATTCATTCATTCCTTTGTTCTCTACCCTCCACTCTCTATTTTTGTTATTTTCTTATAAGAGCTCTGTGTAGATATTAACTCTTTTCTATCTCTTCATTAAAAGCATTTCCCTCAAATTCATCATTTGTCTGTTGTCATTAACTGATTATATTATCATTAAGCTTTAATTATGATATACTTTGCCATATAAAGGTATCTTATTTTTATGCAGTCAGATATATCTGTCTTTTATGGCTTTTGGATTTTCTACCTTGATTAAGATTTCCTCTGTCCCTGGATTAGATATGTAATTTTCCTTGATATATCTTAAAGTTTTTATATTGTTTTATTTTTAATGTTTAAGTCTCTGTGTGTGCTAAGGTACTTCAGTTGTGTCCAGTTCTACTTGCCACCCTATGGACGTAGCCCTCCAGGCTCCTCTGTCCATGGGATTCTCCAGACAGAAATACCAGAGTGGGTAGCTGTTTCCTTCTCCAGGGTATTTTCCCAACCCAGGGATTGAACCTGTCCCTCTTATGTCTCCTGCACTGGCAGATGGGTTCTTTACCATCGCACCACTTAGGAAGCCTGTTTAAGTCTCTAGCTGTTTGAAAATCATGTATGTATATGTATATTAGTGGATAATCAATTGGGCTAGCACCATTTATTAAATCTAACCTTCCCCACTAAATAAGCTACTATCTCTGTCATATAAAATGAAATATCTCTATATATACATATATATATATAAAATCTTTAGGTTATCTAAGTATTCTCTTTTATTTCCCATTGATCTATTCATTCCCATGTTAATGCAATTTTGATTCTATTACAGTAGATTTTTCTTATATGTTCTTATATCTGATAAAATGTTTCTCCTTACAGTTAATTTACATTATATTTTTCTTGATTACTTTAGGCATATCGTCTTATTTGTGAATTCACATTCACCGTACCTAATTATCCCCTAGTGCCTGCTGGAATTTCAATTGGCATCACATTGATTTATAAATTACTTTAGAAAGTGTTAATTTGTTACATGTCATATTCAGTGGAGGAGTTTAAAAACTCATTTTTAAAGACCGGATTCACACTGATGGGGGTGGACGAGAGTGCTGTACATCCAAACCTTGTTTTGTTGCGCTTTGCTTTGTTGCTCTTTGCACCTATTGCATTTTTTACACCTTGATGGTTTGTGGCTACCCCGTGTCAAGCGAGGGTAGCATTTGCTCACTTCATGTCTCTGTATCACATCTGAGTTATTCTTGCAGTATTTCAAGCTTCTTTATTATTATGGTTATGGTGATCTTTGATGTTACTATTGCAAAAAGATTACGACTTATGAACATCTCAGATGATGGTTAGGATTTCTTAGCAGTAAAATATTTTTAAATCAAGGTAGATACATTTTTTTAGACGTACTATTATTGCACACTTCATAGACTACAGTATATTGTAAACATACCTTTTATATGCACCGGGAAACCAAAGCATTCATGTGACTCCCTTTATTGGGATATTTGCTTTATTGCAGTGGTCTGGAACTGAACCACAGTATCTCCAAGGTATGCCTGTAATGTGTGCTTTTCGTGCCAAGTAACTCAAGGCTGTGGTTAGGATCCTGAGTGAAGGACAGGAAGGGGAGCCACTAGCCGCCGTAGCAAACCGCTGAGTGCCAGCCCCTGTCCTCAGTCCTTTGCATGGACCTCATACAACACAACAGCATCTTGGTCACAGTCCCAAGGCCCTGCGTGCGGCCTCTTGGACTCCAAAGCTCGCTGCTTTGTACTCTCTCAGAAGCCTTTAAACTCCTTAATTTTATATCTGCACCTAATCTAAATCACAAGCCCTTTCTGCAGGTTGGTTTGAAGATTCTGTAACTCGGATCTTTTAAAACAGGAAATGCTGTTTGGGGAGGACAGGTCGTATGTGCTCTATGTGTCGCCTCTCTGCTCTGGGTCCTGCTCCTCCCTTTGCCCTGAACACCTTGCCACCGGCCGCTCCTTAACCTGTCCTCGTCCACTCAGCTCCCTGTTCCAGGAAAACCTTCCCATCCCAAACCAGAGAGACTCCTTTCCCTTCTTAACTCCCATGGCCCTTGGCTTTCTCTGACAGCGTTTATCACACCCTTTATTGTCTTATGGGTAATTATCCTTTCTTTGTACCACTTTTACCAAATTGAGCATCTGCCTTGTGTTTGTTTGGGGTGCTAGGGATACAGTGGTGAACAGATGGTGGAATTATCATTATTTCCTGCATTAAACTTCATGCCCCCGAACCAAATCTTGTTCCCTTCTATTCGGAAAATTCTTCACAGTGACTCATACATAGAACATGTTCAACCAGTGTTTGGTGAGAGAGTGAATATGTGATAGGGATTAGGCCATGGGTGCAGTGATTCTGGTTGAAATATGATTTTTCTTGGTTCTACATCCGTCAGTTACCACTTCTTTTCCTACTTTAAAATTTTTTAGGATATGCTGTATTTGTTGCTTTCCCTCCAAAACGTCTTTGGTCAAATTTTCCCTCATTTGCTATGATTGAAAAGTGTTTTAGTCGCTTCAGTCATGTCCAACTCATTGTGACCCCATGGACTGTAGCCCTCTAGGCTCCTCTGTCCATCAGATTCTCCATTTAAGAATACTGGAGTGGCTTGCCATTCCCTTCTCCAGGGGATCTTCCCAACCGAGGGAATGGGTTCAGGTCTCCTGCATTGTAGGCGGATTCTTTACCATCTGAGCCACCAGGGAAGCCCTTTGCCAGGATCATTTTTCATTAAATAAATAAATACCCCTTACTATATTTTAGGTACCATAATAACCACTGGGGATAAAATGGGGATTAAAAATAAACTTACATCAATAAAATTGCTGTTTAAAAATGGAAGTTGGGTCTATTTTCTCAAGATATCATGTAGGCACAGTAATTTTTAATCTAGAATTATGAGCTCTAACTTGTAAAACAGGTAAAATACATTTAATGTTTGATACCTATATTTAAATTGACGAGTGAGCATAACTGAATATTCTTGGTTTGTGGACTTGGTGTTCATAATTAGAAAAAATATGGGAATAAATCAGAAATAATCAGTATTCCCAGTCCTTGATCCTGAGTTGTAACAAACTTCTTGAAGAATGAGTACTTCCAATATAACCCAATTTTCTTTTCTATTGTAATAAAATAAACATTTGTTTTGGATTTCCCAGGTGGTGCTAATGGTAAAGAACCTGCCTGCCAGTGCAGGAGACATAAGAGGCATGGGTTCTTCTGACTTGGGAAGATCCCCTGGAGAAGGGCATAACAACCCACTCCAGTATTCCTGCCTGGAGGATCCCATGGACAGAGGAGTCTGGGTGGGCTGTGGTCCATAGGGTTGCAAAGAGTTTTACACAGCTGAAGCGACTTAGCACACACACAAACATGTATTTTAAATTTAGACATTTAATTGTCCTGCCCAATTACTTACCAATCAACTAGAAGCATGTGTCGAGATGAATACTTATACGTCAATTTAATTAGAAACTATGAATTTATGTTGGTCAGGTCTATATTTATTTATTTGACAAATGTTCATTGAGCACATACTATGTGCCAAGCACTATTCTAGTGACTCAAGATACAGCAATGAGCAAAACAAAGACCTCTGTTCTGTGACACTTATGTTCTAGTTAGGGACCAGTGGTGGAGACAGGAAAGAATCCATAAATACAGTAAATAAGCAAATTATAAAATATGACAATAGGTAACAGGTGCTATGGACAAATAGAGTGATTCAGAGAGTTTAAGAGTGCTGAAAGTGAAGGAGTGAGGGCAGGCTGCAGTATAAAATAAGGTTAAATTAAATATGCACAGAATTAAACAAGGAGAACTACGCCTAGCCTAAAACTTAAGAAATGTGGAGTTGTAGAGTGCTATCGGAGGAGATTAAAAAATGTAAGTGTGGGGTTGAAAAATAAAAACTGAAAGGAGTGTTAGAGATAGTTGTATTACTCAGCTTAAAAGAAAAGGTCTGGGAAGACACAATAATGACCTTCCGATGGTATTTCTAACTCCACTGAAGACGCTACTTACAGAAATGTTCTCAATTGTAACAGGAGGAATGTAGGTCACCCATGAGAGAGAACTGCCTGAGAACGAGAACTCTTGTGTTCTCAAGTGTGATATATAGAAAGACTGAGAGAATGTCTTCTGAATGACTTAAACTTGATTAATTTTGATTTTTAAACCCACACATGAAATGTACTAATTAATAAGTATGATTACTTTACTATGATTAATAATGATCATAGATCTGGAATAATTTATGTGATGTTTCAGTTATTAAATAAATAAATGCTACCCTACTAATAGAGAAATGAACTAAACATGAAAAGTCCACTCTAGTTCTATGATTCCATCATGTCTTCCTTAGTGGTAAAAATACCATTAAGAACTGTGAATACTCAAGATGTATTTGCTTATAAGTAACACATCAAAAGACCCTGATGCTGGGAAAGATTGAGGACAGGAGGAGAAGGGAGTGACAAAGGGTGAGATGGTTGGATGGCATCACTGACTCAATGGACATGAGTTTGAGCAAACTCCTGGAGATAGTGAAGGACAGGGAAGCCTGGTTTGCTGCAGTCCATGGGGTCACAAAGAGTCGGACACAATTTAGCAAGTGAGCAGCAACAACAGCACATCAACGTAAGAAATGTGCACACATGTTTCTCTCTCTCTCATGCATTCAGAAGATTTGGTACTTCCAACACAGGAATTGAAGTTTTCTTTTTATTTCCTCTTTCTCTGTTTTACCACAAGGGAATTACATCATTGGGTCAATTCTTCCAAATATGTTCCATGAAATGAGTTAATTACATCACGTAATTGAAGTCTATAGCAACTCCTGAGATTGTCTACAATAGGAACTGGAGACACCTAAATCCATCAAGCATTTTGGCTGTTTTTTCTCTTTTGGTGCAACATAAGAGAAGGGTGAACAATTTGCTGCTACAAATATAGCAGATCGTTGCAAGGCTGTATCCTGTTTGGAAATGATCTCATCTAATATGTCCGTTGGTGGTTAGCCACGCTAAGCAGAAGTATTATGATATGGCTCTGTTGTTAGAGAAGCCTCCAAGTTAAAGCCACAAGGATTCCTCACTGCCCATGGAGCAGGGATTATGAGTAAATATACCGTCAAGGGTCTTCAACTCTAATCTTAATCCATATGGGACTTGTTGTAAGTCATCTTATTTCTTATTTTTGTGCATTATTGTGCTCCTAGGATTGTTCTAGCAGATGAACTGTCTATGCATGTAATGATAAATTATGAAGTCAGGTTTCTTCCTTCTTTGTTGATTTAGAGCAGGAATACACCTGAGTACATCTCCTTTGTAATGATGCTGCTTGAGTACAGTTTGGGTGTGCCGTGGTCCGCTCCCTTTTATTGCCTCCTTCCTCTATCCCCACTCAGATAAACAATAGAACTTAAACCATGAAGACGCAGAGCCCTGCAGTCCAACGTGATGGCCACAGGCCACATATGGCTACTGATCACTTGAAATATTGATAGTCTGAAATAAAATGTGCTGAAAGTGTGAAATACTCAGTACATTTCAAATCTTCCTATGAAAAAAAAGAATGCAAGCTATATCATTAATAATTTTTAAAATAATTTTTATATTGCTTACATGTTTTGGATATATTGGTTTAAATAAAATATATTATTAATCTTAGCCCCCCTTTCTTTTTACTTTTATGATATGGCTACTATAAAATTTAAAATTGCATATATGGCTTTCATTATATTTCTGCTGAACAGTGTTGGTCTAGAGTCTCTTTGCCCTCCCACTTTCCTTTTTCTTACCTTCTCTTAAGCCTTTAAAACCAGTATTGATTACTTTCCGCAGCCCAGGGAAAGATTAGCTGCTTTGTGTGTGTACACATGTGTGCATACATGTGAGTGCATGTGTGGAGGTGGTGGGGCTGGATAAGGAGCAAAGGAAGGAAAGAGAAGGAAGCTGTGTGAACCAACATCAGTTTGAGATGCCGTCCCTTAAAGTGAAAGCTGCTCAGTCGTGTCCAACTCTTTGGGACCCCATGGATTATACAATCCATGGAATTCTCCAGGCCAGAATACTGGAGTGGGTAGCCTTTCCCTTCTCCAGGGGATCTTCCCAAAGCAGGGCTGGAACCCAGGTTCCCTGCCTTGCAGGCGGATTCTTTGCCAGCTGAGCCACAGCCACGAGGGAAGGCCAAGCGAGGAAGGAAGACTAGAAGAGCACTGTTTCGTTCCCAGGCAACTTCGTTCTTTGTGTTATGGTCCTTGCTGGTGATCAAGGTCTTCTACTAGTGTTCAGCCTGTGTTCTTGAGAACTGTTGCATCTGTAATGTATTTCTTTAAAAAAAACTGATTTGTGTATTTTTGGCGGCGCTGGCTCTTTGTTGCTTTGCGTGGCCTTTCTCTAGTTGCACTGAGGGGGGCTACTCCTCGGCGTGTGCACGGGCTTCTCATTGCTGTGGCTTCGCTTGTTGCAGAGCATAGGCTCCAGGTGCACGGGTTTCAGTAGTTGTGGCGCCCAGGCTCAGTAGTTGCAGCTCGTGGGCTCTAGGGCGGGGCTCAGTGGTTATGGAGAACAGGCTTAGTTGCTCCTTGGCTCATGGAATCTTTCTGGACCCAGCATTGAACCCCTGTCCCCTGCATTAGCAGGTGGATTCTTATCCACTGTGCCACCAGGTTAGTCCTGTAGATGTGTTTCTGATACATCTATGGAAAGAGATGCACTCAACGTCTACCTAGTCTTTTGCCAACTTGGGACTACTGTTTTGTTTTGTTTTGTTTTTAATCTGTTCTTTGTTTTAATAGAAGTTGAAGCACTGGGACAATAGACTCTTCTGAATTCAAATGTAGATATACAAAAAGCACAGAAGCAAACACAGTTTTAAGAATTATCTTTGTCATTGCTTTCCTTAATCAACAAAGATAAGCAAGAACTGACCTATATCCCAATTGATAGTTCTGATTTGGGTAAAGGATATGTTTTGTTCTGTAGCATTTCATAAAAGAAATTTCTGTCTGAGTCAGAATCTTTTCTTGATCTTATAGTTTATACTTAAATAAATATCCAAACTAGTATAATGTTCCTGGAGAACTGGAAGATTTTGTAAATCAAGATGCTTTCATTAAAAGTTCAGAGATATCAGGCAGGTTCTACTTTTTCAAAGAAGAAGAAGGATGTTTGAGAGACCAAGCCCATTATGACTTAAGTTAATGATTCTACATGAGACAAATCAGTTTTACTATAATCTTGTCATAGATCATGAAATAGCAAACGAGTATTTTCACTGTTTTATTGGCTTAATTAATTAAATAGCCCAGGTGGTGAGCTCAGTGGTAATAACTAAAAACTGAACCGTTATTTAGGTTAGTGAAAGGGGAAGGGGGAGGATCCAGAAACTTAGACCAGAACTAGCCAATAGAATATGTAGTGAAAGCCACACATGTAATTTAATATTTTCTAATAGCTCAGAGAAAGATGCATTACTTGTGAGACAGAGAGAAGGTGTAATGGGAAGTCAAGGATAAAGTGGTCTCGCAGCTGGAACTTTATATCCCCAGGTTGGAACACTGTCATGGAAAGCACTCTCCGAATGTTGATAAACTAACTGTACTTGTGGCTTATCATAGGATTACACTGTTTCATAGCTGAAAAAGGAGGCTTGACAGCCTCTCATTTCAAATGAGATGAATTAGGCTGAAAGGAGCAAAAAGTAACTCACCTCAAGTCCCGTAGCCAAACTGGCAGAAGTAGAAATAGCCACCCAGTTTATATTCCCTTTAGGCAGTTGTCCTCACTATTCTTCGTGCCTCTGAATTATTGAGTCCTTCGTTTCTTTGTTCCTTGGTCTATTCAAAAGAGCATATGGGGCCAGACACTGTGCTGTTAGGATACGGTGACGAATATGCCATCCTTGTCCTCAAGGACATTATGTCATCCTGTGATGCTGTTCAGTTTTCATGGCAAACAGAGGATAGTAATAACACTTTAAAGGATATTTGTGACAAGCTCAAAGGGCCCTGAAAGGTAAGAGTTGTCTCTCCATTTATGAAGAGAAAACGCTTGAAGGAGTCAGCAGAGACCTGAGTGAACCACACTAAACAGTATGATTCAGGAGAGGACAAAAAGCATGATCTCTCCCGCTGAAATCACACTGAAAACTTATCGATGGGCTGAACAAGGAGCCAGGCTCGAGTTCCACCCATCCTGAGGGAGAGAAAGGCTGTTCCACACACGTCAGTTAATTTACTCTACAGACACTTCATTATGGACCCTGAATGCTGGGATCATGGAACGTGCCACGATTTGGCAGCTGCTCTGAGAATTTAAGAGACAAACTGCCACAGGACTCTTTGGACTCTGGAGAGGCCATATGGTTCATGATCAAGAGAGGACTGGTAAAACAAACAAACAATCAAAAAAGTCACTAGATCAGCAGGTATCTTCCTAAGGCTAATAATACAACCTTTCATGAGGTTTGAGTCACAAAGTTCCCATAACTCATTTCCCATTTCCTATGCATTCCTTTCCAGTCATTGCATCTATGGGTGTATATATTGCTTAATCAGGCTGTGTATGTGATGTTTATAATCTGGGTTTAGCAATTAAAATTTTCCCCAAACTGCTTTTCCACAATGTGTCTAAATCATCACAATTGTTATTTTAGTGACTGCATAATATTCCATTCAGTAATCCTATCATGTTTTGCTTAAATTCATCATTAGCCAAGTTCTTAAACAAGCAGCTCCTTGGCATTTACTGATAATGATTGTGAATGTGTAAGAGTTTTCATAATAAAAACACATATTTGTGTGGCTTGTTGCTAAGTTGTACCCAACTCTTTTGTGACCCCATGGACTGCAGCCTGCCAGGCTCCTCTGTCCATGGGATTTCCCAGGCAAGAATACTGAAGTGGGTTGCCAGTTTCCTTCTCCAGGGAATATTCCCAACCCAGGGATCGAACCCACGTCTCCTACATAGTCAAGCGAATTCTTTAACACTGAGCCACCAGGAAAGCCCCAAAACATATTTACCCTAAGTATAAAGCCACATTCAGTGGGTCATTTAGTGGGATGGTATATGCTGCGGTAGAGTCATAGGCCTTCGGCCTCCCCAGTAGCATGATGCTTTCAAAGTGTTCCTTGGTTTAATTTTGCAAAGTTGATAAGTATCGTGGGCTCAGCTAACCCAGAAATGAAAAAGAACTCTGTTGGCAGCCCTGCCCCTTCTTGTAATAGGTCAGGAATGTGGACACTGTTTTTATTGGTACGTGACTGCTGAAGTTCTTAGTTTTCATAAAATGATCTGGTCCCTAAGAATTTGAGGACTAAATTATATACTGACCCTCACCAAACATAAGGAGGAGACCATGGATTAGCTAGGCTCACCTTCTTTAATTTTTAAATGGAGGATGATCGCTTTACAGTGTTGTGCTGTTTCTGCTATGCAATAATGTGAATCCACCATTTCCCTTCCCTGTTGAACCTCCCTCCCACCTCCCCTCACCCCTCTAGGTTGTCACAGAGCCACAAGTGGAGCTCCCTGTTGGGCTCAACTTCTTAATCAGGAGCAGATAATGGGTTCCAGAAGTCTGTGACTGCCATCCCTACTTCTTAGGAAGGGAATGGAGCGTGGGTCAACTTCATTGTTTAAGTCTTTGGGAAAATGTTATAAATAATATAGGAAACTGAGATATTTTATCCTCGATAAAAGTAGTTACAACTTCTATTGTAGTTAGAACTTTTAAGTAAGGTTAGGTCCTTTTTGATACTGAGTCTGTATGGGAGCAGAAAATTTTTTTCTGCCTATATTTTAACTTTCATTTGATGACCTGATAAAATGAGTTATGTATTCATCTGACCTTGGACAATGACTTCAACTGCTTTGATTTTCACTTTTTTCCATTTTCTACCTGGGAATGATTACATCTGGCTCTCCCGTCTCATGAGATTGCTGTGAGAATCAAATGAGATGTAAACTGTAACATCTTATGACAAGTGCAAGGTGGATGCTATTATTAATCACTGGTGATGATTAATGACGATGAAGAAAATCCCCAGATAACACCATCAGGCAGCAGTACACTCTGTGGATGTGTCAAGCTAGGATGCTAGCTAACATCAGTGATTTGTTCCCTAATGTAAACCTCTTCCTTTATCTGTAGAAAGATGCTTCTACAGATGTAAGACTAGGCAAGGTGTTCTGAACTCACAATGTCATCCATAGAATCAGCCAGGAAGAATTCCCCTGGTATTTTTGGGTGCTGCAGTGACAAAGTATACCAAGACCCAGGTGTAAACAGTTTACTGTTGTTGTTATTTAGTCACTAAGTCATGTCTGACTCTTCTGCGACCCCATGGACTGCCAGGACTCTTCTGTCCATGGGATTTTGCAGCAAGAATACTGGAGTAAGTTGCCATTTCCTTATCCAAGGGATCTTCCCCACCCAGGGATTGAACCTGCGTCATCTCCTGCATCGGCAGGTGATTCTTTACACTAAGCCAACAGAGAAGCCCATGTAAACAGTTATTTCTAGGAATAAGAGAAAGTATCATCAAAAATGAAAGACAAGTTTGTGGCTAGAGAAGCATCTTCCCTATGCGTCTAAATACTCAAGTTTGCTTTAAATTGAGTCCAAGTTGTGTGGTTAATGTTTCGCCTGCAGGGAGTAAGCCATACAACTCCCCACAGTGTCAGTGAGGGGCGCCTGACCCAGTTTCCATGGTCTGAGCCGAAAGATTACCTGAGCCTGTGCACAGTCGCAGCAGCCTATAAGGAAGTGTTATATTCAGTTCAGTTCAGTTCAGCCACTCAGTTGTGTCTGACTCTTAGGAACCCCATGAATCGCAGCATGCCAGGCCTCCCTGTCCATCACCAACTCCTGGAGTTTACTCAAACTCATGTCCATTGAGTCGGTGATGCCATCCAGCCATCTCATCCTCTGTCGTCCCCTTCTCCTCCTGCCCTTAATCTTTCCCAGCATCGGGGTCTTTTCAAATCAGTCAGTTCTTCGCATCAGGTGGCCAAAGTATTGGAGTTTCAGCTTCAACATCAGTCCTTCCAATGAACACCCAGGACTGATCTCCCTTGGGATGGACTGGTTGGATCTCCTTGCAGTCCAAGGGACTCTCAAGATTCTTCTCCAACACCACAGTTCAAAAACATCAATTCTTCAGTGCTCAGCTTTCTTTATAAGTCCAACTCTCACATCCATACATGACTACTGGAAAAACCATAGCCAAGGTTTCATTTGTTTTGCTTAGATTTTTTTGGATGTAATTATTTTTTCCTCCTGAGGCATTTCAGCATCATCTCTACAAACAGTCATTAGAAGATTGGGAAACAGTTCTGCACTCACTGTCTTAGAATTTCAGCTCTCACCCGTATAAAGCCATAGATGTTTGTCCTGGGCAGAGAGGAAATGACTGATTTTGTCACTGTTCTCTTGGTCTGATTCTGCTCAGGTATCTTAGATACATAGGGTGATAGAGGAACTCTTTCAGGGCCATGGAAGGTATATTCAATGAACCTAGCTTCAAGGCATAGAGTATCTTCCCAGTATTTGCAAAGAATAAACTGTTGTATCCTTCCTTATCAGGAGTTTAATTATACCATCTTTATCTTGGGAGGAGATGAGAGCCTAGGTCATTTTTATTTCTTTAAGTCTTTTAAAAAATTAAGATAAAGAGAGTGAGATCATACATGCTAAAGAAGGCTGCCGCAGAAGATATAGTCCACATAGCCACTGAGTACCAAAAAGAGGAAAATGAGGTTCAACTAGGGTTGCATCTGACGATTTATGTCCAGACAATGATAACTGCTTCTGAAGTGAATGGGGGCTCCCCTCCATGGCTAGAGTTCCAGTCATGTGAGATGATGTCCTTACAAACCTGCCTAAAGTGGCTCCTTATCCACATACCTTTGGTAAATCTTCATCATAGTACCATTTTTATACATCACCTTGAGTAAGTAGAAGAGTTCATTTGTATTAACCAAGCAGTTGATAAAGGGGATTTTTTTAATTTATTTTTAATTGAAGGATATTTGCTTTACAGTATTGTGTTGGTTTCTACAAAACATCAACATGAATCAGCCATAGGTTTACCTATAACCTAAGGGGACATTTCTTAACCTGACAATGGGAGAAAGCCATCGTCAAAACACTAAGCATTCAGGAGCCACAACCTTCCACTGTATCTCTTGCGTCTATGTAATTTGCTTTCTCAAAATCTGGTTGGTAAACCACCTGCAACAGAATCACCTGAAGAGCTTGTTTAAATTCAGATTCCTGGGTTCAATCCCAGACCTGCTTATTGGAATCTCTGGGGCAAGGTCAAGAATCATATATTTTTTTTTTTTAAGAATCATATTTTTAACAAGCACTTGAGGTGATTCTTCTGTTTGAGAATCACTCCCTTCATGTTGGGTTAAGAAATGGTTCTCAGGAAAGTGTGCCCTGGACCTGCAGCAGCAGCCTCACCTGGGAGCTCATTCAGTCCAGTCAGTTCAGTCGCTCAGTTGTGCCCGACTCTGCGACCCCATGGACTGCAGCATGCTAGGCTTCCCTGTCCATCACCAACTCCTGGAGCTTACTCAAACTCATGTCCATCAAGTTGGTGATGCCATCCAACCACCTCATCCTCTGTCGTCCACTTCTCCTGCCTTCAATCTTTCCCAGCATCAGGATGTTTTCCAGTGAGCCAATTCTTCGCATCAGTGGCCAAAGTACTGGAGTTTCAGCTTCAGCATCAGTCCTTTCAATGAGTATTCAGGACTGGTTTCACAGTATGAAAAGGGAGCTTGTTAGAAATGCAAATTCTGGGGCCCTAGATCAGACCTGCTGAATCAGAGACTCTGGGGCGGGGGCGGGGCCCAACAGTCAGTTCAGCGAGCTTTCCAGGGGATTCTGATGCTCAATCAAGTCTGAGAAGCACTGAGATGAATACATCCATTTCCTTCAGAAGCTCTTTACAATAGTAGGGGACAGACTTATTAAGAGAATCTGATTCATTTGCAATGCTTGGTTTTTGTTTGTAATCAAGAAATCTCAGTTTAGAAGGAACTTTATAAAGAGACTTAGTCCAGCCCTCTCTCTGGTATTTGAAACCCTCCCTTCCTCCTTTTCTCCCTTCCTCTCTTCCTTCCTTCCTTCCCTCATTTCTTTTCCTTCTTTCTTTTCCTTTCTGATGTGCCAGACACTCGACCAGGTATTGAGGGTGCAGTGATGAATGCAAACAGCAGTCTCCTGTCCTCTTCGAGTTTACAGTATTGGAAAAAAGACCTATTTAAATAATTACACTAACAACTATGAAATTTTAATTTTTCTAAGTGCTATGGTGAGGAGGTACACGATGTCATGACAGTGTGTAATAGAGAAATTTAAGCACGTCTTACACCATCTGCAGGGTAACTCAGCCCCAATCGAGCACTTCATCTTGAAACTTTTGACAACTTGTTGGAGCCTATTTCACTCTAAGATAAATCTAAATGTTAGAAATTTTGACTCAGAGTACTGAGTCAAGCTCTGCCACACTCTACTTTGGACCATGCTATCCTGACTCTAGTATCTGGAATCTATACAGAACAAATCCAGTCCTCTTGTACATTGCAGATCTTACAGAAAATGATTTCTTCCCTCTAGGTTTTTTCTTGCCAAGGCTGGGAGATTCCTCATTTACTTGGTCTTCTTCAGAAGTTCTCCACCTTTTCTTCTTTATTTTTAACATTTAAAAAAGATATTCTGTTGCTCAGCATGCGCTGGAAGTATTCAATGATAAGCTCAGAGGAGTATATCTTAGAATCTATCTGTGACCGTCATTGTATTTGATATATTCCACACTCCTGTTGTCCAACCTCACCTGCTGTGTGTTTCACTGAATCACACCACTGAGTTCACAGTTAAGTGAAACCCTAGGGTTACCTAACTATCTCTGTCTGTCTATATATTACCTTTTCCAAGTAATTGATAATCTTTTCCTCTAGGAGGTCAGTAACATCAGCCCTTTAACCAGCACCCATCATTTAGGCTGTTGCATTACTTCATTATGTTTATTTGCGTTATCAACTAATCTAGGTTTCTTCAGTATGTCAGTCAAAATTATGCAAAACTCTTAATATTTGTCTTTCTAAAATCTAGATACAGGATGTCTCCAAAGCCAATGGTAGGTATTCTACCAATGTAATATGTCTATCTAAAGGAAATGAGGTTAGTTTGTCTTTGCTTGTTTTAGTAATCACCACTTCCTTTTCTGTGTTAATAGTCTTACTTATTGACAAGTCAAAAATTTATGAGATGCACCCGTTTTAGCTGGATGAGGAATGCAGTTTTTCTGTGTGGTGAAGACATTCTATCAAAACAATGGAAATGCCTTTCTTTCCTTAGTTTAAGAAGTCTTTTATATCCTCAGGGTGAGTCCTTGTATTAATATCTTTGTACAGTAGTTTCACCTAAAGTAATGCCATTATAATTCATCCTGGGATCCCTGGATCTTCAGGATATATACATTCCTTCTTGGCTTATTCCTCTTCTCTTTCTAGTAGGTCTGCGCTCACTAACACAGGTATGATTTGGCCAGTAGATGTAGATGAATATTTTAGTCTGGCAGTTTACAAAATATGACTTACGGATTTCTAATTAATCCTGGAGCTAGTTCTCATAAGAGTTATTATTTACAATTTGGTAATAAATGTTTGCTTAAGTTGGTCATGAATAAATAAGTTTTTTAATAAAAATAAAAACTTTTATTACCATTTTACTGGGACAGATATCATTCATTTTTAATTCCAATGTGGGGGTTTTATTCTGTTTTAATGATGCATATCACATTATAGCCCTCAAGCTGCTCACTAATTAAATGAATGCTTTGGACTAAATGATCCCTATGGTATAGTTAAACTCTAGAATTATATGATTCTAAACTTTGAGATGGAAATAAAATTTAAAATAATTCTTAAGTTAAGCTACAACACACACACACACACACACACACACACACACAACCTGTGCATGTATAACTGATGAAATCTGAATAAGGTGGCTAGATTGCATCAATGTCAATTTCTTACCTGTGATATTGTACCATAGTTTTTTACAAGATATTCCATTAGGGAAAACTGGATGAGGATATATTGAATCTCTGTATTGTTTCTTATAAAAATGTGAATCTATGATTATCTCAAAATAAAAAGTAAAAAAAAATGAAACCAGAGAGTGTTATAACAGGATATTGGAAGCAAAGAGGCCTTGCTTGTCTATCTACTAGTTTAAACAGATTAGCTAACCTTTCTGAAACTCCATTTTTTGGTCAGCCTTAAAGTGGGAATATGAAGTCCTACCTAATGGGATTATTGGAAGAATTATAGGAGATAGTATGTGTAAACATCTCCTATGCCTCATACTCCATAACTGAATTCAAGAAATGTTGGTTCCTTCCCCCCAGTGCTGCTTCTCTGCTCTGGAAAAGAAACTAGGACAAAACAGCCTTGCTGCAGCTCTCCTAAAAAAAGACGACATATGACCTGAAGCTGAAGACAGTTTAGAAGTATACATTAGTGAGATGAGCCCCATAGCAGTGGAGTGAGTAATGCCGTTACATAACTTGCACAAATCACCAGGCAGATTGGCTAACATGGCTTGGCACAGTTTACTGATGAAATAAAATAACAAGGCGGCTTCCAAACCCAGCCCGAGTCAGGGAGTCCCGACATAGCAGCCAGAGTCAAAATCCAGAATGACTACATAGGCCTTGGAGCTTTGGCATTTCAGTTGACTCAGACGTGCAGTAAATCTGTATAAGTGGAAAAAAACAAAAGCGATTTCTCTCTGGCTGGCCCCTTGAATAATTGTCCCAACGGGACTTAGAGGAGCTTTCTTTCCCTTGCAAAAATTCATAATCATGTCTCCCAAATATGAGTTTTCCGTGCAGCTGCACAGATGAGAACTAGGAAGAGACTAAGGAAAATAGACATGTCTTAGCCCTGAGGATGTGATTGTTGACTGAATGGCCAAGATGTATCTCCCATCTGTCTCCTAAAATGTTTAGAGTTTCGCAGGCCTCTGTCCTCACCCTTGATCTGATGAATGTTTTTGTCAGTGAGTTGGATAGAAACGTAGAAGGTAAGCCCACCAAGTTTTCAGATGATACTGGGGTAAGTGGGAGTCTAGGGACAGAATTACAATTTTTTTTAATGATTTTGGCAGGTTCTGGGGTGCTAACTCATCATAGCAAGTTGTAATTTAATCAGGGTAGTGTTAAAGCCTGCACTTCAAAATCAAAAGCAGAAATACAGGTTAGAAAAGGCTTAGATTGGCTATGATCCAACACAAAATAAAGAGTTTTTTAAAAATTCATCCAAAAAAAAAAGAAAAGGCTTAGATTGACAAGGGTGTTATATGAAAAAGTTGTAGGGGTTTTATTGGACTACGAAAAAGGTATGAGCCAAAAGTATGGTGTGATTGATGAAAAAAGAGGTTAGGGACCAGAAAAAGGAACATAATCCTTCTACTTTATATAACTTGCACTGGTTAGACAATATTCTTTGTAGTGTATTCAATCATGGTCTAAATTTAAGAAATATATTGATAGATTCAAAATGGTCACTAAGAGAAGGAAGGAAAAAGGAGGGCCAACTTCTAAAAAACAAATCCCTAAGTTATATTGTTTAAAAGATGATTGCAGGAAAATGAGAATACTCAGCTATCTTTTAGATACCATGTGGAAGAAGAGTAAACTTGTCTGTTTTGCTCTGAAAGGCAGAAGCTGGATTAATGAGAGTTTGTGGAAATAGATTCTGGCTCAGCAGAAGGAAAAATTTTCAAATAATTATAACAGTTCAGTGACAAAAAAAAAAAGAAAAAGACTATTTCATTACATTGTGAGCTTCCTGTCACTGGAAATAGTCAAGCTAAGGCTGGATGAGTGTCTGTCATGAATTCTGAAGGCTCCCAGCATTGAACAAGAGCTTGGGGTGGGTGACCTTTGAGATCACTTCTAACTCTCATAGTCTATGATTTAAGTGAGCATGAATGCCGAGGCTGCTTGTGACATGCCAGAGGCACTTTTTCAACTCTTGGCTCTGATTCTGACCAGCTGTGTGACCTTCAGCTAAGAAATTAACCATTTCTTCTTCCAGTTTCCTTGTCCATAAAATGAAGGAGCTGGATTTAACGATGCTTAAGTTCTTCTCAGCACATCTGTGTCATTGAGCATCCTCTTAACTACAGCATGCTGGAAAAGTTGAGTTTGAGTTGATGCCTGCCATTTTTGTGAGTCATCTTGCAGGAAGAAGGCTGAAAGACCAAAAACCATTGTTGATCCTGGGGGCCATTGAACTAACTCTCAATTTCTTGTTGGCAGGAGAGTGGGTGATTGTGATCCTGGAATTTGTTCCCATGGGATCTGTGGCAGGAAGTTGATTAAATAACTGATAATCTGGTTTCTTTCAAACACCTGTACATTCTGGCTGAGTTCAGCAATGCCTCTGCAAGCAGCTTAGAAGAAATGAATATCATATAACCCTTGCAGTGTAGCTCTGTCCTTTACAAAGCAAACCTTTGTTCTTTATTTCCTTAATGATCTGGCAGTTTCTATTGAACTTTGTTTATAATCATGAGAACCAGTATCCATAAAGCAACTTATTATGTGGCAGGGACTATTCTAAAAGTTTTATATAAATTAATCACTTTATAAGCTAAAAATCTAATGATGAAATCAGTAATTAGACCCTTTTTACCATATGGAAAAAGAATACTTAAAATCTGATCTAAGTCTGGCTTAATGGTAGAGTCCAAAATGGAGATTCATGTCTTTATTCTTTTAAATTTTTTCAAATTCTTTTCAATTTTATTACTACTGTTCAATGACTATAATTTCCTTTATGGTCCATTTGATTACTAATACTTTTCTTCTCTGCCTATATTAAGGTGCTCCATCCTGCACCATTACTACATTCTAGCTCTTCTATTCCTTCTTTGACTTCTCTCTGACTCCCACATTTTGCCTTCAAATCTCATTTCTTCAGTTATGTTTTCTGAAGATCTTTGAAAAGTCAACCATCAGTGCGAGTGTCATAGTTTTTTTTTTTCATATAGACATACATGGTATTTACAGGATTTCAGATTCTTCCTTCAGTTACTTGGATCAGTTCAGGAAGAAATAAGTAAATTTATGCTTCTTGTAAGGACCTCAAGAACTTAAACCTCATTCCTAGGTTCACGGGTCTGGCAATACTCACTTCATCTAAGTACCACATTTTCTTCCATCTCTTTGTTTCCTTAGGCTGGAAATGAAAACAGCTGTTAAAAATAAGAGCTCATGAGTCAGTTTTGAATCTCAATGTAGTAATTACAGTTTCCATCTCAGTTGGTATAGTTCCTCCCAGTGTACTGAGTCCCATATCACAGCCCCCTTGTCAATTTTATACCAAAATCTTAATTTGTGTTTTCCAAACCTCTAAGGTTAAACACTAAATCAATTGCCAAACCAAGAAAAAATAATAACAAAGAAGAAAACGCTTCAATTTAAAAACCTGATTCTTGGGACATGCCCTTTTTCTGATTTAGATTTTAACCACAACTTTCTGTTGATATTAGAAATGTCAGTTACTGTTTCACATTTTTGAATATGGACCTTCTGGGCATCACGGTATCCTCATTGTGAAGAATTTTGCTCATCCTCTTATAGAGGCTATTCCTTGAGTTGTAGTTTCTCTTTTCCAAGTGCCTGAGGCTTATGACCTAGTAAGCCAGTCTCAAAAGAGTCATCTACAATTTATTAATTGATTGTCCCCCTTTGAAGCAGATTGATCCTCTTTAGGTTCTTTCTGCTCAGTCCCCGAATCAGCCATTGAGTCACTGACTGAGTGGTCCCACGGGTTAAAGTTTTGAAGGTCCCCCCAGCAAATCAGCTGCCTTCAGCTGACCAGTCTAACATCACCCTATGAATACAGATCCTATGCTCTTGGCAAAAGAACTTTGTGTCCTACTGGGGAGAAGCAGAAGATAGAATACTTGGCCCTTTCAGTCACTTCACTTTGCCCACTTTATTTCCCTCTCCTAAGTTTTGATTTCTTTATTGTTAGATTAGATTATTTCTAAAATTAACTTCCTTGCTAATATTCCTATAATTTGGTTGTCACTGTATCCTCCATGAGCTAGTTTTATGTGTTGAAAATTCTCTGGGTTAGTGTGGGCTGCTCCAACAAATATCATACTCTTGGAAGTCCCAGACCAAGGCAGTGGTAGATCTGGTGTCTGGTGAGAGAGAGAGTCAGAGAGAGACAGAGGAAGGAGAGCGAGGGAGTGAGGCTTTCCTTTTTTTTTTTTTTTTTCCTTTTTTAGAAATTGTAATATAGTTGCCTAACAGTGCTGTGTTGGTTTCTGCTGTAGAACAAAGCGAACCAGCCATACCTACGCATGTATCCCCTCCTTCGTGAGCCTCCCTGCCCACCCACATCCCCCCCCAGGTCAGCAGAGAGCCCTGGGCTGAGCTCCCTGAGGGGTACAGTAGGTTCCCACTAGCTCTCTGTCTTACATATGGCAGTATATATATGTGAGTCCCGATCTCCCAATTCATCCAACCCCTCCTCCCCCTCCCCTCATGTCCACATGTCTGTGTCTATTTCTGCCCTGCCAGTAAGGAGATGGCAACCCCCTCCATATGCTTACCTGGGAAATCCCCTGGACAGAGGAGCCTGGCAGGCTACACTCCATGGGATTGCAAAGAATTGGATACAATTTAGCAACTGAACAACAACAATCATTTTTCTAGATTCCACAAAAGTGTGTTAATATATGATATTTGTTTTTCCCTTTCTGACTTACTTCACTCTGTGTGACAGACTCTAGGTTCGTCCAGGTCTCTACAAATGACCCAATTTTGTTCCTTTTTCTGGCCGAGTAGTATTCCATTGTGTATTATGTATATGGGCTCTAGGTCCAACATAAAGGATCTGCTCCTTCGTGACCTAATTACCCCCCAAAGCCTCCATCTCTAAATATCACATTTTGGGAATTGGAGTTTTAATATATGAATTTTAGGAGATACAAGCATTCAGTCCATAGCAGAAATTGAGCATCTTTGCATGCATGGAGTGATTTTTGGAATTCTGGGAAGGCCATTCAGCATACTTAAAAATCCTGTACCATTAGGTATCCATTCCTTTGTGGTAGGATATTACCTCTCAGATATAATGCCTTTTAAAATCCAATCTGTTTGGAAAGGCAAACCCCAAAATGATTATGTGAGGTAGTATAGTGTGGTACTTTGAGTCAGACTGCCCAAGTTCATCTCCTTCTTGGTGCATGATCTCAGGCAATTAATTGATCTTCCTGTGATTTCAGTCCCCTCCTCCATAAACTAGAGACGATAATAACACTCACCTCAGAGGGTTTTGTGAGGTTTCAACTGGCCTGCGTAACATACCCAGAAGTAACAGTTTCTTACTATATGTTTTAACAATTATTATCCTTCATTTGCAAAAATCAGCCTCTTATATTGATGTCCTTTTGACAAAACGTTGGTATCAGTTGATATTTTGTTTGGGAAACTGGGAGGGGGTACCTTGGATACATGAGGCACTGTAAAGAATAGTCTGCCTCACTGAGGTGTTAGAGTTGGTGGCATAAAGCCACTAGAGCCTGGATGTCTGAGGGAAACATTTACAAGAGAGATAAATGAGGATAGATTTGCTTCTGGTCATAACCAGCATGTCTAGTAACTGATAGAATTAATCACCTGGTATAATGAGGAAGTCATGTGATATATACCTGAAAGTTCCTTTTCATTCATGCAAATGAACTTGGAGGTTTTTTGTTGTTGTTTCCTTTTTTAAAAAAAAAAATTTATTTATTTGACTGCACCGGGTCTTAGGTGTAGCACGTGGGGTCTTTAGTTATGGCATTTGGACTCTTAGTTGCAGCACATGGGATCTAGTTCCCTGACCAGGGATGGTACTCCAGCCCCCTGCATTGGAGCATGGGGTCTTAGCCACTGGACCACCAGGGATGTCCCCACCTGCAAATGAACTTTCAATTCAGTGCTTGCTTAACTTTTTTGTGTCTCATAATTCTATTCCTTGTAATATTCAGCTATTGGTCTCTGAACCACGGAAGAATATTAAATTAAGAATTTTTTCTTTGCTAAATGCCCTTGCCTCTTTCTTTTAGATTACATGAAGCAGACAACATTTGAAGCCCAAGCCTTTTTGGAAGCTGTTCAATTCTTTCGACAGGAGAAAGGACACTATGGCTCATGGGAAATGGTCACTGGGGATGAAGTCCAGGTAACATGGGGCTCAGAAATTCGGATCCTATTCTCTGTCTAAGTGGTAGGAGGTCAGGATCATAATAAACTATCAAACAAAAAAGTTGCAGGCATGGAAGATGCGGTTCCATCTTCCTATGTGGTTCCATAGGCCATTTCTCTCATTGTCTAGAAGCGTTTGATCAGCAAGCTGTTGGGCACTCTAAAGACCTCCAGACTGGGCACTCCATACATCCAGACCTCCAGACCTCCAACAGGGCAGCCCAGACAACTGCAACTGCAGTGGAAGAGCAACTTCCAATTTCTTTCCAGAAAAACCGTGTTCTCTCAAGTGACCCATGCTTCGAGACTAGCAGCAATATGTGAGCAGTGTGGCATAGTGCAAAGTTTATGGCGGGACTTTTAAGTCAGCAGATTTGGGTTAAAGCCTGCCAAGTTATTTAACTTCTCTTAGTTTTAGGTTACTCCTCTGAAAAAATAGGAATGATAATGTTTGCCTGACAAGGTTGTGAGAATTAAATAAGATGTTGTTGGAAAAGTAGTTGGCAAATAGCTGTCTTCATCTATGGAATGATTTATAAATGAAGTAATTAAAGGATTAGAGAAGGAAATGGCAACCCACTCCAGTACTCTTGCCTGGAAAATCCCATGGACAGAGGAGCATGGTAGGCTCCTACAGTCCATGGGGTCGCAAAGAATCGGACACGACTGAGCGACTTCACTCACTCACTCACTCAGTTAAAGGATACCAAATTTGAAAGCATTAGATAGTTTTCTAGATGTTTCATTTGCCTTTTCTAGTGCTCTATTTCCTGTGATCCAGGTCCATAGTTTCCCATGACCTTGATTAAATGTCAATCAGGGGCTAAGTGTACTGGGTTGGTTTGGTACCAGGTACATTGTTATGGATCTCCAAGGAAACTATGTTTCATGATGTGACCCCATCCCCCATGAGGACACCAATCACAGGCTGATTCAGTCAGGAAGAAGAGGCTGAGTGTGGACATTATTTAATTAGAAGCACAGAGGGTCCAAGAATGCTCTTCTTTAACTTCCCTCATAGCCCAGAATGCCTCTTTTGGGGGCCAGTGAAATTTGTTATTAGGGAACAGTATTTAGAAGATGCCAGATGATATCTTGCTTTTATATGGTCATTAAATATCTAAAGCTAAAAACATTTTCTCATGGTAATGGGCTGTTCTTTATTGTTTTAACATATGACACAGAATCTCCTCTTCTTCTGTCTCCTTCTCCTCCTTCTTTCCCCTCCTCCTCCTCCCCCTTCTTTTTCTTCAGTAGGTTCTAAACTCATTTTTATTTCCCATCCTGAGACTTACTCAAGAACTTTAGTCAATTATTGATTTCTCATATTTGGAGGAAGCACATCCATTTATAGTTTCAAGTTAAACAGTTATTTAGCTCCTTGAGTTAAGCTAAGGTACTTGTCTAATTTTTCTTTCATTTGAAATCTTATATCAGCTCATATTCCTTCACTGTCCCGTGGAAAGCAGGTACCTAATAATTCTTTTCTGAGAGTTGAGTATTGAGTTTGGGTTTTTTTTTTTTTTGAAGGGGGAGGATTGACTTTCTGCTCTTTGCTTTGGGCTGATATGTGTGAATTGCTTTAAGGTGCGAGAGAATGAAATGACTCATGCCTTGCCATTCTGGTGAGGCGAGACATACCTAGAAGCATCCAGAGAACAAGGCAGCCTTAGAGGTGTATGTGGGACCATGTGTGGTCTGTACATATATGGGCATCATAAAGCATTAGCAGCAGTCATAGGAAGGTGCTAATTTTGCAGAATAAAAAAATACCTTATATGAGTCTATTCTAATGAGGTGGATGAACCTAGAGCCTAATATACAGAGTGAAGTAAGTCATAAAGAGAAAAATAATTATCATATATTATGATATAGAACCTAGAAATATGGTACCGATGGTCCTGTTTGCAGGTCAGCAAAGGAGACACAGACATAAAGAATAGACTTTTTGATGCAGTGGGGAAAGAATAGGGTGAATGATTTGAGAGAGTAGCCTTGAAACATATACACTAACATATGTAAAATAGAGAGACAGTGGGAATGACTATGGGAATGACTATTACTCAGGGAACTCAGACTGGGGCTCTGTGACAACGTAGAGGGGTGGGAAGGAGTAGGAGGTGGCAGGGAGGTTCAGAAGGGAGGGGACATATGTATACTTATGGCTGATTTATGTTGATGTATGGCAGGAACCAACACAGTATTGTAATTATCCTCCAATTAAAAATAAAATTAAAAATTAAAAAATACCTTAAAGGGGAAAAAGAAACAGAAGAAATCAGTAAACGCTTTTGCTCCTCCAGCAATCTGAGTTTCTTTCGTGAAGTCACAACCTCACAAAATGTGAGCACTGGAAGGGCATTTCAGGATTATTCGTCCAGTACCCTCCAGGCGGGAGAAAGAACATTCAGAGAAGTTGGCCCAGGTCACAAAACCAGTCTGTGACAGAAATGCATTTTGAGCCATGTCAGGTGAACCTTGAAGAAGATGCTGAAAGGAAATAACTTTCAAGACTTTTCCTGTGTGAGGCCTGGTGAGGGTAATCTTCATCTTAACCGTTACCCGTGGAACTGAAGCAACGTCTATCCTCATTCTCACAGAAAAAACAGGCCAAGGTCCCAAAGAAGCTATCAAGTAGTTAAAGAAAAGGGCATAGCATGATTGAGTTTGAGAATATGACATCTTTTGTTTAAAGCACTGAATTTATTTGCATTGTTTTCGTGTCTGCTAAGAACTTCATCATGACGTTATCCTAACCCCTTCTACCCTTGGAGACTGTGTTCAGAAGATTTTCAGCAATGCTACATTATTATCTTCATAGTAATGACTCATTCAGCTAGTATGGCATGCCCTCGTGCTGATGGTTATTTTAGGCAAGTGTCCAGGCAAAGCAAATATCTTAGAATAATTTGCCTGACAGACTATTAAGGTGAAAATATTTGTACCCCAGTAAAAGCATCAGTATATTTTCTACTTGTCAATTAAAAATGTATCAAGTGAAGTCATGAGGGAAAGCATTTTGGAAAATGTAAATACAAGTTATGTGATTTATTTTTTATTTGCTTTTAAATTAACCAGATGGGCTAAGAGAACAGCTCAAAATTCCCACACATCAGGGTGGTTTCAAGACCAGAAAGCTATCCACATTTTTCCCCTGTCCATATGTTCAAGTCATCTTTTTCTGATGACCTTGAGTGTGACCCCCTTTAAATGGATTATTTCACACTTGGCTGCTCAGTAACACGAGAGGCACGAGGCCAACAGCCTGGTCCGACCATGGAGTCAGCCTCAGTAAAGAGGACAGTATTGCTGGGCCTCAAACCTTCCCCACAGCTGCAGCATATGGAAGGTAAATGTAGTGTGGCCTTCACGGAATGAAGCTGAAGCTCCAATACTTTGGCCACCTGATGCGAAGAACTGACTCCTTGGAAAAGACCCTGATGCTGGGAAGGATTGAGGGCAGGAGGAGAAGAGGGCGACAGAGGATGAGATGGTTGAATGACATCATTGACTCAATGGACATGAGTTTGCGCAAGCTCCGGGAGATAGTGAAGAACAGGGAAGCCTGGCATGCTGCAGTCCATGGGGTCGTAAAAAGTCAGACATGAAGGAGCAACTGAACAACAGCTCAGGGAGTGAGCCTAGGGTTGTTGGTTTCCATCAGCCGAATGGTGTGTTTCGTTTCTTACGTGTGTGATGGAATTTTTAAATCTCCCAGTTAAATCCCAGCAGTTAAATGTACACACACGCCGTTTTTTTTTTAAAGCACGGGAAATGTTTTTAGGTTCCTTATGGTAAAACTCAGTGGGTTCTATTCTGAAGGAAGAAGGTTGGGGAACCGCTTCATTAATATGATTGGTTTTTATTAGATTAACTGCTTTCTCCCTGCTAGCTCCAGGGCTCTGGACCCTGCTCATGGAGGGCTGGCCAAGGTAGGGAGTCGCAGGGCAGGTCCTGGGCTGGTGAGGAGCCGCTCGCAGTCAGAGAGGGCTGGGGCTGACAGATACAGAGACAGGATGAACTGCTGGGAGGAGACAGAGTTGGCTGTTGCCTGCCCAAGGGCTATTCCCAAATCTCACACTCCCCGCCCCTCCTTCTCCCAAAACCCACTCTCATCCCCCTTCTTTTTTTTCCAGACATATTTCCTTTCCAATCCCTTAAGTTATAAAATAGAACCAAATTTCTTGGAACATTGTATGGGAAAGACTAAAAGTAAACTACAAGCCCACCCAAAATGGAGCATTCTTTTTCTTTGGACTGTGTAACATTTTCATCTTTCAAATCTTCTTCACGCTCATGCTCAGATTCGAGCCAGTCTCTGCAAAAGGATGGATTTGGATAATTATTATGATTTGTGAATTTAATACTTTTGAACTAAAACAATATTTTCCCATTGATTTTAAGTTCTGGCTTTAGTCTCCTTAGGCTCTTAGCTCACGCTCCCAGTACCAACGCTTTCATCATTCTTGAGCAGGTGTGTTCCAACAAGAATTTACTCCATTGGGCAAGATAAGGTTCATGAATTATTAATTATGTACTTCAACCCAATTTGGGCAGTTGCTGATTTCTATGGGATTTACACATGTCAAGTTTCTCTTAAGCGCCTCAAAAATCCTCAAAAATGGCATCACTGACTCGATGGACATGAGTTTGAGCAAGCTCTGGGGGTTGGTGATGGACAGGGAAGCCTGGCGTGCTGCAGTCTGTGGGGTCACAAAGAGTCAGACACGACTGAGCGACTGAACTGAACTGAACTGACCTCTTGACCGCTCCCCAGATAATGGTTAAGAAAGGTCAAAACATCCCGGGCATTGAATTACTAGGACTAGTGGGAATCCCACCCCTGTTACAATCTGTCACTCCTGAAGTTCCACATCACAGATGATGGAACCCCCCGGCTGCACTGACTCCCTGCCTTCTCTCCTAGGAACTCGCAGATCTAGGTGGACTGAGCGACTCACCCCCCTCCACCCTGGGAGTGTTCCTGTTCAGTTCATCTAGACTGTTACAGCCCACTGTAAACAGAGCCGTTTTGAAAGGCAAACTCTAGTGAGCTCATGAGTATTTCCACTAGCATGAGGCTGACCAGTGACCTCAGAGAAAGTCTTTCCCAAATCTTAATTTGAGTGTTTATGAGCAGGTCAATTATTTTGGACAAATATTTTTTTCAGTTCACAGAGCAGATGTCAAATGATTCTCTACTATGATTCTGCTTGCCTCCTTTCCCCAAGTTACTCTTGTCCTAAATCTTGGGCTGCAGCCTGATATTGAAAGCTGAGCTCTGAGCCCTAAAACTCATGGCAGATCTAAATCTAAACAACAAAACTGCTCCAATTCCAGTGGGGGAATATAAAGAAGAAAGGCCAGTGTTACGTGGGGCCTTATGTGCAGACTGGTAAATCACTGCTCACATTCAAAAGAAACACTTCCATTGAGCCAAGCAAAATTTTAGGAAAGACTTGGGAACAATTAAAAAAAAATACTCTGAAAACTGTAGACACCCCCTCTCCCATATTCTCATTCCACCAATGTCCAATTGTTCCAAAGTATTAGTTCCTTCCTTCTTTTTCTAAACTTTAAAGAAGATGGAGATGGGATTCAGGGTGCAGTAGGGACAAAGAGCATGAAGACACTTAGATCCCAGGAAAGGTCAAGAGGAAACAATGGTCTCAGGGGCTACAGACAAGGACTCAAGCTGCCAAAACCAAGCCTGACCCCCTTCACAATTTTGCTAAGGATACCCTTATCCATAATTCACGTTTCCCCTCTTATCCTAAATGCATTAGATTGTTCTGTTTCGAATAGGAGAAGTTCAAGTTGAGAAATTTGTCCTTTCCAGTGGGAAAATGTCAGCAGGCATGACTGTTCCCTGCAGATATTTAGAACATCTACCCTCTATGACTCTTCCTAGAGATTTCTGAGGTCTCAGACCCAGAGTTAAACTGTTAACCTACCAGATTTCATGGAGTGCAGGACAATCTTAAGTAGCCAGGACAGTCAGTCAGTTGAGTTGCTCAGTCATATCCAACTCTTTGCGACCCCATGGATGGCAGCACGCCAGCCTTTCCTGTCCATCACCAACTCCCAGAGTTTGCTCAAACTCATGCCCATTGAGTTGGTGATGCCATCCAACCGTCTCGTCCTCTTTCATCCCCTTCTCCTCCTGCCTTCAATCTTTCCCAGCATCAGGGTCTTTTTCATTGAGTTAGTTCTTCCCATCAGGTGGCCAAAGTTTTGGAGCTTCAGCATCAGTCCTTCCAATGAATATTCAGGACAGGGGTGGCCAGTTATGACACCTTCAGTTGGCCTGATGCGCAGATTTAGGTGTTACCAGCTAAACCAGCTCTGAGACTTTCTTCCTCCTTTTTTTTTCTCCACTTAAGCATTCTTTTTAATTCTAGTATAGTTGCTTTACAACATTGTGTTATTTTCTGCCGCACAGCAAAGTGAATCAGCTGTATCTATACAAATATCTTCTCTTTTTTAGATTTCCTTCCCCTACAGGTTTATGCGTTACCACAGAGTATTGAGTAGAGTTCCCCGTGCTCTACAGTAGGTTCCCATTAGTAATCTGTCATCTATTTTCTATGTAGTGGTATATATATATGTCAGTCCCAATCTCTCAATTCATCCCACCCCTCACTTCCGCCTTGGCAAGCAGAAATAGAGACACAGATATAGTGGCTGTCTTCCTCTCGACAGATCCTGAGTAACCTCGTAATGGAGGAGCTCATGCCAACCCTTCAGACAGACATCCTGCCTAAAATGAAGGGGAAGAAGAACGACAGAAAGAGGGCCTGGTTTGGGGTAAGCGATGATTCTGCTCTGCCAGATCTGCTGCTCATAATGAACATTCCCTTCCCTTCTCTTTTTAAGGTCTTGTTTTTCTTTTTTTTTTTTTAATACATAATTCCTTCCCTGGGTGGAGAACTGCCCAGTCTGCTCAGTCTCATATACATCAGGACTAATCCAAACAAACTCAAACTTTGAAAGAAAAATTAGAATGTGCACACAGTTTTGTTTATGTTGCAGTCATCTGTGATTAACCCACCCTCCTGTGCTTGACTCCGTCAGGCCCTGACGCGTGACAGAGCCCCAATCTGTGTGTTGTTCTCCTTTCAGCTCCTCGAAGAGGCCTACCACCTCGTTCAGCATCAAGTTTCAGAAGGATTAAGTGCCTTGAAGGAGGAGTGCAGGGCTCTGACGAAGGGCCTGGAAGGAACCATCCGTTCAGACATGGATCAGATTGTGAACTCAAAGAACTTCTTAATTGGAAAGATCAAAGGTCAGTGGAGATAATGCCTGCTCCTCTGAGCCAGATAAGCTGTGCATTTAAAGCTCTACCACATGGTGAGACTTCCCAGGTGGCGCTAGTGGTGAAGAACCCTTCTGCCAGTGCAGGAGACCTAAGAGACTTAAAGGTTTGATCCCTGAGTTGAGAAGATCCCCTGGAGGAGGGCACAGCAACCCACTTTAGTATTCTTGCCTTGAGAAGCCCACGGACAGGGGAGTCTGGTGGGCTACAATCCATAGGGTTGCACAGAGTCGGACACGACTGAAGTGACTTAGCATTTACATGGTGAGAGTTCATCGTTTCAGAGGAGAATTAAAGTGAGGGACTTTGGGAGCAAATGGTAACACTTGTAATAGGAGCATGCTGGTGGTGCTGCTGAGGGCCTGGACCTCCCCATGGAAACCTCAGTGACACAGGCTGGAGGAAATGGTGCCTCTTGCCTGTAGTGGTGCCTGTGGGTCCTGATACTATACCTCTTACTCCAAATTGTAATGGCTCTGCCCTGCCCTCCACCTGCTGTAAGCTCTTAAAGAGTCGGGCCATGCCACCCCGGTTCACTCAGGTATTCCTGATGCTTAGTACTGTGTCTGGTATATGCAGACTCACAGTGAATATCCAGATCAGTGAATAATGGATTTTCCTTTAATAAGAAAAAAAAGCTTTTGGGTTAGAGTCAATAAATCTAGATCTTCCAGATCTTCCTCCACTTACCATGGGGTTACGAGCCAATAAACTCATCATAATTGAAATGCATGCACTTAATACACTTGACCTACCCAATATCATAGCTTAACCTAGTTACCTTAAACATGCTCAGAACACTTATATCAGCATATAGTTGGGAAAAGTCACCTAATACAAGGTCTATTTTATAATAAAGTGTTGAATAGCTTATGTAATTTATTGAATAGTGTATTGAAGGGGGGAAACAAAAAGGTTTGTCTGGGTACAGACTGACTGTCAGTGTGTTGGTTGTTTATGCCTGTGATCCTGTACCTGATGGAGCTGCAGCTGCTAACCCTGCCCAGCATCACAAAAAGAGCATCATGCTGCATCTCACCTGCTCCAGAAAAGATCAGAATTCAAAATTTGAAGTAGTTTCCCTGGTGGCCCAGACAGTAAAGAATCTGCCTGCAATGCAAGAGACCCAGGTTTGATCCCTGGGTGAGGAAGATCCCCTAGAGAAGGGAATGGCAACCCACTCCAGTATTCTTGCCTGGGAAATCCCATGGATAGAGGAGCCTGGTGGGCTAGAGTCTGTGGGGTTACAAAGAGTCAGATATGACTGAGCGATTAACACTTCTCCTGAACGGGTAATGCTTTCTTCACCTCATTGTAAGCTTGAAAGTTGAACCATCCTAAATTGGGGACCGTCTGTGGCCCCAGCTCTAACGTTAGCTGGGTCTGTGGGATCAGGGAGGTCGCTCAACTTCTGTGTGCCTCGGTGCCCTCCTCTTGAAATCACAAGGGCCCATGAGATCAGGGTCTGCATACTGAGGCCCTTGGGTCAAATCCAGCCTGCCACTATTTTTATAAATTACATTTTACTGGAAGATGGCTGTGCCCACTCCTTTCTGTATTGTCTGTGGCTGCTTTGGCACTGCAGGAGCGTAACTGAGTTGTTAGAACTGAGATCTTACGGGCGGCAAAGCTGAAAATGTTCCTGACCTGGCCCTTGACAGAGAAAAGCTTGCCTCTTTCCTCACAGGAGGCTATAGATGGCCTGTAAGAAATTCTACAGAATAAAATTCTACGGTTCTGCCTCCTACATACCCCAAAGCACACCCCACTGAACATCATTTCAGAGGGAAGCATGCTGGCTTATCTGTGATTGTTTATCAGCAATTTTCTTAGGTAGTCAGTTTTCAAATTATTCACTCAGTCATTCATTCAAAAGACATTCACTAAGTGCTTTCTGAGCAAGGCGATGCAGCTTTAGCAGCGAACAGGGAAGATCCAGTTCCTGTGTTCAAGAGACGTGGAACCTAATGGGATTTTCTGCTTGGAGGATTATCCTCTACACTTCAGATTCTGTTCATGCTGCAGCCTAGCTCACGCTGGGCTCTTCTAACAAGTCCTCCTGGGAGGAGGTTCCAGGAGGCATAACTAGAGCCAAGGTGTGTGCGTCTGAATCTATTGTTTATCTGTTCGTGCAATGCCTTCTCCAGCCAGATATAAATTAACTTCAGACTGTTTTCTGGTTCCTATTATCCAGGTCTCTTATTCCTTTATTAGCACGACTGCTCTGGAGTTGACTGTAGGTTGAAATGCTTTATACAACTTAAAACGGCCAGCACTGAACTGCCACAGCCAAATACATTCCTATTGACCGGAGCGGAGCTGAGCCGAATGGCGGCCATTCTCTTGGCCTGATTTAAATGAGTCTCTCTCTCTCTTTCTCTCTTGCCTAAATCCCTTCACATAAGATGGAAAAATATTCTTCCCTGGACTGGTTTTGGTTTCCCTAAAGGAAGCCTTGAAAGGAAGTCATGATCAGGTCTTTTAAAAATGGAATATCAGAAACACATTTTCACCAGACCTCTTGTTCTTCCCCTTTAAAACAAGAAAGTGCATATCGGGCTGCATTGATAAAGGGCTTTGGATTTCAAAAAAACTTCGGGAGTGTTAAAGTAGCAGTCTCTCTGTTTCCTCCCATGTGATTCTTGGCTTAAGTTCTGCTGCACAAATACCAAAGCATTTAATATGCATTTATCCTGCCCCTGCTGAATACAAGGGCTATGAGGCGCCTTGGAAGAAGGGAAGTAGGAGAGGATAAAAGTCATGTCACAGACACCAAAACAGAAGGAAAAATATGACAAATGCCACAAAAAAGGCAAGAACAGAGGGCACAATGATTCCCAGGCAGGAACCATTTCAGCTTCAAAAAAAGTCATGTGGGCCCCTCACAATGAAAGGAATGTTTTAATGTCAGTCGATTGGAAAGGATGATATTACTAACAGATACAGTAGGAGCTGACAGTTTCTGAGTACTTCCAGAGGATCACACACAGTTCTGAGCATTTTGAACACAGCGAACTCATTTAATCCACACCATAACCCTCAGAGTAATTACTGTTATGAGCCCCATTTTACAGATAAGAAAACTGAAGTAGAGATGAAGTAATTTGCCTGTAGTAATTCCAAAGGTAGACTGTGAAACAGTCAGACCAAACCCAGCCCGCAGCTCCGGGGTTTTCTCTCTTCATCACTCTGCTCAACTGAATTTAATGTACGGCTCATGAATTAATGTGCCACAACACATGATTCATCTCTGCATCCCTGAAAAATAGCAGAGCACACTTGTGTGGGATGTAAAATTTATTTGATCATTAGGGAAACACCAGTAGACCGTAGTTCAGGAAGCTGGGCGGTAGTTCAGGGCATTAGGCTGTTCCGAGTGGGTGAAATTTGAACTTGGCCTTGAAGAGGTGAGTAGGATGTTTACAAACAGAAGTGGAGGAAGGAAGGCAGAGGTGGAAGGAACGCTGAATAAAGGCACAGAGAGGGGGCTGGAGCCCACGGTTGGTACATAGGCAAGGGGAGGTCTGGCAGAGAGGCGCATGGCTGCCCACAACCCCTTCCTGCACCCATCTCTGCCCCCACCCAGCAGGGCATACCAGCCAGCTACTAAATCTTTGCTATATATTAGCCATGATCTTGATTGCTCTGAAATTTCAATTAGACGCTTTTCACATAGTTCTTCTCCCAGAGTTAATTTATAAATAATTCATTTATCCTCCCGGCAAACAATTTTGCATTTTGATATCAAGTAAGTTAGTTATTTTTAGGAGTCATAGATTGTTTCATTGAATTTTACAATAGAAAGTTTTTTTCCCCTAGTAATTCTATGACCTGGTTAATATTTTCTATCTCAAATATTTATAAGTACATAATATCAATGGTATCGGTCATGTCAGATTTTCAGAGCAAGAGGCAGTCTGATCCTTTGTAACCCTGTGAAAGATTTCTGCAAATTAAAGTGAGAAAGTGGCCATTCTTCTCACCATAAGCAAGTTGTTTGCCAATAAAAAATAAGAAGTCTATTTGAATTGTAAATCTGGATCCGAAAGTTAGGGTGTGACCTTGCTCGAATCATCTGACATCTCCCAGCCCCCTTCCCCATCTGTAGGATGAGGACCTGGACATCAAGATGAATCTGTACTTCCCTTCTCAGTTCTGTGGTCCTGTGAGAATGCTCGGTGACTTCCCAAGCTCCACAAAGCTAGCCTTTCATCCACAGAGCTAGCTCAGGCCTTTTCCAGTTCACTGCCTCAGTGCTTCTCAACCAGGCAAATCATGAGAATTGCTTCAACACTTAAAAAAAAAACAGATTTCCATGGCCTATCCAGACGTACTGCATCAGGATCTTTACCATGGTCCTCTTCTAAATCAAAGAGCAGTGTTTCCTCTGGAAAGAAAGAGTATGGTTACATTGTCTAAATCCTTTTCTAAATTTAATTGGCAGATAATTACACCGCAATATTGTGATGGCTTTCACCGTACATCAGCATGAAGCAGCCATAGGCACGCATGTGTCCCCTCCCTCCTGAACCTTTTAGTCCCTTTTTATGATTTTCTGTACTCTTTATATTTTTGCCACTAAGTTTGTCATCCTTGATTATCAGGAAAAAATAGCGTGTTTTTAAAAATTGGGTGTGGGGATGGGAGGCGGGGTGGCAAACCGATTGGAATTTGTTTCCATTTTGCCTAAAAAGAAACCATACTTGAAATTTTTAAAAGGCCCTTGAGGAGAGGGGAGGAAAATTGAATTAGATCAGCTGATTAACTCTTAGAAAAATGAATTAAAAACTTAATAAATGTGTTTTTAGAAGACAAACTATGAATTTATAATGGTGATGATTGATAGGAAATAGATGAGTCATTAGCATTTTCATTTTTTTGTATTAAGCATTGTCTATTCATAAGGACCAAGGAGAAAAATGTATTTCATCCCAGGGCAGAGGTAACCTTGGGGAGGGGTTTCTCTTTGTTTGAGTTCTCAAGGAGAGATTCTCTTTGATGGTTTTCCATTCTGGTGAGTCCTGGCACAGAACATACTGTTCATCTGTGTTGCCTGTTTGAGCTTGCGTTGGCTGTTAAATGTCTCAGTGGGGCACTGTCCAGCCTGGCCTGGCTCCAGTGCCTCTGAATCTAGCTTTGCCATCACTCACAGTTTCCTGGCTATTTCCTCCGTCAGCAATGGTGGCTCAGCCAGCAGAGAGAAGCTGTGCAGAGAGTGTGCAGCCGTTCCTGGGGTCCATTCTGGAGGAGCTGATGGGACCCGTGAGCTCGGGATTCAGTGAACTGCGCTCACTCTTTGAAAAAGAAGTGGATGAACTTAGCCAGAGCTTTCAGACCACCAAAGACAGTGCCCAGCTAAAGGAGGTAGGGTATGAAGCAAAGGAGTGGGTGGGAATGCTCTGTCTTTTTGTGGGTCTTTGTCTGCATTCATTCATTCTTTTTTTCCCTACCTCCCTCTCTCTCCAGTCTTTTCTTCTGCCCTGCCTTCCATTCATCTGCCTTTCCATCTATTCATCTAGTCTTTCTGGCATTCATTCATCCATGTTATTCATTCATCCATTCATCCATCCATCTACTTGATTTCCTTTATTAATGGTTTTCATGTTACGAAAATAATAACATGCTTGTACAAGTTAAACAGTATACAAAGATACTTACATAAAAGCAAAATTAATCACCACCGCTCATACCCACCTAATTCTAGCCCACTCCCAACTCCTAAAGTATCTCCACTTCCAACTCCTTGAATTAACTAATATAAATAGCTTAGTATGTGTTTTCACATGCTTTGTCCTTGCCTGTACAAATATATATGCATATATCCTCATTTATATATATTTTGTGTTTTGGTCAATTTGCTTCCAAAAGCATGACAAAAACCTGTGTTTTTCAAAGTATGTTCCTGGGACTAGTATCATCATCCTTGTCATATGACTGCTAAATATGCAAATTCTCAGGCCGCACCGATGAGCTACCAGATCAGAAACCTGGGGTAGGGCCCAGCAGCAGTCTGGTTCAACAAGACCTCCAGAGGACTCGCTGTACCCTAAAGTGACAGACGTAACCGGGCAGCTTTATTTCACACTTGCTGTATCATGACGAACATCCCTGCAAGTCAAGACAGTGGATAAAACCAAAAAAAAAAACCCAAAAAACCAACTTTCTTTTTTTATGCATACATACACAAAATTGTATATAAACAAGATCATTTGTTAGTATTTTGAAGTTTCTCATGATAGCCTTTGTAAAACTTAACTTTCCCTCCTTCCCCCACATCCCCTCCTCCCACTCAAGCAACTAGTGTCAACTTAGCATATGCTATTCTGTGCTTTTCTCCATGCTCATATAGCATATAAAACACATGTTTGTGGGATATGTCTTTTTAGGTTGTTTGCTCTTAGAAAAATGGGATTATATTATATATCTACTGCTTTGCTTTTCTGTTTTTTTATTCAAAAATACCTCATGAAACTGTTTTTAAGTTAATGTTATAGTTCATTTTTTGTAACGGCTGCATAATATTTCATGTACCAACACACCGTGATTTATTCAACTATCCAAATGTTGCTAGCACCAGGAAAAAGCTGCAATAAATAACCTTGTAACATATATTCATTTACTTTGAAGTTTTTACATATATGGAATCTGATTCCTAGGACAGGACTGCTAGGTTGAAAGGTGGGAATTTTTCTCATGTTAACTGATGTCTCCATTGACATCCCCCAAAAAGGATTTAGATTTTACATTTCCACCAATTGTGCCTGGCAAAGGACTTTCTTCTCACGAGCCTTAGGGAATCACTTGTTCAACTTTTTGCTAGTCTTACAGGAGCAAAGTGGTAACAGATTTTTCCTCTCCTGTCTGTTTAATTGCTATTTTAAAAAGTAGACACATTGCAAATTATGTGACAAGGGACAAGTTTGACAGCATGGTTTTGGTCATTAATTCTACTTCAGTGGAGTTCTCTAGAACTCATTTCTTAAGGGAGTAATATTTTCCTCTTTCAAGCACCATGAAAGTGGGCCCTTGTTAAATTTTTCTTTAGAGAAATCTAGAAATCTAGACTTATCTCTTTTCTGTGACCTGAAACTCAGACAGCAAGTATATCCTGTCTTGCTCACAGTTACCCTGTTTCTCCCCGGTTCTCCCTAGGCCTGTGTTTTCAGCACGCTTCATTCTGTTTTCTCTTTCTCCACCCACCCTCTTGTTTATTCTAGAACTCCAAAATTCAGTTTTTAAAATCACTTTTAAATAGGCTTGGAAAATAGGATGCACTCTGTTGATGAAATCACTCATAGTGTAAGTCTGTGGTGGTAATACTTAAAGTCTTTAGCAGATGAGGTCTGTTGCTGTCCTCTTGCTGGGAATTGTATGGCCTCATTGATCAAGCTATCACTTGTACAGACTAGAGGATGGGGAACCCCAGTTTTTAAAACTGGATACCTCTTCTAGACCACGCTTCTTCCTATCTCACTCCCTCCTCTGCAGCCCGCATCTACTAGCAGAGGGAAGCCCTTGGGCACAGACAAAGCCTCAGAGAGCTCCGGGGACTCTGGCTTTACTCTTAGAGTCCAGGAGTCCAGGGGCCATCTTGACTTCCCTGGGATTTTCTGAGAGGGATGTCTCTCATGAAACAAGGCTCTGGAGGCATGTGAGCCCAGCAGCAGTTCCATGTGCCAAAGAGACTTGCTGAACTCTTGGGTTCTGGAAGTGGGTACTTGGAGTCCATCAAGAGCTTGACAAGACTGGAGTCCCATGGAATGCTTCCTTGGATGTGTCCACTGTCCAGTTGGTTCTTCTACCTGTCTCCGTCCTAGCAAGAGAGCTGTCCTAGGGACCCATCAAAGGAGGGAAATAAGACAATGAAGATATCACAGATGTAGGGATCTGAGAAGTGATTTACATAATAACATATGTTTGATTGTTTAGACTTTATGTAATAGTCATGTAATGGGCTTCCCAGGTGGTACAGTGGTAAAGAATCTGCCATTGCGGGAGGCACAAGAGACGCAGGTTCAATCCCTGAGTCAAGAAGATCCCCTGGAGTAGAAAATGGCAACCCACTCCAGTATTCTTGCCTGGAAAATTCCATGGACAAAGGAGCCTGGTAAACTCCAGTCCCTGGAGTCAGATACGACTGAGAGGCTGAGCACACACACACACACACAATAGTGATGTAATGTAGTTCTAGGTCTGAAGGTGTGTTATTTTTCCCTCCACCAAAATGCAGCATCTAGACCAGCTTATGAATCTTCCACTGGATTCCGTGAAGATGGAGCCTTGTTATAATAAAGTCAACCTGCTTCAGGAGCACCTTCAGGATCTCAAGAGCCGCTTTAGGTTCCCCCACATCGATCTGGTGGTCCAGAGGACGCAAAACTACATGCAAGAGGTAGGGGCGGGGGGTCATCCGTGGTGGAAGAGGATGGGGCCGCAGAGAATCAGGCGCGGCAAATGAGACAGGTGTGCTGGCGTGGCTGGGGAGACGGGGCCCGTTTCTTTAGTCATCATGTTGCGTGATGACGTGTTTTGTCCTGTTCCAGCTGGCTTCATTTTTTCCATGTTGATGAGCATCATAGAGAAGAAATGTCTCAGGGAAATAGAGTAGCATTAATTGATAATTACTTGACTTGTCAAGTCAGTGCTATTAATGTTGGCTTTATGTTGGAATCATCTGGGTCGCTTTTAAGAAATACTGATGTCTGGGCCACACTCCCAGTGATTTTGATATATATTTTTTGTAATTAAAAAAACTTCTCCCACTCTCTTTCCTCCTGTATTTAATATGCAGCCAGAATGGAGAACCACTAGCTTGAATCAATTCCCTAGTCTAGTTAAATCAGTCAATCAATCTCAGTTTTAAATTTGGATTTCTTCATAGATTCCTTTTTCCTTCCCATAAAGAACTTTTTCTTTAGGAACTGAGATGAATAGCACAAATTCGTTCCATATTCTAACGCTTTCTAAATGAAGGAAGGGTGTGATTACTGAAGGCGTTAAAGTACAATTCTACTTTGCAAGTATTCCTGGGGAGCTTCCTGCGGGCTGGACATTGTGCCAGACCCCACTGCAGGGAGCTGGTAGTGAGATAGATTCTTAGATAAATTCACTATGCCGTTGAAAGTGCTCAGAGGAAGCTATTGTGTTGGATACTTTCAGATCATAGGCTTGGGGAAGAAAGGAGATTTCTTTTTTTCCTTAAAAGTTATAGGCAGGAATAAGTGGCACATTTTATTTATTATCTAACCTCTGAATTGTGAAGGATTAAAGATGAATGAGGAGCAAAATTGGCCAGCGGCTTAACTGAAGTTCTTTTGACAGCACTGCTCTAAGGTGAAATGGATATAGGCATAAGCGCAGAGAATAAGAAATCTGAACCACTTCCATTTCCTAACCCGTGAGTGTGACAGTCACGGGCTCCACTGAGCCTTGACCCTGTCTCCTTCCCCAGCCCGGCAGAGAAAGGGAGAGAGGTAGGGTGGGAGGGTGAAAAGTGGAGTGAGAGATGTGCTGGGGTGGTTTACATCCATCTGAAAGGAGAGGTGCAGAGCTAAGGAGCCAAAAAAATAATTGGAGAAGCCTCCCGCCTCATTTCATTTAAGCCCTGGCTGCAGGGGATGGGAATGACCACAGGAAATGATGATATCCCCCATCCCATGGTCTTGGGTTTTCCGTTGCGGGGTGGAAGGAGAGATGAGAAGAAAAGATACATACCTGTGCACATGCATGTATACATACAGGTACAGGTGTGTGTGTTTCCCAGCCTCCTACTGACCGCACTGTGGTTGTGGGCTTATGCATTTCACAGACCACACAGTGGAATGAGGACTTGTTGCCCTGGGTCACTCCCAGGGTAGTGACCATCTCTGATGGTCATGCCCTCCTTTCTCTCTAAGCTGACTTAGACCTGAGGGTGGCGATCCCAGCTTCTGACTGCACTGTTTCTGTGCTCCTTTGGTTTCTAGCTGATGGAGAACGCAGTATTCACTTTTGAGCAGTTGCTTTCTCCACATCTCCAAGGAGAGGCCTCCAAAACCACAGTCGCCATTGAGAAGGTTAAGCTCCGAGTCTTAAAGGTAAAATTGTTGTCTCACTTGCGGGAAGCATGAAGCAAGAACGTGACTCATTTCTTTTGTTAAGCGGAAAATATCAAGTTCTCTCTTTGACTTGCCTGCTCTTTTCAAAATATTGCCTGGCCTCTTCTTCCTGATAACCAGTGACAATCATCTAGCGGCAGTTCCCCTTCGACTGTCGTGCCTATTCTGCCATCTAGTGGCTACTTTAGGGACCACAGGTCCTCGGCATCATTGGTCACCAGTGACATGTCTTAGGCTTATTTACGTAGCAATTGGACTTGATATTGACTGTCCACTATAAGCAAAGAATTGTGAGAGGTAGTGCATGGAATATGAAAATATGAAAGACACACTCTCTTCAGAGTTTGCAGTACAGTAAAGCCCAATTAAATTAACAGTTTTTAGAAAACTCAAAATCTCATGGCAAAGGAGCTACTTCAAGGAAAGGACAGCTGCTGTGTGAAATTGTTTTAAATGTGCTTCATGCATAAGTGTATATCAAAATAGTTGTAATAATAGGAGCTTGCATATACATAGGGCATATCTTTAAGCTGTTTAGAAAAACTTATCCTGTTTCATTTGATCCTCACAAGAACTTGACTTACATAAGCTTAACAGGCTACATGAGCTTTGAGCTAAAACTATCCCTAAACGTAGTCCACTAATTTTTTATGACCCACTTTCCCTAAGCAGAGCTCTGGAATGGAAGATCAAAGTTTCACAGAGCCTAGGAGGTGGTCCCTGAATTTCAGACCTGATCTTAATACCTCACAGGCAGTAAGAAACTCTGGCAGCTAAATCATTGAGATTAAAAGCAATAATTGCCATGGTAACACACAAAATAATGAACTTGCCATTGAGAAAGAAAAGATAGTATCAAGGTCAATGCCACCTCCCATGGCAACACAATTTTTACCTCTCAGGATAGTCCATCTCTTTTCTGGACACTTTAAACTACGAGAACATACTTCCCAATGCTAAGTCAAAGTTCTCACCACTGATAATTCTAGTTCTACCCTCTTTTCTCATGCCCTTCTTCCACATGGTAGTCTTTGGTTGTTTGAAGAGAGCTATGATTTTACCCCACGTTATCTCTGGCATGAATCTCTGTAACCATTCTTTGTTTTCCTGACCGTTCTGCACACACCCCTGTGACTATGCTCCAGCCTGTCTGTGCCCTTTCCATGAACCCCCTTTAAAATCAAACCCTGGTCTCTAGACTTGGCTGTTCCATGTGTCAATAAGACATCATCTTTCCTATTCTAGATATTGATCTTCTTTGTTGAACATACCACAGTGCTAATGTAGCTGTGAGCCAGACACTCTCTTCTTTGGCAGAAATCATTACAACCTACCAATCCTGCTTTCAGGATGTAGAGTGAAGGAAGGAGATGATCATGGCTCCCATGCACCAACCCAGGACAGGGGTGGTGAAGTTTTAACCCATCCCCTCGTTTTGTCTTCAACTTTATAATAACGCTCTGCTTTGATCTTACCTCAGTTTTCGTATCTGTAAGAGGGGAGGCTAAGATGGGCCATGATCAGTCATAACCTCTACCTGGAATGTGAGAGAACCGCACAGAAAGGTCTCTGAAACTTTGGAACACCACCTGGGTCCTCAGAAATTAGGACGGGAGGGCAGGGGTCGGGGGGGGAGACGAAGAGAGTTGCTGAGTTTTTTGTTTACGCACAAGTTAACAGGTTGTGATGTTGTATTTAGCATATGTTTCTGTCTCTGTACCGACAGCAATATGATTACGACAGCAGCACCATCCGGAAGAGGATATTTCAAGAGGCGCTGGTTCAAATCACGCTGCCCACCCTGCAGAAGGCTCTGGCATCTGTGTGCAAACCAGTAAGGGATGGGTTACTCCAGAACCTGCTTTTGTTGCCTATGAAGTTCAAGTAAATTTTTTTGGTCATGATGCACTTACAAGCAGTAGATGACCAGGGAGGGGTCGACACACTTATCCTGTGAGTGGTCAGGTGGCAAATATTTTAGGCTTCAGGGCCATACTACTTCTGTTGCAATCACACAGTTCTGCCGTGATAGCACAAGTGCAGCCATAGATGACCCATAAATGAGTGTGCAGTCTGTGTTCCAGTTAAACTTTATTTACAAAGACAAGCAGCTGTCTGGATTTGCCAACCCTTGGATAAGACAGAATCTCGAAAGGTAATGATCTGAGTTTGAACCAAGTTAAGGGTTGTAATAGAGTGCCTAAGGAGTGCTTCTCATTATGGTGTGACCTCCCCCCACCCACCCACCATAGGCCCAACACAGCCTCTGAAACTTGACCACTTCATCCCGGAAAAGACCTTAAGTCACACAATTTCAGAAGGATATTTATAATTTCAGTAATATTAGATTACTGAAATCAATGAAACTAAAACCATCTAAAGCTTCTACGAACACTAGGCAACCAGTGACTGCCGTGCTTGTGAAGATGTGACTAGGTCTGTAGAGCAGGGTCATAGGTGAACCAACTAAGGAGGCCAGGTCAAGACCTGGGTTCAAGTCCCAGCTCCTCCACATGTCAGCTCTGGGGCTTGGGCAAGACCCTCTTCCTCTCTCTTGGCCTAAATTTCATCTAGAAAATGGAGGTAATACTTTGCAGTATCCTTCTTAAGACTGAGAAGACCAGGGTGACATGGTGAACATTTGATGAGTGCTTGCCACATGCTCAGCACTTTGTATGGACTGTCTTGTTGATCCTCGTGACAACCCTGTGAGGAGGTACTGTTTATGTCCTCATTGCACAAATGAGGAAACCTGAGGGGGTGTTAAGTAATGGGACCAAGGTCACAGAGCTCGAATCCACCAGAGTTTGAACTCAGCTCACATTCATCGATAACATGGGATGCACTCAATAAATGGTATTTACTGCTACTTTTTCTGCTGCTTCATGACATGATCTACAAGCTGGAACATTCGCAAGGCTGGCTCCCTCTTGGCACAAATGATAAAGAGCTTTTTAGAATTTAAAAAGGGCTTTTTGCAGCTTAGAGAGTCTCTAAACATTGGAACATTAAAGTCCATTGCATGAGTTATTTTACTGCAGAAATTTCCTTGATCCTTTTTATATTCTGTACATGTTGTTTTTCTTCAGAGAGCCAGAGGCATACCAAGTACCTGGCACTTATTTTTGAGGGTAAATTTCTTTCATAGAAAAGGTTTGATCAAGTCAGGGCAGTAAAGAATCAACCTATATGATTGTCTCCTGCCTATGTCATTTTCCATCTTATGGCTGGAAAAGTCTAGCCATTCAAAGGAATACTCAGTCCACCTTGGACATGTCTGCATGCAGACGTTCTGTATAGGGTATTTTTCTTTTCCAATCCCAAAAGCAATGTGGGGGCCTTGGAGCCACATCCTCCCAAGAGAGGAAAAGGGTAAAAACAGCCCCTCTCCCTGTCTGCTCCTCTCTCTCCAGCCATCCGCAGAGTTATACCAAATTTCTAAGAGGCGCTTGTGATTTTTAATCAAGAGAGACCAGTTTGGAGAGAAATTGAGGCCTGGCATTTTCAGTAATGAGGAATATTGTATCAGTATCAAGAAATTTAAAAACATCTGGATTTACAGAGTAGGTGAACTAGGGGAGCATCTGCTACAGGCAAAGATTCTTTTTTTTTCTTTTTTTTGCAAAGATTCTTTAGTTTAGTAAAGTGTGTTTTCCTTGGTTCAAAGATCTGTGGTACTTAAACCCAGGCTGCACATTAGAATTTCCTGGGGAGATTTTTTTTTTCAGTTCCAATATAACAGATCCAGGGAATTAATATGTGTCACATTTCAGTCAATTCAATATAGAAAACCTGTTTTGTAAAGTTGTGCACATCACAAGAGGATAAGTGTCCCTCGGAATGATTCTGTTCCACACAATTACTTAGCTGGTTGAAAGTTCAAAGGCCTGCTGTTTATTCAGCAGACATGTATGAGCATGATCCAGGCACGTGCCCAGCCAGTGCCCCTGTTTTGTCCCGGGCTTCCCAGCCTAGACACGGGACACAGGCGCAGAGCGCGCTTTGTGATGAGCACGGCAGGAGCTGTGTGGGAGGAGAGGTGGCCGAGTTCGGAAGAGGGTGCCCAACTCTGCCTACAGGGCCGGAGAGGACTTCCAGAGCCATGCTTTCGCCCAGTCCTGAGGGAGGAATAACAGGGAACTAAGGAGTGGAGATCAGTCCTGGGTGTTCATTGGAAGGACTGATGCTGAAGCTGAAACTCCAGTACTTTGGCCACCTCATGCGAAGAGTTGACTCATTGGAAAAGACCCTGATGCTGGGAGGGACTGGGGGCAGGAGGAGAAGGGAACGACAGAGGATGAGATGGCTGGATGGCATCACCAACTCATGGACATGAGTTTGAGTAAACTCCGGGAGTTGGTGATGGACAGGGAGGCCTAGGGTGCTGCGATTCATGGGGTTGCAAAGCGTCGGACACGACTGAGTGACTGACTGAAGGAGTGGAAGATCACGTGGGGAGATGAGCGGTGGCATAGACACAAACCTCGTTTTGCAGAGGAGGAGAGAGGCGCGGGGCCGTGAGCTGGCTTGCCCAGGGTCCCCCAGCCAGTCCAGGGCGGTGTGCAGTCCCTGAGCAGTGCTCTGCCCACGTGGCACTTATCTATGCGTCAGTCTTGTCTCACAGACCCTCTCAGGGTCCTGGAAGCTCATGTCTCTTTCATCCTGTGGCTTTCCCTAGCATGGGTAGAGAGGGGTCCCATTATTACCCACTGGGATCCAGACCTGGGCTACAGATCCCCCTGTCCTGGCTCTGAGAGTCTGAATGAGGAGGCTTCTGATGGCCTGCTGTAAATCTCCTCCCTCCAGGCAAAAGCCATTGAATCCCACTGCTGAGACCCTGGGTCTCTAAGAACCAGGTGTCAGGAGTCCTCATCCTGCACTATCAGGTGCAAGGATTATGGAGTTAATCATGAGGATATGACTTGGCTCATTTTGATCCCTTCCTTGACCTTGTACTGATAACAGGCAAGCCACGTGGAGACACTTGGAAAGCAAGAAGTGTTAAAGGATTTTGTGTGATGCCTGGATTGTCTTAGAATCAAGGAGTCCCAGGGCCAGTTGGAGGGAAAGAAGAGAATGTTTCTCAAGAGCCTGTGACTAGGGATTCTCCACACCTGAAAATGGGACGCATCCTAAGAGTTAAACATACATCTACTCTAGAACCCAGCAATCTCACTTCTAGGTATACACTCAAGATAAGTAAGCCCTAAATCCACAAAATCATACACAAGACTATCAATAGCAATTATGTTCATAACAGTCAATATCCATCAGTAGGAATATAGATAAACAGTTTTAGCTTGTCCATATAATGAGTGCCACTTATCAATAAAAAAGAATGAACTACTGATACATGCAGCAACATGGATGAATCTCCAAAAACAAACATAAAAAAAGAGTACAGAATTCCATTTACATAAAGTTAAATAACAAGAAAAACTAATCTCATGTGATAGACACAACATCAGAGCTTAATCTCTTGGTGAGTAGTCTAGACTGGAAAAAGGTATAGCGGTGATGGAAATGTTCACCTTGATCTGGGTTATGGTTATCTGAGTATATTTATATATTTAAAGTCGTTGAGCTCTACTTTTAAAACATGTGCATTTTTCTTGGTATATCTTACACCTTAGTAAAGTACTGTTGGCATTAAAAAAGAAGAAAAAGAAGGAAATGTCCAGACCCACCCACAAGGCCTTGAAATCATCCGGGTCTCTGGTGTCTGCCCCCTCAAAGGGCATAGAGCGTGAACCCAGTCCAGGGCATGGTGTCTGGGGGAAAGGAAGCAGGTGACCAGTGCTTCACACTCCAAGGGGGAACAAGAGGGACAGCTGTCCTCTCCAGAGCTCCTCTGCAAACTGGTGTCTCATGTGTTGTCCCCTTTATCTTCTTATCTCTCCTTCTCCAGGAGCTTCAGAAATATGAGCAGTACATCTTTGCCGATCACACCAATATGATCCATGTTGAAAATGTCTATGAGGAGATTTTATATCAGATCCTCCTAGATGAAAGTCTGAAAGGTATGGAAGGTTTCCCTGGTGCTGGAGAAAGCTCTAGATAGAGGGGCATAGCCGTGATGGGGACCAAGGCTAGCTAGGTTTTGTGAACAGGAATGAAAGGGGAAGAGGAAATTGACACCAAGAGCTGGGGAGACAGAGGACAAGGGATGGAAGAAGCAAGGGTCGCTGACCTCCTTCTGACCGCTTCTTCTGGAGCAGTCGCAATTTGGCTCACACTCCACTGGCCCGTTAGATATTATTTCGCTTTTAATCCAAATAAGAACTCTGTGAACTGGGAATTTTAAGCTTCATTTTTCAGATGAGAAAACTAAGGTTAGAGAGATTAACCTAGGGTGTCTCAAGAACAGCTGGCCTCCTCCGGCTGTTCCAGACAGAACAAAGGAAAAAGAGCTCTTCTTGGCCACAGGCTTACAACGCCTCCCCAGCCTGGAGCAGGTGATTCAGCAGCGGAGCTTCCCAGCTGCTCTGCCTTCTCAGCACATTCCTCACCTCCCCTCAGCCAGACAGAATTTACTGGGCTATGACTCCGTCCTTGGCGAGTCCCACTAGGACTCTGGCTCCCAGTATACCGTGGAATCAGGCCCTGCTCGGGATAGGAGTGTAGATAGGAAAACTTTGATAGAAATACACAGGAGAGGGCTGTCTCTGAAACTATAGGCTTGAAACATATCTGGTCTCCACAAAGAAAGCTGGCCAAGCACAAGCCCCAGGTCAAAGTAGCTCATCCAATGAGAGAAGGAATACAGAGATGTTGTCTCAGCATCTGCACAGGAAAACGGGCTCAGTCAAGGCCACTGCCAGGCCACCACAGCACCTTTGGGTGAATTAGAAAAAAGCGCTCTTCCTCCAGACGGCGGACTGCTGTCTGTCAAAAAATTCTCACGATATACTGGTTTGGTTCAAGCAGGACATGCTATTGCAGCCTGCTGGAAAATCACTCTGCTGAATACGCAGATCTGTGATGTGAATGGTATCCCCTTGGGTGGGAAATTGCTGGGCACTCTACAACCTACACAGCCAGAGGTAGAGGCTGATTGTCAAAAACGTCAGCTGCTGGTTGTCATTATTTTTTAAAATTAACTTTTATTGGAGGATGGTTGCTTTTCAGTGTTGGGTTAGTTCCTACCGTACAGCAAAATGAATCAGCCGTACATTGACACATGTTCCCTCCCTTTTAGAGTTCCTTCCCGTTCAGGTCACCACAGCACCATAAGTAGAATTCCTTGTGCCGTGCAGTACAGATGGCCAACAAACACAAGATAAGATGCTCAATTGTTATGTTAATTATGCTAATTATTAGAGACCTGCAAATCAAAACTACAATGAGGTATCACCTCACTCTGACCTGAATGGGCATAGTCAAAAAACCTACAAACAATAAATTTTGGACAGCATATGGAGGAAATGCCTGTTACTGATTTTACTCCTCTTGGGGCCTCTAGGAATTAGTGGGATGGACAGAGGCCTTTAGTTTGGGCACTGCAGTTTATAAGGCTCTCTCTGCAGGCTCAGTACTAAGGACCCATTACACATTCAGGACTGTTCTGACTGTGAAAGCGGGGAATATAAGGGCCTGTCCTGCCCTAAAGGAGTGTCAGTCGAAGTAGACACACTGCAACCACACATGCTAGCAGCTAATGAGAATGGTGGGGCCTCCAAGGGTGATACCAAAGATGCTAGTCGATTTGACCTCCTTGAAAGCCAAGGCCATGTTTTATTCATTCATCTTTGGATTCTTAGGGCCTGTCCCATAGTTGACGTCCAGTAAAAGTGTGCTGTTTGAATAAATGAGTGAGTGAAGGAATGAATGAGTGACCATTACAGAGGTTCAGGGTTTGGAGTGAGTCTGTAGGCTCTGGTCATCAGGGAAGGCTTCCTGAAAGAGGGTTAGAAGTAAGCTGGAATTTGAAATTGGGAAATTCAGACAGAAAAGCTGAGAGGGGAGTTGAGCTTCTGGATAAAATCAGAAATTCCAGTTTAGCCAGGGCAAGGTTTTAACATTATGTTTTGCTTTCTGGTATCTCTCAGTGATAAAGGAGGCTGCTATCCTGAAGAAACACAATTTGTTTGAAGACAACATGGCCTTGCCCAGTGAAAGCGTGTCCAGCCTCACTGATCTAAAAACTCCTGTGGGGTCAAACCAGGCCAGCCCCGCCAGGAGAGCCTCGGCCATTCTGCCCGGAGTTTCAGAGAGTGAGATCCTGAATAATGAGGTGTTCCAGGAGGCAGGGGAGATGAAACAGCCAGAGGCCCCTAGTCCATTGGCCAGAGAGGAAGGCCTTTCCCTCCCTGTGTCCAACCCTCCCCCAGATGGGGACAGGCAGGTCATCGATTCAAGTATAGATGGCCCGGTTGTGAATCTGGTGGCTACAGAGGTGCCAGCAGGCGCCCTGGGCACACACTTGTCACAGCTGGAGTTGGAGGAGACTCCTGAGGACCGAGAACCCACCCAGGAAGACGCAGAACCCACCTCTGCCGCAGGCTCCTTGAAGGAGCTCAGAAATTTGCTGACGGTGACCGTCGAAGTGCCAGAGGAGTCCGCTGTGCTCGAGGTTGAGAAAGATACACATGAGGAGACCCTTGTTCCCCAAGATATTGAAAAAGAAGAGGAAGCAACCCAAATCGACACAGAGGCCAGTCAAGCGTCTGCCTCGGGTCAGGACAACTGTGAAGAAAGTGAAGTCAGTGAGGGGGAGGCCCATGGTCCAGCTCCCAAGGCCGAGGCCAGCGGGGTGGAGCCGGGAGGATTTCCAGACATTCAGCCAGCCGGCGGGGGGCTCAGTGAGGGGGCTTTGGGCCCAGACCCCACAGAAGAGCCAGGAGAGGCAGGAGAGTCCGCTGAGAGCAAGCTCACAGGGGGTGCTTCCGGACTGGGCGCCCTGGAAGGAGGAGAGCCCGTGTGCTCTGTGGAGGCTGAGGCTGCGCCCCTAGAAGCTTGCATGGTCCGTTCTGACCCCGTCAGCCCCAGGGAAAGCCAGATTTCTGTGGAAGAAGAGGCGGTGGGCGGGAGCTGCAGCACAGCCCAGCCTGCCACTAGCGAGGATGCCCAGGAGAGGAAGGCCGACCCCGTTCCCCAGTGTCAGTGGGTGGCGGAGAACGACGTGAACCCCGACACCCTAGATACACAGAGAGAAGACCCCCCAGAGCCCCCTTCAGAGGAGTGAAAGGGACAACGTGGCCAAAGTCTTTCTTGGAACAAACTCAACCAAAAGGGGGAGGGGGGGTGCCTGCAAGTTGTTACCAAAAAAAAAACAAAACAAAAAAGGCATGGAATACTTCTTTAATTTGTATAACGAAGCCAGAGGGAGTTGCACACGGCAGGAGCACTGAGGCAGACCTTTGAGGATGGAACTGTCCTCCCATGAATTATGGCTTTAGCATTTTAATAGGAATTACAAAGGTAATGGAGTGTGTGGGGGATGAGAGGCAGCTGAGGGGCCCAGGGCGGGATGGGGCTGCGGGGAAGGCAGAGACAGCCGGGCACCCTGCACATTCTCTTCTAAGGCACTTTAAGGCTTCTTCATGTTCTGTGAGAATGCAAAGGTAGATCCTGTCAATCCAGCCTCACCGTTTGTCCAAAGCCAGGCTGCAGGAAAGGGAGATGGTGCGTGCCGGCGCCTCCCGCCTGCTGTGTGCGGCCCGCAGAGCCTGAGAGATCAGCCTGAGACATCCCAGGAAGGCTGAGCGGAAGCAGAGCAAGGCTGTGGTCTGGGGGGCTGGCTGGGCCTCTTACCAATGCCGCTATCAATTTCCTACTAATTAATCTTGTTAATTCTTATTAATGAATCACTTTTTGGAGAACATGAGATGAGGCAAGGAAATTTCTTTGGCATGTTTAAGGCTGAAAGCATTCCAAATTAGCCTTAGACAGTGCAGAGAAAGAGCTTAGCTAAATTATCAAGCATAAAGCCAACCAATTAAACATTATTTGAACAGCTATTCTACAATACATGCTGTGTTAGGCATAGTAACAAAAAAGAACAAAAGAAAAAAAAAAGATTAGGTGCTTGTCTAGCATAAATGAAAGGACCCAAAGGAATTTAATCTGAAAGAAAAAATATATATACTGATTTTCAAAACATGACAACTTACTTTCTTTCCATTGAAACAGTCCTGGTTTATTCCCAAGAGGGAATAAAGTGAATAAATGAATAAAAGAAGAAAGGAAAGAGGAAAGTAAAAGGGAGGAAGAAAGAGAGAAACCAAGTTATAGATCATTAAGTTCCAAAGATGTTACCAACAATGGAAATTATTTGCTCAGTTGTTCAGCAAATTGAGTCTCGTTATGTCCCAGGCACTCACACTGTGGTGAAAGAGGCTCTGTTCCTTTCTCCCAGAACTTGCTTTAATGGAAATAGATGGAAATACATTTTCTAAATGGATCATGACCTTTACCTGTGAGTGTTACAGGTGGAATGAACTTTCTTGCCAAAGATTAAAAAGATGTATTCTCTTGTCCTTCAGAAAAATACCAGATGATTTTCTAAAAGCTTTAGTCCCAGGTCTACATCTTGAAATTTCCTTCTACAAATTTTAGTATTAGATCACAACATATTGTCCTAAGAGCTGTTTTGCTAATCATCAGCAAGTAGTTAATATCAGTTTTTTTTTTTTTTTAAGAATTTGTCCATAGTTTGACCATTTAACCAGGAATTAAAATATCTCTCTCTCCATCTCCCTATGAAGAATTGCTTGGATTTCTGGGTCATAGGGGATGAAAAATAATCAGTATACTCTCATTTTGAATTGTTTCACCCTTGGCTCAGACAGTAAAGAATCTGCCTGCAATGCAGGAGACCTGGGTTCAATCCCTGAGTCAGAAAGATCCCCTGGCCAAAAGAATAGCTACCCACTCCAGTATTCTTGCCTGGAGATCTAAACACTTGGCATGTTTAGATCCTCTCGTTATAGGTGGAAGGCAGAGGTCACTCCCCTCCCTGGTCCTTATCACGCGTATCCTTGCATTTGGCACAAAATATTGCAATTATGTTTACTTCCTGTCTCTTCCAGGGGCTCCTTCCTTCAAGGACAGACACTAGGGTTTAGTCACCCTGTGTACTTCCTACACATGCAGACTTGAATAATGGGCTCCTCGGCTTCTCAAGTCACTTTAATATCCCTAGTGCCTAACAAGGAACTGCTTGTGTCGGGCTCCTCAGGAAATGTGAGAACTGATCACCCACCACACCGCTGTGCTGGGGCTATTTGGGGCTTGCTGTCAGGCAAGGAGATATATTTTACTTGGGCTTTTTGCCCTTGGGAGTCTTCCCTTAAATCAAGTCCAAAGTCCAAAAGGCAACTGGCCAGATGGTCTGATGCGCTGCCCAGTGAGACCGAGAGCCAAAGGAGCAGTGCCCAGCCTCCCCAAGGACTGCCCTTCTCTCCGAGAGAATGGTGATCAGCAAGCAAGGAGGTCCTGGTGCAGGCTAAGCCCACGTAGAAGCTTCTAGCTTCCTCCCTTTTGCTCACCTCAGGGCTCCTGGCCCCGCTTGGAAAGCTGAGAGATTTTTCCAACCCTAAACGAGAGTAACTGTCACTTCGTTGGATGGATGAACGGCAGTGTCTACCCATCCGCAGGTAGAGGGGACCAGACATTAAGAGGAAGGATGGAGCTGAGAACGCAGAGAGTTTTTCTGTACATATTTCACAAGAGACACGTCCACTAGATTAAGGTTCCATTTGAAGATGGAACAGGAAATTAAAGTGCATTAAAATTTCCTTATTTGTTTTACATGTTGAGTGGAATAGTTTCCTATTACTGGGAGTTTCTCTTGCTTTTGATACAGACTTGTCTAGATTGCTTCAGTGGTTTCCAGGTTGGAGCAAGGTTATTGTGATTTAAGTAAGCAGCAGGAAAAGCCTCTGAAGGCTGCTCAGGGGCTCTCTCCTGTGGACAAATTTCTTTGAAATGCATAAAACCTCAAGACATGTTTTTTGGCAAAAGTTCCATGACTAGTTTTGTTTTATTGATCTTTCACAAAGGAAGAATATTTTCCTTAAAAAAGAATTCACTTGTCAGTTTTTCCTTTGCAGCTTAGAGCAGAGTCAGTAGTGTCTTGCATTATTCAGAGTAAACTCATTTCAAAAACAAATGCATTTTGGAGACAACAAGGAAAAGATTCCAGCTTGTTCAAAATTTTTAGAAAGAGACCGAGTATGAAGAATTATGGGTCTTCATGCACCATCTTCTGTATTTTACTACAGAGAATCTCAAGTCTGGTTTCATAACCTTCAGATTAGAGCTAGTGATTTCAAAGGGTTCCACGATTCTCTCAGATTTCTTTATAAAAAGTGCTAAATGACGTATGCTAACCTAGCAAGTTTAATTTGGGGAAGAGAAAGACATCACTGACTAAAATAAATAATACAGTTTCACTCGCTGAAAAAGTCGGTTACATGTACCTTCTTTACCGTAAACAAGTGGGTTTTACAATTCGCTTCTGAAGTCTGCAACCTCAGTAAGGAAATCTACACTGTGGATTGGTTTTTCTGATCACTATATAAAGCAAATAAACTTAAACCACTTTGTAATCACATATTTACCCTGCCAAGTGCCTATATTGCAATAAAATGTTTGTCCTTGAAAAAGTGTCCAGACATCATATTTATTTGGAGTGGGGCTGTTTTCATCTTTTAAGCAAATGTCATACTTGAGCTGGGAGGAACTCCTCAGAGATAGAAAAGTGAGTCAGTGTAGTACGGAATTTTACTTTTCTGCCATCAGGAAGGAATCCACAGGGAAGTCATTTAATGTCAGTTGTAATCATGCTTTTAAAATGCATATGCTAATTTCTGTGGGAATCGGATTAGGTCTATAATACAGCAATGGGCAATTACTCTTGATGTAATTGAATTGCTGTTCAAACAAATTTGTTTTCAGTGGGCAACGCTGAGCAATATATCCATTCTTTCTGTAATTATAAACAAAGCAATATTTACTCACCAGTATCCACAGTTGCTCATTCATCCATAAATTCATTCATCTGAAAAACAATGATTGTGCATCTGTTGTATGCAGGTGCTCTAGTGGGTGCAGAGACACAGAAGTGTATACGATGGACATTATCTCATATCATGAAACTCAAATTCTCAGGGTGGACACAGCTAGGGAGAGCTCAGAATGGGTGTTTGCTTCTTTACTTGGCATAAGACTTTTCTATGATCTCAGTTCAGTTCAGTCGCTCAGTCATGTCCGACTCTTTGCAACCCCATGAATCGCAGCACACCAGGCCTCCCTGTCCATCACCAACTCCCAGAGTTTACTCAAACTCATGTCCATTGAGTCGGTGATGCCATCCAGCCATCTCATCCTCTGTCGTCCTCTTCTCCTCCTGCCCCCAGTCCCTCCCAGCATCAGGGTCTTTTCCAACGAGTCAGCTCTTTGCATGAGGTGGCCAAAGTATTGGAGTTTCAGCTTCAGCATCAGTCCTTCCAATGAACACCCAGGACTGATCTCTTTTAGGATGGACTGGTTGGATCTCCTTGCTGTCCAAGGGACTCTCAAGAGTCTTCTCCAACACCACAGTTCAAAAGCATCAATTCTTCGGTGCTCATCTTTCTTCACAGTCCAACTCTCATAACCATACATAACTTTATACCAACAGCTTCAGGCAAGAGAGGAGTCATGTTGGAGAAATCGTGTCCAGCAGTGATGGGGACACTTGGTGTGGCATAAGCTTCCCTGCTCCGTCTCTTCCTTCCATAGCAAACTTCTGGTGGCTCCTCCAGAATTTCTACTTCGGGCCAATAATCAGATTGAAATTGGAGGTGAGGGGGATCATGAAACCGCTTTTGCCTGTCTTTTTCTTAGATTGTATGTTCATCCGGTGTGGCCAGGATGGAAGTGATGGAGGTCTCGGGAGGAGTCAACTAACAGCTCTTCTCTCCTCACAAGCCTGGAGCTAGTCCCGCTTGAGCATCTCTCATCCTTTGCCATATCCATTGTCAAGAAATATCCGTCCCTCCCTTCCCCATCTAGCCAATTCCCACTTTTCCTGTGAGAGGATAGTCAGGCCAGTGCCCCCAACCAGCTCCTGCCCCCAGTAATGCTCTGCTGAACTCTCCCGCCAAATGTCCTTGTCTACTTATAGTCATCCTCTCTCTCTGCTGCAGTTGTCTACTTGACCTGTGCCTTGGGGCAGGGGCCCTGCCTTTAATCTTTGTATCCTTAGCAGAGCATAGGTCCCTGAAGATAGCAAGTGCTCAAGAAATGTTGAATAAATATCCCCAATAACAGATGAAGAGACAAGTGGAGGTAACAGTCAGTGATCCCTTAGCACAGAATCTGTGACTCTGGGACGTTTACCCACCCTCAGTCTACATAGATAGTTCTGTTTTCGTGATGAGACTTGATCATGGGTTTTTGTACACTCATCCCTCTGGGAGGGCAAGTCAGAGCCAAATTGCCTCCAAATCAAGCTACTATGAACCACCTATTAGTTTTGGGGACAGCGGCCTCCACTGGATTTTCCTGAGGTCCTTAAGAAGTTAACAATGTAAAAAGGTCAAGAAGTTTACCCTGAATGGTACCCGAGTCTGTGATGCATGAGCAAATGCTTTAGCAGCATTTTCCTTCTAGAAAGCCCTCCTCTTGAGGTTGGATAAGGAGCAGGGAAGAAGATGTGGCCCCTGATTTTAGGAAATTCAGTCCAGTTGGGTGGTTCTGTGAGAAGAGGGAGAAGGGTTCTGGCAGAAGAAGTGGCAACTGAGGACTCTGCTCAAGAAAGGGCAGGTTTGATTGTTGAACCTATTAAGTTCACCCTTTGATTCTTACCTTTTTGATTTCTTCATGAACTAAAATCCAAAATCCAGCAGCCAGAACCATTAGAGGGAGCTGTGGTCAGAAGGAGTTATAGTCAGAGCTGTGACAATGGAAGGAAATCAGTGGGCTCTATTGATTTAATCATGACTTACTTGATGGGAGAGGGGAGCAATCTAAGGAATGAGTCAACCTCAAGAAACTGGAAAAGGCAGAGAGATGGATTTTCCCATAGAGCCTCAAGAAAGGAATACAGGCCTGCCTGCTCACTCATACTAGCTCAGTGAGACCTGTGTTATAGTTCTAACCTCCACAACTGTAGGATATTAAATGTGTGTTGTTTTTGACCACTAAATTTGTGGTAACTTGTAACAGCAGTTGGACCTCTTAGTTAAAACATAAACAAATGAAACCCTAAAAAAATCCAGCTGTCTCCAGATATTCTGAAGAAATTTTTTATCAAGATCCTTTCCTGCCTTACCTGTCTGGTCCCTACACAGAGGGGTATGCATATGTACTGGGAAGTGTTTGCTTTGCATTAGCAATTCCAAGTGGAATTGTTGGGGTAGGAACCAGGTGGGGCTTATGTTTTGGAGAATGTCTACAAGACATTAAGGTGATTTTGAAGCTAAGGCCTTCAACACCCTGCTCCCTGCCCGACCCTGTTCTGGGCCGCTGCCTGAGTCCGGTGGGGGACAGTTCTCTCTGTACACTGGTTTGAGAGGGATGTTGTGAGGGGGGGAAAAAAGGCATCTTCATTTCTGTCTGTTGGAGGCTTCAAGTTTTGAATTTTAAATTTTTATCCAGAGTTAAGGATAAATTATGTTTTTCCTGTAACATCCAGATTCATTCATGGATTATTTTTTTTTTCACAAAATACTTATCAATATCTACTAACGTACCACAGACTCTGCCAGACCCTGGGAACAGAGTGATAAAATAATCAGCCCCTGCCAGCATTACATTACATTCGGTTATCTTTTCCCCACCAACATTTTCAATTATTCAGTTTAAGGAAATACTTAATATTAATGAGCCTTTCCACCTTTCAGGTCACACGATTCAGAATTCTTCACCAAGTTTACCTATAGACTCGGAACTTGGTTTGCTCTGAGATCCTTTGTGAGAAAATTGTATGGGTGTCAACTTATTGTCTGAACTGGGGCTAACCACTTAACCTTGAAAAGAATTTGTCTGTAAAATGGCAACAACAGCCCCCACATTGAAAGGCTATCGTCCACATTGAGTAAAATGAGGCTCAAAGGAGTGAAGCAACTTCTGAAGGTTACACAGCTAGTAACTCGTTGACCCAGGAGTATCATTTAGCAATCACTACAAAACTGAAATCACTCCAAAAGTCAGTGGTTAAAATAGGAAGCATTTATTACTGCTCAGAAGGCTACGGGTCAAGCACCAGGGAGACAGCTCATATCATCTTGGTTGACTCCCCCAACATGTGGGGGAGGTGGCTGGCTGTCCACTGGTGTGGCCTGTCCATTGCTGGGCAGCTGGGCTCCTCTCCATGTGGTCTCCCATCTTTCAGCAGGCGGGTGCAGGCTCACTCCTGTTGCAGAAGCCAGGAGGAGAAAAGGAGAGAGAGAGAAGAGGCAAAAAGCTCAGAACTGGTGCCACTGACCAAAGCCAGTCACAAGGCTGGGTGAGATTCAGGGATGGAATTGCTTGCAGTCACACGCCGCATTGCGTGTGAGTTCAGGGAAGCCATTAGCTGGGGCATCGATGCAATCAGCCTGCCTCAGCAGCGTTCACATGACTCCTGTTTGATTCACGCTCTTGTCTCCGTAGGACACAGTCTACAAACACTTACACACCCAGCGCTGGCCCCTCTCACATTCTTCCCCAATGTCTGTGCCCTGCTTTAGCCCCATTCTCTACTAGATGAACAAAACACCATCATTCCCAACTCTAACTTTGACCTATCAAAGAATTTTGGCTTTTGCATTCTTTTGGAAAATGAGTCTCTTATTTAAAAGTATTTTTTTTTAAAGATTTACTTATTAATTTATTTTTGGCTGCACTGGGTCTTCGTGGCTGCATGCAGGCTTTCTCTGGTTGCAGGGAGTGGGGGCTACTCTTCACTGCAGTGCACAGGCTTTTCATTGTGAGGGCTTCTCTTGTTGTGGAACATGGGCTCTAGGCACCCGGGCTTCAGTAATTTTGGCTTGTGGGCTCAGCAGTTACGGCTTCTGGGCTTAGTTGCCCCGTGGCATGTGGGATCTTCCCACAGCAGGGATCAAACCCATGTCCCCTGCATTGGCAGGTGGAGTCTTAACAACTTGACCACCAGGTAAGACCCTAAAAGTTTTTCTTTTTAAATTTATAAGCCTTATAAGAAGAAATGTCTAAAAGAGATTCCTTCCCATCTTAGGAATATATACTTCATATACTGCTTAATTATAACAAGGTTATTGGTCATGGTAAATATGTTAATTATGCCAGGAGAGTGAGAAAATTTAACCCGTGACAAGCAGTATTTAGCTTCATATAAGCAAACACCATTCTCTCCAACAAACATCAATAATATTATTTTCTATAGAAAATAATGTTAGTCTTCAGAAAATGTTACAGTCCTCCTCAAAAGGAAAATAAGCACATTTAAAAACCAACCACAAAACAAGTAAAGATAAATTTTACTTGAAAATTTATCCCACCTGGTTAATATTCTGTATTCTTCATAACTCTATGATAGCTGATTTGTACATATTCCTAATCCCTCTCCTTTTCCCTGGAAAAGAATGATCCTCAGGATATAACATTTTAAGAGCACTTGTATCAGATTTTGCCCTTCCAGCTTTCTTGCTAGAATATTGTTGTACCTAGTGACCCATGGGTTCCTTTGAAAATTTTAATGAAGGTTGAATAAAAGATTTGGGGGCTTACATCTGGTAGTATGCCACCTCATTAAGAATGTCCTTTTTTTCCTTGTCTGTCCAACACAAAGGACCATATCAGGACTCACATTGTGCTCCCTCCCATCATTTTAAGCCTTCTTCCTCTAAATTCCTTTGGCTTTTATACTGACAACATTGATTTTGGCACTTTAAACATGCATCATAAAGAAATTTTTAGTGATATCTCATATGTTTTGACTCATGACTTTTAAAAGAGAGGGAGTTTTCCCTGTATGCCTAGAGACTCAATATGTTCATAGAAGCAAAGACTTTTAGGGCTGGAAGACACCCTAAATGTTCACTGAGTGCAAATGCATCCACAGTGCTTGCATTTCCCCTTTAAAACCTCCTGCTTTTGGTCATCCTCCAAGGATGGGGAACTCACTATCTCCCAAAGGAAATTATTTTGTTTTCAGATGACTCTGATGGTTGGAGAGCAAAAATATTACTCTCATGTTCCACTCCTCCTCTGCCACCATCCTCAAGTATAATTTCCATCCCATGGGTCCAGTTTTTTCCGTCAGGGAAATATACAACATTCTAACCACTTTTCCTCCTGACAGATTTCAAACATCTCCAAAGATCTCCAAATAACCGAGATGTCTTTTCCAGACTAAATATCCCCCAATTCACCTCTTTTTATATAACACAGCTTTGAGCTCCTCTGTTGAGTCTTTTCACAGCTCAATTACAAGCTAGTTTCTTGTGTTTTCCTTGAAACAGGCTCCTCAAAACTCCCCCTTCTCCCTCAATAGTCTGCCTCATAGCCTAGCGAGCTTCCCAGGTGGCGCTAGTGGTAAAGAATCCACCTGCCGATGCAGGAAACGTAAGATACACAGGTTGTTGGATCCCTGGTCGGGAAGATCCCCTGGAGGAAGAAATAGCAACCCACTCCAGTATTCTTGCCTGGGGAATCCCATGGACAGAGGAGCCTGGTGGGCTTCAGTCTATGGGGTTGCAAAGAACTGAACACAACTGTAATGACTTAGCACACACACAGGCACTTAGCCTAGCACCCTTTCTCTCGAAAATCTTCTCTCCCCAGCTCAGAAGGCACATTTTTGTCCCTTTCCCCTTTTCTTGTTATCTTCAAAGAGAAACAAAGAGCATTTTTTATACTAAAGTTTTTGCTTTCAAGCACTGTGGGGAAGATACATGAAATAAAAAAGTAAAAACTCTAAAAGTTACATAAAAAAAAAAAAGTCCTTAGATGTAAGTTTCCAGGTCTACCATTTTTTACTCCTTTTGAGAAAGTAAAAGGAAGACTGGTTCATTGTCAGCTCACTGCCTTATTTCTAGAAGTGGGACTCACCAACATTCCCTCTCCACTTACTGACCCTTCCCTAATTTCTGCAAGAAAGCACCTCTTTCCAGAACGTGATTCAGGCAAAGCAAGTGCTTCAATGGTTAAACATCTAGAAAGGCTCCCAGATTGCAAATAATCTCCACTAGATTTGTCCTACTTTTGGAGATCTATCTCCTTTTGGCATTTTGTCATTCTCCTTAGAGATCTTTTGTTGACTTCTGGGCATTTATTGATCAAATATTCTCACACACACACAAAAAATATATATATATATATAGAACAAGAATGCAAAAAATATCAAGGCAGAAATAGGGATCTGGGAGTCAGTCAATGGCATCCATTTGGTAATTGAAGCTCCAGCAATGGATAGGATCTCCTTTGGGGAATCTAAAGAAGGAAAGTGGGCTGGGAAACTTAAGGAACACCCATGTTTGTATCAAAGGAGGAGAAAAAGTCACAGTGAGATAAGTAGGGGAAAAAAGGGAAAGGATATAAATGACAAGAAACCAAAGAGAAGACAAGTTGAGGAAGGCAGGAGTGGTCCATGAGTCAAATGCTGCAGCGAGGTCAAACAGGAGAAGGCATGAAGTGTGCCCATTAGCTCACAAAAAATGCCACTCGTACCTTGGTGAGACAGAAACCAGACCATGATGGGAGATGAAAGTGGATACACATCCATGGCTGATTCATGTCAATGTGTGGCAAAAACCACTACAATATTGTAAAGTAATTAGCCTCCAACTAATAAAAATAAACGGGGAAAAAAAAAAAGAAAGTGGATACACTCCAGTTTGTCTTTATTTGCCTTAGCATGTGTGACCCAAAACTGAACCTATATATTCCAAGTGTGGTCTGACAGGTGGTGGAAAGTGAGATCATGTCCACTTTGACCAATTCACTCTCTTTGGTAATGAAGCTTCAGCCCACATTCAGTTATTTTTGGCAGTCCCACTTACTGCAGCACTCCAATGACTCACAGGAAAGTAGTCTGTTTAAACCTTATGTCACTTCCATACATGGCAGAACTAATACATGACTTCCCATCTCGCGCTTGTGCAGCTGATTTTTAAAACTAAGTTCAGAACCTCATTCAGCTACAATTTACCTTATTAGTTTCAGTTCTTTGTTCCAACCTATAGGAATATTCTTTGTCCTAATTCTGTTATCCTACCTATTAACTATACTCCTGGCTTTACAGTATCCATAAATTTGATTTACACTGGTGTTTCCAACCAAGTCATCAATAATGTCAAGTCCCAAGCATTCAGGCAAGGGTTGGGTGGAAACTTGAAGATATGGCTGGGTCTGAAGCCAATAACAAGTGTTTAATGCTGACACTAGCAGGTCTGAAGCCAGCAGAGTCGGTGAGTATGGTATTAAAGGTTGTTCAAGGCAGGAAAGACAATGGATAAGTAATGGGGCAGAAACCAGGAACTTAGCCAAACCACAACCTAGATGAGCAGATTCAGTATAAAGGACAGATCTAGAAGCTAGAGAAATTAAAAGAATATCCAAAGTTAACAACAGGCTCAAGAGGGAAAGTGACTAATTTTTGGACTTCCAGGTGGGTTTTATTTCTTCTTTTCCACATGCAAGGGTGTGTGTCCTTTAAAATTAAGGGCTTTTGATAAATAAAAATCTGGTACAAGACAGGTCTTCTGGCTCTTTCCTAAGTAGTTTTTCTTAAAAGCCATTTTTTTTTGGACTGGCCAAGTAACCAGCTATGACGAATTCTCCTAACTCTACTGCATCTACTCCATATTTCTCTTCCTGTTCCCAAGGAGGTGAGATTTTATAAGGAATGTTAATAGGGAGCAAGAATAGTTAAGCAAAGGGGAAGAAGGGGGAACATAGAAAATGACTTTTCACTGGGGTTCCTATGTTGTATTTATTTTCTGCCCTGGAATTTCATCAAAGATTAGCATCAATATTATTTTTAACATATATTAGCATAGCTAAAATGAAAACAAGACTGAATGCTGGGGAGGATGAGGCTAGAACTCTCATACATTGCTGGTGGGAATGCAAAACAGGATGTTCATTTTAGAAAACAGATGGGCAGTTTCTTGTAAAGTTAAACACATCCTTACTATGCATGCATGCTAAGTGGCTTCAGTTGTGTCTGACTCTGTGCAACCCTATGGACTGTAATTGGCCAGGCTCTTCTGTTCATGGGATTCTCCAGGCAAGAAAACTGGAGTGGGTTGCCATGCCCTTCTCCAGGGGATCTTTCTGACCCAGGGGTGGAAGCCATGTCTCATGTCTCCTACAGTGACAGGTGAGTTCTTTACCACTATCACCACCTAGGAAGCCCATCCTTACCACGTGACCCAGTAATTCTATTCCTAGGTATTTACTGAAGCAAAGTTAAAATTTTGTTCCCACAAAAAACTTTATGCCAATGTCTACAGTTGCTGTATTAACAATTGTCAAAAACTGCCAAACAACCCAAATTTCTTCAGGTGGTGAATAGATAAACAAACTGGTACATCCATATGATAAACTACTACTCAACAATTAAAAGGCATGCCCTTCTGACATATACAATAACATGGATGAATCTCAAAATGATTAGGCAGGGTGAAAAAGGAAATAGTGTATGATTCCTTTTATATTACAATCTAGGAAAAGAAAAACTATAGGGATAAAAATAAATCATTGGTTACCTACAGGCAGGGGCAGTAGGATAAACTGACTATGAAGAGGCACGTAAGGGGATTTTGGAGGGTGATGAAACCATTCTGCATCTTGATTATGGTGCTTGCTCCATGTATGGTGATGACTTTATGCATTTATCAACAATTGTAAAACTATACACAGAAAAGGGAAGATTTTAGTCATATGTAAATTGTTGTTATTTAGCTTCTAAGTCGCGTTTGACTCTTTTCAACCCCATGGACTATATATATAGCCTGCCAAGTTCCTCTGTCCATGGGATTTCCAAGGCAAGAATACTAGAGTGGGTAGCCATTTTCTTCTACAGGGGATCTTCCTGACCCAGGGATCGAACCAGCATCTCCTGCGATGCAGGCAGATTCTTTACCACAGAGCCAGCTGAGAAGCTCCATATGTAAATTATACCTCAATAAACATGACTAAAAAAATATATTCCCTTAAGTAGCCCAAATTTTCAACAGCAATGATTAATTATATCATTTAATGTTTATACAATAAAGTATTACACAGTTGTTTTAGACTTTGTTAGACTTTTTCTCTGCCCAGTAGCTTATGAAGAATCTTTACAGGGACTTCCCTGGTGGTACAGTGGATAAGAATCTGCCTGTCAATGCGGGTAACACGGGTTCCATTGCTGGTCTGGGAAGACTTCATGCGCCGCAGGGCAACTAAGCCCATGTGCCACAGCTACCGAAACCCGAACACTCTAGAGCGTGTGCTCGACAACCAGAGAAGTTACAGCAGTGAGAAGCCCATGCACCACAGTGAAGAGTATCCCCCTGCTCACCACAACTAGAGAAAGCCCACATGTAGCAAGAAAGACACAGCACAGCCGAAAGTAAATAATAATAAATTGTTTAGATAAGAGCCTTTACATAGGGGCAAAATTTTTCTGTTCCTAAGTTAGAGGTCACCGACTTGTTTTTCCACATTCCCTTGCAGCTAGGGCATGGATGTCTGTCGTATGTTCCTCTTGTGTGTCAGATTCACTCTTAAAAAAATTCCAATTCAAAATCGTGGTAAGAAGAAAGAGAGGCCTACAAAGTAATCCATTCTGCTGAGGGTGGTGGGTTGTGGCAGAGAGAGATGTCCAGAAGGGCAGTGAGCAGCAGCATTCCACCCCCAAAGTCAGAGGTGCAGTTAAGTTCCTGAAGCATCCTGGGGCTTTAATTTGAGCCGTATATTCCTCAGGCCTGGCTCTTGTGCCCTCCAAGAGATTAACACCTTTACATTAATTTAAATTTTAAGTTAATTAATTTAATTAGCCATTCGTGTTGTTGTTTGCAACCAGGAACCCAGAGTGGATAGAACAGTCATTAAAAATTATGTTTATAACCAGAGCCTACCAACATGAGCTAAGACTACATCATGGATATGGTGGCTTATATCATCATGGAAAAATGGGACTTGTGCCTGGCAATGACTTCCACACCAGAAGCCCATGTAGGAGGTGAGTGCCGTCATTCCTGGCAAGAAGCTCTACAACAAGGTACAGCCTACATCACTCATCTAAAACTGGATTCCAAGTCTCCGTTTAAACAGCAGGAAGAAGACAGAAGAGAAAGAGCAGTCTTCCCCTGCAGGTTTCCAAACTCATAGCTGCACTGAACTTCAGAACTTTAAGAGCCATTTAAATGTTTCTGCTGAGCTATTTGATTTTCAATATATCTAGTTGTACCATCCTTGAAAAGAACTGCTAACATGGAGCTTGCAGCAATGTAGGAAAGGCTTAACTACAGCTTTGAGTTTAAAACACACACACACACACACACACACACACACACACAGATTAAATAATTAAATATATATGTACTGGCAAAACATGCCTGGAAGAAAATTTGCTCAAATGGATACAGGGGCTTGGGCAGGTGAGTTTTTAAATGGTTATTATTGTCCTTTGTATCCACTTCCCTCTCTCCCTCCGTATTCCAAAATGAAGATAATCTGACTGTCAAAATCAGAAAAACGTGTGTTTTGAGATATCTCAAATTTGCACTTAAATTCAGCAAAAGATGCCTTCTTTTTTCCTAGAATCCCATACGATAAAGGACTCTTCGGGTGCATTTACTCCTAGCCTTAAGCCCATTGACCCCTATAACTGGGAATGATATATAAGCAAAAGGGAAAAGGTCACTAGAAACCTTGCCAAGTTAAAATTAGCTCTTAGGATAACCATTTGGTGAGTACTGTTCTGAAGGGCTCTGTTGCTTCTTTTGAAGTTCTGATCTTGACTCAAAACTTCTTCATCAGAATTCCTAAGGTGACGCCGTGGCTTCTGTCAGACCCCCTTGCCAGCACTTTCTTCCCAACACGAAAAGCCAGGCACCTGGGCATGGCAAGATCCAACAGACTGCCCAGTGGGAAGTTAGGAACTCCTAGCTTTATTTTTGCTCATGGATTACTGAGGAATCCCCCAAGAGGTCTTACATGAAAGACAATGTATTTAAGCCCATTACTGCTTGCTTGATATGCCTTAAGAAATGACAAATACGAAAGAGGTCACACTCATTAAAGCGCAACATGACGTGTTTTGAAAAACACAACATATGGTCATTTGAAGTCTGAAAATCCTGCTGAGTTTTAAATTTTTCATCTGACTATCTTTTGATGTATAACCGTGTCCTTTCTGATTCTTTGAAAAATAAGAGTTTTGAGATCAAGACCACAGATGGAAACTTTCTCTCAGTGGGTAAAAATCACCTGAAGATTAAGTTGCTAGACTCCATTAAAGGGATGAGATTAAACACATGGACACAAAGCATTTTAAATACATCTCCATGAAAAAGATAATCTAATGATCATTCTTTAAAATTTAGTAAACCCATAAAATTTGGAGAGACACTTCATAAATGAAATATTTTTTCACTTCTAATTATATAATGGTTATCATGGAAGCAGTAACCTTCTTCCACTTAATAAAAACTGGTGACCCTTTATCAATTGAGCAAGACTTAACTGATTGAGAATCTATTGATTAACACTAGTTTGGAATCAGCAGTATTTTAGTAAAATCCCTGGGAAAAGGGATTATGCATTAATTTTATGCTTACCATTTGCTAACTAAATTAGTGCTAAGATGTAAGTGATGAAGCTAATGGAGATGTATGTAAAGTTTGCTTTCTTTTCCTCTTTATTTATTTGGAATTTTAACTCCTATCCCTGGGCCTTTAGCCAAGATTTGTTTGCAGTACTTTTTCCTCTCTGTAGTATTTTAGATGCACCAATAAGATGTTAGTTAGGGTCTTGACTGGTGGTTCAGAAGGTAAAGAATCTGCCTGCAATGTGGGAGACCTAGGTTCAATTCCTGGGTCGGGAAGATCTGGAAAGGGAATGGCAACCACTCCAGTATTCTTGCCTGGAGAATTCCATGGACAGAGGAGACTGGTGGGCTAGAGCCCATGTGGTCACAAAGAGTTGGACACAACTGGGCAACAGTTACCAAGTGCTAGCCTTCCTGTTTTAGTAAAGGCTAATTTAGATACAAGTAACAAAATTCAAATCTACTCAAACTAGCCTAGGCAAAAAAGAAGAGAGTTGATTTTATGGTTACAGAAGTATCTCACTGGAAATGAAGAACCCCAAATCTATCAGGAGACAACTGCTCCATCTCTGAGGTTACCCGGTCTCCCATTTTGCTTCTTTGCTCATCTGCTCTATTATCATCTCTCTACAGAGTAGCTTTCTCCACTTTTCTTACATAGGCAGTACTGTAGCTAACTAACTGCCCCAAGTTTATTTATCCTCATTTCTAGGAACTAGCAAAGACTATAATTCTGAATCTCAATTCCAAATTCCCGGGAGAGAGACACTGTGAGGCCCAGTTTGCATAAATGCCTATCATGACATCTGCATCTCTATTTCTGCTTTGTAAATAAGTTTGTCTATACCAAATTTTTCAGATTCCACATACTTATGTTAATATATGAAACGTTATGTATACCAAGGGGGATCCTAGGGGGTTGGGATGAATTGGGAGATTGTGATTGACATGTGTATACTATTGACACTATGTATAAAATGGATATCAGGCTTCTCTGAGAGCTCAGTTCATAAAGAATCTGCCTGCAATGCAGGAGACTCCGGTTGGATTCCTGGGTCAGGAAGATCCGCTGGAGAAGGGATAGGCTACCCACTCCAGTATTCCTGGGCTTCCCTTGTGGCTCAGCTGGCAAAGAATCCACCTGCAATGTGGGAGACCTGGGTTCAGTCCCTGGGTTGGGAAGATCCCCTGAAGAAGGGAAAGGTTACCCACTCCAGTATTTTGGCCTGAAGAATTCCATGGACTGTACAGTCCATGGAGTTGCAAAGAGTCGGACATGACTGAGCAACTTGCACTTTCACTTTCATAAAATGGATAAGTAATGAGAACATTAGTCCAGTAGTCCCTGGATATTCCCAGTGCAGGGATAGAACCTGCGTCTCTTGTGTCTCCTGTAGTGGCAGGCAGAATCTTTACCCCTGCGCCATGTGGGAAGCTCACTGTAATAATGAGAACATACTCTACTGCACAAGGAGCTCCACTCAGTGTTCTGTGGTGACTTGAATCAGAAGGAAATACAAAAAAGACAGGATAAATGTATATGTAGAGTTGATTCACCCTGCTATTTGGTAGAAACTAACACACCATTGTAAGGCAACATACTCCAATTAAAAAAAAAAAAATCAGCTATAGCCCAGGGATGATGTGACATAGCACATATCTGGCCCAGAGCTTCCTAAGTTTATTTGAACACAGTCCACCCCCATTCCCTGGCTCTGGGTAAGGGTATTGTTGGGGGGAGGCAGCATACTCATTTATAGCCTTCAAAACAGAATTCCTCAAGATACCCGTTTGGGATGTCCTGATCTAATTTACTATTTTAATTGTAGGGAGAGGCAAACTTAGACCCAAAGAAAGAAAATAACTTGCTTAAATTGTCAAGATAATGTCAGAGTATGGATTATGGTTTAGGTCTGAATAATTTGACATATTACTTCTGTCCAACTTTGATAACAAGAAAAAGTATATTGGCTCCCTGGGCCAAAAATGAAGATTGAAAGTTGACTATTTTTGTCCCCTCTCCTCAGCTGGTTTATAAATTAAGGCTTTTTTATCACAAGCAATGCCAAAGAATGTTCAAACTACCGCACAACTGCACTCATCTCACACGCTAGCAAAGTAATGCTCAAAATTCTCCAAGTCAGGCTTCAACAGTACCTGAACTGAGAACTTCCAGATGTTCAAGCTGGATTTAGAAAAGGCAGAAGAACCAGAGACCAGAATTGCCAACATCCATTGGATCGTAGAAAAAGCAAGAGAATTCCAGAAAAACATCTACTTCTGCCTCATTGACTATGCTGAAGCCTTTGACTGTGTGGATCACAACAAACTGTGAAAAATTCTTGAAGAGATGGAAATACCAGATCACCTTACCTGCCTCCTGAGAAATCTGTATGCAGATCAAGAAGCAATAGTCAGAACTGGACATGGAACAATGGACTGGTTCCAAATTGGGAAAGGAGTACGTCAAGGCTGTATATTGTCACCCTGCTTATATAACTTATATGCAGAGTACATCCTGAGAAGTGCCAGGCTGGATGAAGCAAAATTGGAATCAAGATTGCTGGGAGAAATATTGATAACCTCAGATATGCAGATGACACAACCCTTATGGAAGAAAGCAAAGTGGAACTATAGAGCCTCTTGATGAAGGAGAAAGAGAAGAGTGAAAAAGCTGGCTTAAAATTCAACATTCATAAAACTAAGATGATGGCATCTGGTCCCATCACTTCATGGCAAATAGATGGGAAAACAATAGAAACAGTGACAGACTTTATTTTGTTGGGCTCCAAAATCACTACAGACAGTGACTGCAGCCACGAAATTAAAAGATGCTTGCTCCTTGGAAGAAAAGCTATGACAAACCTAGACATAGTGTTAAAAAGCAGAGACATTACTTTGCCAACAAAGGTCTGTATAGTCAAGGCTATGGTTTTTCCAGTAGTCAAGTATGGATATGAAAGTGAAAGTGTTAGCTGCTTAGTCATGTCCGACTCTTTGCGATCCCATGGACTCCTTCTGTCCCACCAGGCTCTTCTGTCCATGGGATTTTCCAGGCAGGAATTCTGGAGCAGCTTGCCATTCCCTTCTCCAGAACTGGATGTGAGAGTTGGACTTTATAAAGAAGGCTGAGTGCTGAAGAACTGATGGTTTTGAACCGTGGTATTGGAGAAGACCCTTGAGAGTCCCTTGGAATGCAAGGAGATCAAACCAGTCAATCCCAAAGGAAATCAATACTGAATATTCATTGGAAGGATTGATTTTGAAGCCCCAATATTTTGGCCACCTGATGCAAAGAGCTGACTCATTAGAAAAGACCCTGATGCTGGGAAAGACTGAAGGCAGGAGAAGGGGTTGACAGAGAATGAGTGGTTGGATGGCATGTCTGACTTGATGGACATGAGTTTGAGTAAGCTCCACGAGATGGAGGACAGGGAAGCCTGGTGTGCTGCAGTCCATGGAGTCGGAAAGAGTCGGATATGACTGAGTGACTGAACAACAATCACAGGCAAGGCCATGTGGAGTCGTGTGTATAGTCGCTCAGTCACGTACGACTCTATGTGTCCCCATGGACTATAGCCCACCAGACTCCTCTGTCTGTGGGATTCTCCAGGCAATAATACTGGAGTGGATTGCCATGCCCTCCTCCAGGGGATCTTCCCAACCCAGGGATAGAATCCACATCTCTGCGTCTCCTGCACTGGCAGGTGGATTCTTTACCACTGCGCCACCTGTAAATAGGGCCCTAAGGCTGATGTAATTAGTTACCAACTAACTTGGCGGCTTGGAGAAGGCACTGGCGGCCCACTCCAGCACTTTTGCCTGGAAAATCCCATGGACAGAGGAGCCTGGTAGGCTGCGGTCCATGGGGTCGTTAAGAGTCGGACACGACTGAGCAACTTCACTTCCACTTCTCACTTGCATGCATTGGAGAAGGAAATGGCAACCCACTCCAGTGTTTTTGCCTGGAGAATCCCAGGGACGTGCGAACCTGCTGGGCTGCCATCTGTGGGGTCACACAGAGTCGGACACGACTGAAGCAACTCAGCAGCAGCAGCAGCAACTTGGTGGCTTAAAGTGACAGAAAATGTGTTTTCTCTCGGTTGTGGAAGCCAGAAGTGCAAAACCAAGGTGTCCACAGGTGATGCCCCCTCTGAAGCTTCTAAGGGCAAAGCCTCCACTGCTTCTTCCAGCTTCTGGTGGCTCCAGGCGTTCTTTGGCTTGTGGCTGCACAACTCCAATCTCCATTTCAGTCTTCACATGGCTTTCTCTGTGTCTTCTCTTCTGTTTCTTCTATGAACTCTTGTCATTGGCTTTAGGACCTACCAAAGATATCCAGGAATGGAAATTTTCATCCTGGAAAATCGAAAACTGTATTTTCTTGAAATCCTACATTTTTTCCCCTCAACTCTGTATCCTTTGAGAAGAAAAATCCCAAAATATTACCCTTTCATCCTTTCCCTTTTGCAACCCTCTATGTTTTTAAGTATCGTATGATATCTTACAAGGCCTCTGTAGTTGCTTGAATGGTGGACCCCAAGAGAAACTCCAAACCCTCACCCATGTAACCTATGAATGTGAGTTTATTTGGATAAAGGTCTTTGCAGATGTCTCTTGGGGGCCTCCATTCAAACCACTACAAAGGTCTTGTAAGGTATCATACAGTACTTAAAAACATAGAGGGTTGCAAAAGGGAAGGGATAAAAGGGTAATAATTTGGGATTTTTCTTCTCAAAAATAAAGGATGTAGAGTTGAAAAAAAAATGCAGGATTTCAAGAAAACATAGTATTATATTTTCCAGGATGAAAATTTATGTTCCTAGGTATTTCCTAATTCATTCATTAATCTAACATTTGGGCCATGTTTTTCAACCTATCACACAAGCTCAGTGTTGTGTTTTTTTTTTTTTTGAAAAAAACTTTCCTGACAAAAAAAATTGAGAGTATGAGAGACAATTCAGATTATATGAATTTTGCTACACCATCATAAAAATTCTTTGAAGGCTTCATCAATTTTCCCCTGGTGCTTCACAACCCTTTGGTATTTAAATCACTTGTTTTGGAAGAAACTATTGTGTTCTAGAGACAAGAGTGTTAAATTGAAAATGAAGTTGGTGTAGGCTAACTTTTTTAGAGGTCAGCTCGTATTTTTATCTTATAATGACTCTTGCTTTCCTGCACAAACTTGTATCTGTAGAGATTGCCTGTTCTGATAAAAGAACTTCTATTAACAAATGAGAATGTGTCAAACAAGTACAGGAAACAGGAATTGTTCTGTTTGCCCTGGGGAGGAGTCGACTTGAGCAGGCAGATGAAGGGCACATGATATTGTGTACATTACTTACATAATACCTTGGGCTTCCAAGGTGGCTCAGTAGTAAAGAATCTACTTGCCAGTGCAGGAGACACCAAAGTTGTGAGTTCAGTTCCTGGGTCGGGAAGATCCGGTGGAAGAGGAAATGGCAACCCACTCCAGTATTCTTGCCTGGAAAATTCCATGGACAGAGTCTGGTGTGCTACAGTCTATAGGGTCGCAAAAGAGTCAGACATGACTTAGTGACTGAGCATGCATGCATGCATGCATACAGTACCTCATACTATTTAAATTAATTAAATGGGAAGACTCATATGGCAAGAAAGATTAATTTTAATTACTCTAAAAGAGAAAATCTTAGAAGAAGCTGAAAGTACAGAGAGCTAACATTCTTCTCACTGTGAAGAAAGAGTTTCTGATAGTTAGAATTGTCCATAAGCCAGAAAGGATCATCACGCAGAGCAGTAACACAGCCACTGTTAGAAATTTTCAACCCATGGCCAATGACCCTGGGATATATTATCAGTGTCCTTGGAGTATCAGTGATTTGGAGTATGAGAGATTATAGGGTGGAGAGGCTGTTGGTATAAAACTCTATAACCTTTGGATTAAGACAATGTGCCATAGAATACTCAATTCAAGCCCGGAAAAACAGATTATCTATCCTCTCCCTTAGCTTCTAAATCATCATTGTTCAATAGAAACATGATATGAATCATAATATAATTAAAAATTTTCTGTTAGTCACATTAAAAACATGAAAACAGGTCAAATCAGTGTTTGTAATATTGTATTTTGTTTGTTATATTTTATTTAACCCAGTATATTTTAAATGCCATCATTTAAACATGGAATCAATATTAAAAAGTCATCAGATAGTCTACATTATTTTTTCATAACAGGTCTTTGAAATCCAGGGTATACATTTATGGACTAACCACATTTTGAGTGCTCAACAGCCACATGTGGCTACTGGCTACCATGTTGAACAGCACAGTTCTAGAATTTGCTGTTAATGAAATCACCAGATTTTCTGGGAGCTAGAAAAAGGAACTTCATAATGCAAGTGCTGGGAAATGGAAGTGTTGGGAAAACACTTCTGATTGACTGGTATACATTCACATGTCCTTGGGTGACTACTCTCGTAATTTCCCTACTTTCTCACCAAAACCTAATATTAAGTAAATAATTTTGCAAACCACCAACTTTTTCAAAATCAACTTCCAACAGACCCACCCTCCAAAAGTAAAGCAGTAAATAACAGCCCTCCAGTGCTTTCATGTTAATCCTACCATACTTAATTCCTTTATTTTATTCTTTTATTCCAGGAGCAAATGCAATTAAAGATATGACAGCTTTTACTGTTTACTAGCTGCTCCTCTTCTCACCATGGGATTTAAGTACTCTCAAGGGAAGCTGCCTTTCCAGTAACACACCATCTCTATGCATCTCATGCAGATGAGACAGGATAAGGAAAGTCATAAAGATAAACTTGCTTGCTCCTTGGAAGACGCTTGCTCCTTGGAAGAAAAGTTATGAACAACCTAGACAGTATATTAAAAAGCAGAGACATTACTTTGCCAACAAAGGTCTATCTAGTCAAAGCTGTGGTTTTTCCAGTAGTCATGTATGGATGTGAGAGTTGGACCATAAAGAAAGCTGGGTGCCGAAGAATGGATGCTTTTGAATTGTGGTGTTGGAAAAGACTCTTGAGATTCCCTTGGACTGCAAGGAGATCAAACCAGTCCATCCTAAAGGAGACCAGTGCTGAATACTCATTGGAAAGACTGATGTTGAAGCTGAAACTCTAATACTTTGGCCATCTGATGTGAAGAACTGACTCATTTGAATAGACCCTGATGCTGGAAAAGATTGAAGGCGGGAGGAGAAGGTTGACAACAGAGGATGAGATGGTTGGATGGCATCACCGACTCAATGGACATGAGTCTGAGTAAACTCCAGGAGTTGGGGATGGACATGGAGGCCCAAAGAGTCAGGCACGACCGAGCGACTGAACTGAACTGAAAGATAAAATGGGCTACCTCTGTAAGCAAAATTTCTCCAGGGCTCAGTCAAAATAATATATTTTTTAACACTTCTCCAAGGAGATTCTATAATTTATTTACAGTATTTGAAGATTTGATAAACTATATACAACAAGCAAAATTAAAACTAAAGCAGGATTTTTCCAGAGTTAACCCATTTTAGGAATCCACGAACTCTCTTGGCATCTACAAGTATAATCATGACTGTAAGAACACCAAAGCAAGAGTTTGGCACAGATGGGCAAGTGTCTCCCAATATTTGATATTCTCTTCTGTCCAGTAAGAGAATCTCCCGAGTTTAAGCTGGACACACAGCTGCTCAGTTAGAGGCTAAAAATCTCAGCCTTCCTTGCAGCTCAGTGTGACCAACTGAATAACTCCTTTTCAGTGAGATGTGAACATAAGTGGTAAGTTCACCTTCCTGATCACATCCTTTATGAAAGAAACTGCTTGCCCTCCTCTCTCTTTCTCCTTCAGGGGGCTGGAAGGCTTAAGTGATGCTGGTAAACCAGTTTTTATCATAGATATGCCTATCAGGGATAGAATAGCAACCTGAGTTCCAGAATGACTTCATAGAGTAGAACTGCCCATCAGGTGCCCTGAATTACCCACTTGCTTCTGAATATTACCCGCGAGAGGAATAACTTTCTTCTTCTTTTTTTTAACATGCTACTTTAAACTTTATTCACTTGGTATTTTTATCTAAAATATTACAGTACTATTAACTCACTTGGTTACAGATGAGTATACACTTAAAGTGTGAGAAAGTGGAAAATTATATTTTTTATAAAAAAGTTTTATTTTATTTTTAATTGGAGGATAGTTACTTTACAATACAGTGACAGTTTCTGCCATATATCAAGATGCCTCAGCCACAGGCATACACATGTCCCTTTCCCTCTTAAACCTCTTTCCCTCCTTCCATCCCATCCCACCCCTCCAGGTTGTCACAGATGGCTTTGGTTTTCCTGCCACATACAGCAAATTCCCACTGGCTATCTATTTTACATATGGTAATACATGCTTTGACACTACTCTCTCAAGTCTTCAAACCCTCTGAGAAACAGCTTTCTATCTTGTATGAACCATTGTATTTGGGTTATTCTCTCAGCCCCTTGGCTTATATCATAATTAATAAAAGGGTTTAGCATCAACATTACTATCATTTGAACTACTTGTCTATTATTTTTAACCATCTTTATACTATATGAGACTATATCCTTAAAAGACATAGGGACTTTTTTTCCTTTAACTTAGAAGAAAGGCTTCTACAACTATTTGTTAGGGCGGAGACTCAGTATTAAATGACATGATACAGTGTTTATGAAATCTTCATAAACTTAGAACAGTTGCAAATGAAAAGTCATTATGTTAACCTCAAGCTAACAATCCACAATAGGAGTGTGCTAACAGTGTTTGTGCAAACATTTTAGCCAACTAATGTTTTTAGCTCACCTCCAAGGTAACATAATACAGCAGATATTCACATGCTTCCAGAATAATTGGTTTTTCAGGCACTGTAATATAGCAGGAGGGACAATGAAGTACACAGAGACACTATCTTTTCATCCACTCCATGGAAGGGGTTGTTTATCTGTATATAAAGCTGGCTCTAGTTTTTTGGGAGACTGATTCAATTCACCACTTAAAAGAGACTTTATAAAACAATCTCATAATATGTTAACTATCTAATTTCTGATGTGTTTGTTAATGTGACAGCAAACCTAATTAAACCTGCCACTGGCATATCATTCTATTAATTTTTCTTTCACTGCTCTCATATGATTCAATGTAATACTGTCAACATTTACTAAGTGTCCACGGCACACAGAACACTCCTGAGGGACCTGGCAAGAAAGATAAGGACTGAAATGTCCTGTATCTCATTTCACCTTTCTGCCACGTAGGACGCTATAGGACACTCCCTCCATGAAACATGGCAATCCTTTGACTTCCATGACTCTTTTCAAATGGTCTCATCTTTTCTCTGCTATTTTTTTCACTTCTTAAATATTGGAGAGCCCCAGTGTTCCTTTCTGAACCTTCTGTTTTCACCCTTCATTCTTAGCTTTTTTGGAGTCACCAACCCCTTGCAGAATGTGATAAAATGCACCCTGTGGGAGGGCTTGTTGTATATAATTTTAGGATTACCTGGACATCGTGAAGCAGCTGGTGACTCCCTGTGGGTCCTTACCCCTCAGGTGAAGAACACCTTTCCATGGCTTTAACTACTACCTTGGTGCCTGATGACTCTCAAATCTTTTATAACTAGCTGGGCTCCCCTCCCATGCCCCGACCCTGTCCCATCCTTCTCTCTCCACACCGATATATCCAGCTTCTTGATGCATCCCTTCACCTGGATATCAAACGGCACCTCAAACTCAAACTCAATATTTGAACTTATCAGTCATTTGCTCTCCAGTTACCCTTCATCCTATGGTTTCCATTTTGGTGAGTCACAACACCATTCAATAAACTGCTCAAGTTATAAAGAAATAAAAGCATCAACCCAGATTACTACTTCTAAAACAGTGTTTGTCGAATGATTAAGTGAACAAATGAATGGAAGGACAGATTAAGTATGATGGAGACAACAGAGAATAGCTATTAAGAATGATATAGTGAAGCTTAGGTTCAAATGTACATGAATGCTAAAGGCTTGCTTAACTAAGCAAAGTCTTCACCCACAGGAATATATATTCTTAAGTACCCATTAGGACAAGGTACTGTGAGAGGCACTGATTTCATTAAGGATTAGACTTTAACAGTGTTTTCAAAGAAATGACGAACATGGTTTGTCAGAAAAGAGGAGTAACAGTATTTCAAGTGAGATAAATATTATTTAAATTTAATTAATCTTACTACATGACCAATAAATGCTCAATTATTAATAGCTTCTCTAGGTCCTTTATATTGTACCTTCAAAGATTTCATCATAGTTTATACATAGTAGCTGTTACAGTGGACACTCAAGAAAATGGGACACGTTTCAGAGGTTAAGATCATGAAACCTGGCAGCTTTGCCTCCCTGAACTCCTTTAGCTCCTTCTCTGCCTTTCTCTGATGGCACTTATTTTCTGTTGCATTTTATACAATCTGTGTGCAGCTTTTATCCACCTTAGGTTTTTCCTCTCACTCCCAGCCCCTCCCAAAGACTGTACATACTCAATTGTGTGCCTTATATCTGAAAGGGGAACATTAATTTTTTTTTTAACTTTTTAAGCTGTATTGGGGTATAGCCAATTAATAATGTTGTGATAGCTTCAGGTAAAGAACAGTAAATATTTTACATCTGGAAGGGGAACAGTAAATACTGTCAATGAATGTTTTTCAATATCAACAATCCCATTTAAAGATAGTATCAAATGTCCTATAAATCAAGGAAATTGTTACAACAATTGGTTATATTTATAGAGTTTGTCATGTTTCCCAATATGAAAGCTGCATACCAAACAATTAAGCAAGTTACAGATGTTTTAGTACTTCAAGGCAGCAAGGAACATGCTAACCCATTTTAGAAAGTTATTCATGAGGCAAGGTATTGGCTGGTTAAATGCTGCCTCCGGGGGCAGACTGTGTGTTGGCTGGCAGGTTGAGGGACTCTTGGTGTCTCACTTTCCTCATCTGGAAAATGAGAATTGTAATAGTACTCCACAGAATTGTTAAAAGGATAAAAAATAATGTATACACACAATGCACACAGAATGGTGGTTGAATTCATTGGACACTAGCCATCATTTTCTTATAATCCCAAGAAGAAGAAGGGGGGGTGATCATGATCATTTATTAAATTAGGAAAGAATGAGATTTTCTTCTTCAGAAAATATGATGTGGACAACATCTCTCCTATCTTCCCAGCTCAAAACATTCCCAGGACCCCCAACTTAACCATGACATCACAAATGCCTAGATGGTATGTTGCAGGGAAGAGTCAACTCTGACTCCACGTTGGATCTGTTTTTTTGACTTTAACCTTTGCTTTTCATTGCTTTGTTATTATAATTATACATAAAGACCTGTCTTCGGGAGCCCTGGCCCTCTGCCTGAAGAGATTAACACATCCCCTCCCTGATGTTGGCCATTCCAGGCGATATTTACAAGATAATGGTCTTTACTTCCCCAGCTCCTCCCCTTCTCTGTCCTATAAAAGAACCCAGCATCCCAGCCCCCTTAAGAAGATGGTTATTTTGAGATATTAGTCTGTCATCTTCTCAGTCTTCTGGCTTTCTGAATAAAGTTGTATTCCTTGCCTCAACACCTCCTCCCTTGGTTAAGTGGCCTGTCATGCGGTGAGAAGACAGAGTCTGGACTTGGTAACAGGTATTTTTAAGATGTAGGTAAGAGTTGAAACACATTGTATTTTAAATTAAATAGGTATAGATTCCACACAAACCATGTTCTATCCTTTTTAGCATTCCCTACTCAAACAACGTATTTCCCTTCCCAAACCAAGATAACAGATTTTACTGTGTGGTTGTTCTCGTCTCTAATCCTCCCCACTCTTCACCCAAAAAAGCTTCCAAGAATTTAAAGAAAGGCACTGTATCTAACCAAATCTAGGGCACTATGTAAAGAATTAATCAGGGAATTCCAGGCTGGCTAGTTGACCTTGCTGGCCTCCTGCGACGTTCTCAATCTGCCATTACTGTCAGCCCACTATTGGCAAGGCTTCAGGCAAGGTCAGAAGAGGTGAGCAGAGGGTGTGGCTGCAGCTTAAAATTGCAGCTGAAGCTACAAAGAATAGTACACTTCAGAGAGGGGACCGTGAGACACAATGAAACAATAGCCTCTGATAGTCAACCCAGTCATGGGATGATGAGTGACAGAGGGCTGCCTTTGCCTCATACAAGAGCACTTCTTATAAGGTTCTGGAGGCTCGCTAATGCTTCACAGGGAGATGTGTCTGCCACAGGGAACCCACAGATAAGCAAAGGCCAGCATTCCTCAACCCATATACATCCACAGACACTATATTTAACATTGTTTAAAAAGGTCATGGCAGGGTAAAGGATTTTAGCACTGCTTAGAGAAGGAATGTTTTCTGAGCAAATTTTCAAAGAACCCTAGAGAACTGCTTTATAATTCCTACAATTGACTGGTAAATCTAACATCTAATTCTCTACCAAAGACATGTGTGTTGAGGGGTGGGGTTGAGGTACAATTGACACGTGGCATTATACTAGTTTCAGGTGATAACATAATGCTTCAATATTTGTGTGTATTACAAAATGATTACCACATTAACATCCATTACCACACGGTTAAAAAAATTTTTCCCTGTGTTGAAAACTTTTAAGATCTACTCTCTTAGCAACTTTCAAATATGAAATAGTGTTATTAACTATGGTCGCCATGTTGAACATTATATCCCCATGACATTTATTTTATAGCTTGTAACCAAAAGTGTGATTTTTATATTATACCTAAAGTGGTAAAAATTGGGTGCAATTTTTTTCTCTCTTTGTAAGGACAAATGGAAACAGACAAAAAAAAAAAAAAAAAAAGACACCAAATTTATCAATATGAATGTTTCTGGGCAAACACTGTTGAAAATACAGCTTAACTTAAAAAATTCTTCTTCCCATAATTTTTACCGTGTTTTACAATCAGTTACCGCAGTCTGCCCAATTTCTTGGTGACTCATTATTACATCTTTCTTAGCAAAGGAGAAGACCTGTATTTCCTGTTAGCAGGATTTTCCTTTCCTGAATTTGTGCAACTTAATTATACTGTTTTTTTTTCTCCATTTTATTCAAAATAACATGATGGGGAAAGAAAAAGCCAGGCCAGGAGCACTAACTGTTGTGTGTTCATATGATCTGAGAGAATCTTATAGAGCTGGGGGAAGGAGATCCCTGGACTTCAGAGACCATGTAATAGAGTTTGGGTGATTACATAAGTTTTTATTTAAATTGGGACAGTTTTGAAAATGAAAGAGGACACTAATCAGATAAGATAATAGGACAATGCTGTAAATCAAGAGGCAAAGGAGAATTTATGGTCATCCTAATATGGTGGAAATGGTCTGGACTTATAACCAAATCACGACCATACCATTTCCTTGCTTTTGACCAGTGCAAAGTGATAAAACCTCTGTGAACTTCATCTTCTACATTAGTAAAACAGGGATAATAATTCTCACATGTTAAGAGAGGGGAGAGGGACCTGGCATAGTATATATCCTTTGTAAGTATTATCCTGATGATGTCTGCATGTGTATCTAAAGTTCTTCACCACAGACAGCACGATACTATGAATGGATTAGGTTAAACTGCATTTGAGGTGCAATCAGTTGCCTCATCACAAATCCCTACTCCAGGATGGCAGCTGGAGAGGTCATCAGGAAGATTCCTATAGAGGTAGGGACTCCCTATTAGAGGTAGGTATAGATTTCCCTGGTGGCTCAGTCTGTAAAGAATCTGTCTGCAATGCAGGAGACCCAGGTTCCATCCCTGGGTCAGGAAGATCTCCTGGAGAAGTCAATGGTGACCCACTCCAGTATTCTTGCCTGGAGAATCACATGGACAGAGGAGCCTGATGGGCTACAGATCAAGGGATTGCAGAGTCGGATATGACTGAGTGACACACTACAAGTACATTTCTAAAGATCATTCTATTTAACATTTGTAGTTCAGTTTCTAAGGCATGTCTGACTCTTTGTAACCCCATGGACTGCAGCACACCAGACTTCCCTGTCCTCCACTACCTCCTGGAGTTTGCTCAAGTTGTTTAATTTAACAAGTGTCAAAAGTGAATTTTCATTGTTGAAATTAGTGGTTAGTCATCATAATGGATGTTAGAAATAGTTCTCATTGGTAGAAATTGTGATTTCCTGTTGGGGTCCTTTAATGGACCGGAACCTGGGTGGTCCAGAGTCAACGATGAGAAAGTGAAAGAAGGAAAGAGGCTAATGTTCCCTGGGTTATGCAGCCGGCCTTCGCGCTCCAGGGAATCAGTCAGAAATAGAGAGAGAGAGAGAAAAAGAAAGACACGGGGACCCAAGCTCTGATGGAACAAGGGTGCTTTATTGAATTCTGTAAGAGTAAATATACTTGTAGCTTCTTCAGATAAAGATCAAGAGACTAGACTTTACAAGTTACCAAGGAAGCAAGGAGCAATAAAGACCATAAGGCCAAAAGGCGATCCACATCAAAAGAGGGTCGTCAGTAGTTACTTTTCACCATACTTTTAGTGTGGAAAAGCTAACGAAGGAAATGCATGCATTCCTCACTCCCGGGAGAGGCTTGCCTCTCCTCTTAATTCCTGAATATCCAGGAATTAATAAGGAACAGAGGATTCATGACAGATCCAAAACAGCACACAGGAAGCCTCCTGTTAAATGCTTCCTGACAATTTCCAAGATAGATGGACTAGCTGAAACATATTAGAGGCACTCCACTCCAGCATGAACAAGTTGTAAAAAGCTGAACCATCAGAAATGGTGTGTGGGAAGGAGGGCTTCCAGTGGGTTAATGCTTACTAAAAGGGTGATAGAATCCTGGCTCTGGAATATTGTTCATATGTCTCCAGCAAATCTTCCATGTAAGGTCATGACTGCAGAATCCAAAAGGACCAAGCCCTGGTACTTCATCAGACTCCCAGAACAGGTGCTATATGCTACTGTGTCTGCTTGCTAAACAAATGTTTGTTTCACAAATATCTGTATGACAGAAACTGGTCTAAGAGGTGGTTTAATTATAAACTGGTTATGAGGTTGTTGGAGAATAGTCAATTCTCATCCCAATTCCTAAAGTTTGGCCGCTATCACTACAAAAATAAGCCAGCAGTCTTGCATAATTAAATTATTTGCAAGTTAGCTGCTGCTTCTTAACCACTGATCAGTAATGTAATTCCACATCTAGAATTTCAGCCCATCTTTGGGGGCCATATGGGATGAAAAAAAAAAAAATGAAAAACTGAGGCTTAAATAAAGTGACTTGCATAGAATGGTAAATGGTAGATCCAGGTTGAGAGCTCAAGACGTGATTTGAAGCTCAATGCTTGGCAGTGGGCACAAAGCAAATGTGTGTGTGTGCTCGCGTGTGTGTGCATGCGTGCAGACACACATCCACGTCAGATGGAGAGGAGGAATGGGAAGAAAAGGGAAGCAATGTGAGGGGACATGGAGAAAAACCAGATAAAAGTTAGACATTAGAATACAGTGCCCTGGGAACCTAAAGAAGTACTAAAATTAAGTGTAGGCCCCTAAAGAAGGAATAAAAAAGCTCGGAAGATATTTGCTCAAGAGCTAGCTCTAGTTCTGAAAATAATAGTAAAATAACAGTTCTATAAATAACAACAAACTCTGCTGGAAAACAAACTTATGGTTACCAAAAGGGTAGGGGGAGGGCTAAATTAGGAGTTTGGGACTAACATATACACACTACTACACATAAAAAAGATAATCAGTAAGGATCTGCTGTATGGCACAGGGAACTCTACTCAATACTCCGTGATAACCTGTAATGGGAAAGAATCTGAAAAAGAATAGATACGTGTATATGTGCACCTGAATCACTTTGTTGTACACCTGAAACTAACAATACTGTATATCAACTATACTGCAATATAAAATAAAAATTAAAAAAATAACAAAGTCCATTAATCTTTAGCAGTGGACTAAGAATAGTACATTTGTACCCTTGAATCCTACTCTCAAAAAGGGGAAATTTTCTCTTCTGCTCTTCATAATAATATCAATGGCTATTATTTACTGAGCTCTTTTAGGTAGTGCTAAATATCTTACACACATCATCTTATCACCTTCACAACACCTCTATAATGAAGGTATTACAACAATTAAACAATTTGATCCTCAAAAAAAAACAAAACAAAACACTGGGATAGGTCCTATCGGTTGACCAAAGAGTTCCTTCGGGTCTTTTCCATATGATGTTACAGAAAAACCTCACACAAATGAGCAAACTTTTTGGCCAACTCAATATTATTCCCATTTTACAAATGAGAAAACGAAGGCACACAAACGTTCTGTAATTTCCCTAAGATCACATGGCTAATAAGCAGCACCGTTGGCTCAGAGTCACTGTTCTTGGCCATTAAGCTACCTACGCAAGCTGTGCAGAACGTTGTTGAACGGTGCTGACTTCAACCCTTGTGGCCAGCCTAACATGTGAAGTAGAAGCTGTGTTGGTAGTACAAAATGTGGCTTTAGGAGAGAGGGGCCAGAGGCAAGATGCACTCATTTGTGAAGAGCCATGTGACTTGGAGTTGTTGCTGATACATAAAGCAAATGACAAATGGCAAGTGAACTCGAGACCCAACCACAAGGGTGAGCTCAACATGAAACATGACAGGAGCAAAGCCTCTTCCCTGACAGTGCTGGTGCGGGTGCCGCAGAGAGAAGTGAGATTATAATCTGAAGTTGAAGTGATATTTAAGATCTCAACTCTGACTGAGAGGTGGAAAAAGCCCTGGGGACATCTCTGCAGGGTACTGAATCATTCAAATTTCCCATTCTCTTTCTTGGAATTTGGAAACCTCAGTTCGAGAGCCAAGCACGGAGTCAGTCCACACCATTCACCAAGTAACGTTTCCTTCAAGTATTCTTTGTAGGGCCCTCAAAGTCCCTACCTGTAAACGTAGAATAAGTACTGTCTTTATTTATTTAATGTTTGCAAGATTGGGTTCTCAGGAAGAAAAATGCTCTGCAAATTCCACACATTCTCAAACAATAGGAAAAGTGATTTGAAGAATGACAAAATCACCACTCCCAAATTCTACACTACAGTTTGAGGAGAAATTAGATCTGTCATACTCAAGAATTCAAGTCATTTAGAGGCAACTGCTGCTGTAGGTCAGTCTCACACAGCTGGTCACAGCCTCCTGGGATAAGTTCTGAGCCCTCATATTAAAGTGGAGACTCTCCTTTATGCTTGTGACTCCATATGATTCCAACCAGGGCTCCAACCCCTCCCTACTTTCTGATTCATCCACGTAAGCAAGTAAGAACACCAGGTGAGCATACATATTTATTTACATAAGCTGCAAGGCTGCGCAAACAAACCCTCACCTGGGTAAAGGGCAGTATATCAATGGCTCTTCTTACCATTTTTAATGGGCTTTACACATCTAAAATCTCTTCCTTAGTCTTTTAAAAGTCCTTATCCCTGTTCTCTTCCCACCAGTGTTTTTCCTCCTGTACAACAGAAAAGGTCCCTCTCATTTAACTCTTGGTGGTGGTGGTTTAGTCGCTAAGTTGCGTCTGACTCCTGCAACCCCATGGACTGTAGCCTGCTAGGCTCCTCTGTCATGGAATTCTCCAAGAAAGAATACTGGAGTGGGTTGCCATTTCTTTCTCCAGGGGATCTTCCCAAGCCAGGAACTGAACCCTGGTCTCCTGCACTGCAGGCAAATTCTTTACCGACTGGGCTATGAGAGAAGCCCTATTTAACTCATATCCTTTTTATTACTAAGTATATAAGTTCTAAAATAATGTCTGTGGGTTTTGAAATAACGAATATCAAAATTTCCGTGTGTTCACAAATTGCTAATTAGCTAAGAATTTCTATTATTTCCAGTAAGGGGTTGAAATGGGTTCTTTTTTTGTGAATATATTTTTCTTTCACTTCCATGGGCTCCACTTTAGATCTGTTAGGTTACATTGCTTTTCAGGCCACAGCTTTTAGCCTTATGGTTTTGCAGAGATTAGAGAAAAATGGACTCAACGATTGGCTAGAAATGGAATTTCAGTAAGGGAGAAAAAGTTGCTTACTATTTAGCAAGTCAACAAAGATATGTTCTATGTTCTCATTATACACTTTTAAAATGCAACGTTAGCTTAAGAACAAATAAGCCAAGGGGAAAAAACAAACAAACAGAAAACGCTACACATTAAAAGCCGGTACTTCTCCTTCCTAAGGACACCGTTCTCAGTGATCAGTCAGTTCAGTCGCTCAGTCGTGTCTGACTGTTTGCGACCCCATGGGCAGAGCACGCCAGGCTTTCCTGTCCATCACCAACTCCTGGAGCTTGCTCAAATTCATGTCCATGGAATCGGTGATGCCATCCAACCATCTCGTCCTCTGTTTTCCCCTTCTCCTCCCGCCTTCAATCTTTCCCAGCATCAGGGTCTTTTCCAATGAGTCAGTTCTCAGTGACAGTTGCTAGTCAATTTTGACTTCTTATAAATGCTTGGAACATCAGGAAGGCAAAGAAAACTGAGTTACTTCCAATAATTCACTACAAATAACTGACCTGACCACATTTCAATATAACTGAAGGTCACTGACTATTTTTCCATTTCCTTTGTTCCAGTTTTCAAATTCTGAATGATTGGTCTTGACCTTTAGCTTGCCATGTTCTCTGTGTCAGAGCCAAGAACAATTCCCAGGTATTATTTACTCAGCTAACTTCATCACTAAAGCTGCCAAAGAGGATCCAGGATGAAACTAACATAGGGGTTGCAGGTCTGTACAAAGGATAAAATTAAATATTGCACAGAAATGACCTCATGTGTTTTCACAGCCTCCAAGTAAGTAGATAAAAACTGTATTATTACCACTTGATAGATACGGAAACTAAAGGGATAAGGAAACAAATAAAGACATCCGACATTTACTGAGAATCTGTAATAGGAGAGGCACAGTGTTGAGTTCTGGAACATACACATGAATAAGCTGAAGTCAACACCCTCCAAGTAGTCACAATCTAGTGGACATGGCCGACTGTGAAAAAACAACAATGATACAGACACAGAATACAATGAGAGGATGACATCTGATAGCTGGAAGGTTTTGGAAGGATTTTGTGGTGATGAAATCTGAGCTGAGACTTAATGGTTAGGCAGTATTCTACAGACAAAGATGGTGGGACGGCAGAGGGGCCAGTTAAGATCAAAGGCACAGAAAGGATATAACATGAGACTCTCAGTTATCTCATAGGACTTGAGTGCAGGGCAGGGGCAGAAGGGAGATAATGTGTTCAGAGGGTTTGTAGATATCCTTGAATGTCAACTCTGGTAGCAACATAGAGAAAAGTTAGGGTGGCAAGGAAATAATTTAGGCTGCCACTGTGATGGTCCAGGAAAGAAGTAATGGAGGCTTGAACTGAGCAGAAGTAGCACTATAAAGAAAAGTAGTGATAGCAAAAGTAGACTCTACATAATTAGCAAGTGATTGGACACAGATTGTGAAGGAGGACGATGAGTTGAAGATGATTCTGACAGATTAATTTGAATCACTGAACACATTACATTTGAGTTTACCCTTGGACTAGACAGAAGGGGATTTCTATTAGGGAGGTCTAGAGATCAGGATGGGCTTCCCTGGTGGCTCAGATGGTAAAGAATCTGCCTGCACTGTGGGAGACCTGGGTTCGATCCTTGGGTTGGGAAGATGCCCTGGAGGAGGGCACGGCAACCCACTCCAATATTCTTGCCTGAAGGATCCCCATGGACAGAGGAGCCTGCAGGCTACAGTTCATGGGTTTGCAAAGAGTCAGACACGACTGAATGAACACACACATACACAGATCAGGACAGCTAGTGAGTTACAAATCAACCACAGCGATATGATGGCTGAATTCACAAGAGGGAAAGAAATCACCAAGGAATAGAGTACAAAGAGAAAACCGACAGAGTTTTATAGAATACAAAATAGAGTACAAAAAGAAAACCTTAAGATGCAGGAAACACCTGCATTTTAAGACAGAGATGAAAAAAAAAAAAAAAGAGATGGACAGTGAAAGCGGAAGAGTCATGGGGGTCACCTGAACAGACGGTCTGAGAGGGAAGCAGATGATGCAAGAGATAGAAATCAAGGACGAAGGGCTGAGCTGCTGAGGCGAGGACTAACTGATTTCTTGTGGTCACACAGGTCATGCCCTCCCTCCTAAGCTCCGCACCTACCTACTGATTATCACACAAGAAAAACAATGGGGTTTATCAAGAGGAACTTTCTCTTCTCATTTTGCCAATGGTTAACCTGGGACTTGGTCATCAAAATAAATTGCAAGTTCTAATCTTCATTAAACTTCTTTCGCAGCTCACACTAGTTTCCTGACGTTGAGCTTTTCAGATGACTATTATTAATCAAGTATCAGGCCTCCCGTGCCCTCCTTCACTCTGGTTACACATTAAGGCTTCCGAGTCACAGAGGCTGGTTGGAATCTAACTAAGCAGCCTGGAGAGACTTGTAGCCTAATTTCTCCGAGCTCGGTTTCCTGGGGGCGGTGGTACTTACCTAGTCAAGCTGAGAAGAGTGCATGAGAGAATGCAAGTAAAAACTCTCAGCACATTGCCGTCAAAGGCTCAATTCATTTTTGCTCTTAACGGTATTGAAACTTCCCTGAAGAAGAGGCCTGGTCTCCTGCATTGCAGGCAGATTCTTGACCATCTGAGCCACCTGGGAAGCCCCCAAAGAGACTATCATTCCCTAAGGCGTGCAGCACTGACCTGAGGCCGTGTGAGCCTCACTCCTGCCAGCCCGCAGCGAAACGTATTCTCAGGAAGATGGATAAAGAGCTGACGGGTTTTCCCCTGGACCCTGCAGACCACGGAGGGGGCCGCTGGCTGCCAGGCGCCGGGGCAAGCGGGATAGCAGGAACCACTCCAGCCCCTCGGAGGACCACACGTCCCAGGGTGCAGCGCGCCCACCAAGGGTGGCAATTTGGCCCGGGTGGGGTCGGACTGCGAACGAGCCCGGGGAGGAAGCGGTGCACGCTGGGACCGGTAGTTTTCGGGTCTCAAGTGCACCGGTCGGAGGACGGCCGAGCGGAGAGGTCCCTCCCCAGTCCCGCCTTTTGTCCACGTCTCACTTCTGCCGACCAATTTTCTCTCCTGTCCCCGGGAGCCAGCCCTTCTCCGATCCAGTCCCCATTGGTCCTGAGGCGCAGCGTGCCCGGGCTCTACCCGGAAGTAGCGTTTGGGAAGGCGGTTTCCTAGACTACGACACCGGAAAGCTGGGGGAGGTGCCCCGGGCTGCTGAGGGCTGAGGGCGGTGGCAGCGCTGGCGCTGGGGACCGGCTTGGTGCCTTCGGGAAACTGCTCGGCGACGGCGGCCGTTCGCGTCCCTCCGCATCCCGCCCTCAGCACGGCTCGCAGCCCCTTCGCCACCGGCGTCCGGCAATGTGTCCCACCGGCAGGGCGTAGCAGCTGCGCGTGCGCGGAACCGCGGGGCCATGAGCGAAGCCGGCGGCGGCCGGGGCTCTGGGTCCTCGGTCCCCCAGCGAGCGCCATGGAGCCTGGTGGCGGCGACGGCCGCGCTGTGCCTGGTGTCGGCCACGTCCGTGTGGACGGCGGGGGCCGCGCCCATGAGTCGCGAGGAGAAGCAGAAGCTTGGGTAAGGGTGCTTGACAGCCTGGGGGTGGGTTGCCTCGTGAGGCTGACCACCGGCAAGGGTGCTTGTCATTGCGACCCGGGCGCGCAGTGGCCTCTCCTGTCGCGATTGGGGACGGCTGTTTCCTCGAGAGGACCCTTGCGGGGTGGACAGGGTGCAGGAAGACGGGGGCCCGCCGGCCCGCGAGGCGACCTCGGGGGACTGTCTCGGGCTGTCGCCCGGGCTGTTTGTGACCTGTGCAGGTTCCTCAAGAACAGCCGCGGTGTGTCAACGCAGCTGCCATGTCAGTGGCCCGGGAAGGGGGCTCCGGCCGGGGTCCCTGCGCGCGAGAGATATGCGGTCGCGCTTCATTCAGAGACGTGGTTAGATTTCTCGCAGCAGTGAGCTCCCAGGTGGGAATAATGCGGCTGATCTCCCTAGTTAAGGAAATCATGTTTACACCTGTTACGGAATAGGGGGCGTTCATTGGAACTTGAACTTTACGCATTTTACCGTTTCCTTTGCAGTGTTTTCTTGCACTGCATCTTCATGGTAGAACAATATTGGATGGTAGTGTTTCGTAGCCCAGATTAAGTATACCTATTCACTTTACTCAACGTAGTTTTATCAGTCTTGAAAGGCATAGAATCATCAAGCTGTGTGTATAGCATTTCATTTGGAGTCAGTATTCCTAATATAGGCCAGGTCCCACAGATGAATAAAGGAAAAGCCAGGAACCGGTAGAAAATGGGCAAAGGGCATGAAGAGTTAATTCACACAAGAGGAAATGCAAATGTTTAATAAACATGAAGCTACTCAACCTCATAAATGTGAGAGATGCAGATTAAAACAATGAAATAGCTGTTTTTTTGCAATCGGGTTAGTAAATACAAAGCAGAGTGCATGAATAAAGTACTGCCTGGATAGTTGAGGTGTGAGAAGAAACTTGGTGGGAGTGTAAATTGCTGTACTTTACTTACAGTCTCCAGAAATTTAAATTGTCTGCATTCGCTGATTCATTAATCCCATCTCAGGGAATCTATCCTACAGAAATAAAAGCACCGTTAAAGTAGAGATAGGTGTACAAGGATGTGCATTGTGAAATAGCAGAGCTGTCCCTCGGACCATTCATATTATGGAATAAAACTCAGTTGTCAAAGAGGAATTAGGCCATCAGAAGGCTGCCCAGAATATATTCTGAAGACAAAAAAGGTGTAAGTTATAGAATAATATCTGTGATACTATCCCCCCACCTTTTTTTAAAGAATAAATTGTCTAAGCTCAGAAAAACATGGAAAGATGATTACCTTCTGGAGTTATGATGGAGATGACGTGAAACCATCAGGATTTGTTTTAGATACAGACTTCCACTGTACTGAAATTGTTGCTAAGTCTTGTATTAGTTTTTAATAAAAATAGCAGGAAAAGACACTTGTTGGAAAAAAAGTATCAGCTATCCAAACAAAATTGACTAATAAACTCTAATAAGGGTCTTAAATTTTCTCTTTATAGATTTAATGTAACACTGATAACTGCTTTACTGAATACTCAGTGTTCAGTGCCAGGTACTTTACATATACTGTCTCTGTAACCCTGTTTTTTAATAAGGTGAATGCAATCGCCGTGTTGCAGATGAGGAAATTGAAACTCAAGGTTGATGTGTTCAAAGTTACAGAGCTAAGTAAACGGTGGAGCCAGTATTCAAACCAAGTGCTCCCACATGCTTCAGAGCCTGTGCTCCCCGCACTTTGCTGTAGTTAGTTCCATAAGCCTTGGAAAGAGATGCTTCAAGTCTGTTAAGGAGAGCAAGTATTTTTATTTGACCATCGCTCCCTTCCACCCACCCCCCTTTTTAAAAAATTTCTATTCTCTTATTTATTTATTTCTTTTGCCACACTGCACAACATGGGGGATCTTAGTTTCTAGACCAAGGACGGAATTTGTGCCCCTTACAGTGGAGGTGCAGATACTTAACCACTGGACTGCCAGGGAAATTCCTTCCCTTTTTTTATTAAAAATTTGTGTTAAGAGAAGTCACTTGAATAACTTATTTTTGACCAAGATAAAGTTTTAACTAGAGCGGGCCAACCAAATTGCGTTGAGATTTCAGCTCAGGTTTTGAGATCGTTTATGAAAGTGGTTACAATTATTTAGGCTTGTTAATTTAGATTGCCTTATGCTAGGATAAGATTATAATAAGAGTCTATAGCTACAAATCACAAATACACATTGCTTGACTGTTTTCTCCTCTGGGAGTTTTCAGGAGACTGAACTTTGATTTGTTAGGTTTACCTGTACAATTTTTTTCAAAAATCCAAATAATGATTTATGATAAAAAGCAGAAAATGTCCCATCCCTCACCCTTCCCTCCAGACTAAACTGATGATAAAAACTGAAATGGAGAAAAAAAAAAAAAACTGAAATGATTAGGATTAGTAAAAAACTGCTTGGTTACTTGCAGTTTATAGTTTTTGGAATAATTTAGCTTGTAGTCTTATACTTTATGGAATTCATTTATTGTTTTTGTGTTTTAAATGTTGCAGCAGTTGTTAATGTTTTTACTTTAAAAATGAAGTGTAAAACAGTTCAATGTCTGTAGCATATTGGCAAGCAATGTAACTTTAGAAAAAGCTGACTTACAGAAATTATTTACAGTGAAGAAAGAGTGGACCTGATTTCCAATACATTTTTATTCTGTTGTTAAAGATATAAAACACAATAGAAAATTGTGTTTCTGTATAATACAGTAGTTATTCTACCATTCTTTATTTAAATATGATTGTTAGGACTTATATGTGTAATTAAGAAAGTGAGAGAGCTCAACTGGATAGTAAATACCTCCAGTTTGAAGTATGATTGGTGAAATTTGGTGATCATGGGATGGTCATATGCTTCATAAATGTAAGAATTGGAAAATAATGTGTCATTTGCAAACATGATTTATTCATCATCTTGAAGCTAGAAGGCAAAGTTGGGCTAACATGTTAATGCTAATGTTATCTGTGGTGTATATGTCTAGGCACTACTATTACCAGTTACAGGAATTTGTCTTAACAGTAATTTTTTATTAATTCTATTTCAGGGGAAGAAAAAAGGAATTTCCATATTCCATTTATCGATATCAGTGCTTAAAGGGAAAATTGAACTCTTTTTTATGTTTTGGTTATTAGCTAATTTGAGAGCTCTTTGTCACCTACAATATAATAAAAAAAATGTCTAGAAGGATTCTTTGAGATACTCCATAATTTTCTGAGATAACTTGATCCATATTCTATCATACATATAAACATATAAAGAATTAGTGTTTTAGCAAAGTGGCTTATCACCTTGTTTTCCCTGAGCTACCAGGGAAGCCCCTTTTAATGATTAGGTGTTTTTAAATAATCATTATTTATAAAAAGTTGGTAGGACTTAGCTTGTTCAGCTCATAAGGTTGAGTGTACTTGATTTTGCTGATTATTAGAGCAGGTTCTGGAAATTAGTCCTTCTGTCTTCTGGCTTTACTGTTAACCACTATTTCATCATCCTTGATTACAGCTTTTAAAATGCCAATTGCAGTACAACAGGAGGTAAAATAAAAGTAGATCCAGCCATTTTCTTTAAGACTCTTAATTCTTGACATTAATGATTGAAAATTTGGGAATAATAGTAAGAATTAATACAAGACTGTTACTGATAAAATGTTTTTCTTTTGTTAATTATCGGGAGACTTGGCCTTGCCTCGTCATAACATTGACTTTTATAGTCTTTCCTATAAGCCTCACTTCCCCAAATTTAAGAGTGTTTAATTGAAAGACTGATTTCTTGGTCTCAGTCTTGCAGATTTTGACTTAGTAAGTCTGGTGTTTGTTGTTGTTTGTTTTAGTTGCTAAGTCCTGTCGAACTGTTTTGTGACCCCATGGACTGTAGCCTGCTAGGCTCCTCTGTACAAGGGATTTCCCAGGCAAGAATACTGGAGTGGGTTACCATTTCCTTCTCTAGGAGATCCTCCCTACCCGGGGATGGAACCTGCATCTCCAGTGTTGGCAGATTGATTCCTTGCCACTGAGCCACTTCAGTACTTACTCTTAAAAAATTGGAGACCTTGTTACTTATCTGATGCTTTCATGGATTATTTTGGGTAATCCTTTCAACTGAAGTAGATGCATTAGTCTCATTTTTCAGTTGATGAGACTGAGGATTTTAGAGCTAGGATGTGCCCTGAGGACACAGGATTCAGTTCAGTGCCTCAGGCTCTGCTTACTCTGGGTAAGAGCTCTCGGTAGAAAAGGAGCCTGGCTATAGGGATTGGATCTGATAGAGTGCCTGAAGAACTATGGAGAGGTTCCTAACATTGTACAGGAGGCAGTGATCAAAACCATCCCCAAGAAAAGAAATGCAAAAAGGCAAAATGGTTATCTAAGGAGGCCTTACAAACAGCTGAGAAAAGAAGAGAAGGGAAAGGCAAGGAGAAAAGGAGAGAAGTACCCATCTGAATGCAGAGTTCCAAATAATAGTGGGGAGAAATAAGAAAGCCTTCCTAAGTGAACAGTGCAGAGAAACAGAGGAAAACAATAGAATGGGAGAGACTAGAGATCTCTTCAAAAAAATTAGAGATACAAAGGGAACATTTCATGCAAAGATGGGCACAGTAAAGGGCAGAAATAGTATGGACCTAACAGAAGCAGAAGCTATTAAGAAGAGGTGGCAAAGAGACACGTGCACCCCAGTGTTCATCGCAGCACTGTTTATAACAGCCAGGACAGGGAAGCAACCTGGATGCCCATCAGCAGGTGAATGGATAAGGAAGCTGTGGGACATATACACAGTGGAATATTACTCAGCCATTAAAAAAATTCATTTGAACCAGTCCTAATGAGATGGATGAAACTGGAGCCCATTATACAGAGTGAAGTAAGCCAGAAAGATAAAGACCAATACAGTATACTAACGCATATATATGGGATTTAGAAAGATGGTAACGATAACCCTGTATGCAAAACAGAAAAAGAGACACAGATGTACAGAACAGACTTTTGGACTCTGTGGGAGAAGGCCAGGGTGGGATGTTCTGAGAGAATAGCATTGAAACAAGTATACTGTCAAGGGTGAAACAGATCACCAACCCAGGTTGGATGCATGAGACAAGTGCTCAGGGCTGGTGCACTGGGAAGACCCAGAGGGATGGGGTGGGGAGGGAGGTGGGAGGGGGCTTCAGGATGAGGAACACATGTAAATTCATGGCTGATTCATGTCAATATATGGCAAAAACCACCACAATATTGTAAAGTAATTAGCCTCCAACTAATAAAAATAAATGGAAAAATAAATAAATTAAAAAAAAATAAAGTAACTATACCCCAATAAAAATAAAAAAAAAACACCTCAAAAAAAAAGAGGTGGCAAGAAAAAAAAAAGAGGTGGCAAGAATACACAGAAGAAGAAAAAAGAATATAAAATATATAATAATATAAAAATATCTTAATGACCCAGATAACCACAATGGTGCGATCACTCACTCACAGCCAGACATTTTGGAGGGCAAAGTCAAGTGGGCCTTAGGAAGCATCACTACGAACAAAGCTAGTGTAGGTAATGGAATTACTCCTGAACTCTTTCAAATCCTAAAAGATGATGCTGTGAAAGTGTTGCACTCAATATGTCAGCAAATTTGGAAAACTCAGCAGTGGCCACAGGACTGAAAAAGATCAGTTTTCATTCCAGTCCCAACAAAGGGCAAAGCCAAAGAATGTTCAAGCTACTGCCCAATTATACTCACTTCATATAGTAGCAAAGTAATGTCCAAAAATCTCCAAGCTAGACTTCCAACAGTATGTGAATCGAAAACTCCCAGACGTTCAAGCTGGATTTAGAAAAGGCAGAGGAACCACAGTCAAATTGCCAACATCCTGTTGGATCGTAGAAAAAGCAAGAGAATTCCAGAAAAAATTATTTCTGTTGCATTTTTTATGCTAAAACCTTTGACTGTGTGGATCACAACAAGCTGTGGAAAATTCTTCAGGAGATGGGAATACCAGACCACCTTACCTGCCTCCTGAGAAATCTGTATGCAGGTCAAGAAACCACAGTTAGAACTGGACATGAAACAGTGGACTTGTTTCCATGTTCCAGATTGGGAAAGGAGTACGTCAAGGCTGTATATTGTCACCCTGCTTATTTAACTTCTATGCAGAGTACATCATGGGAAATGCTGGGCTGAATGAAGCACAGGGTGGAATGATGATTGCTGGGAGAAATAGCAAATACCTCAGATATGCAGATGACACCATGCTTATGGCAGAAAGGGAAGAGGAATTAAAGAGCCTCTTGATGAAGATGAAAGAGGAAAGTAGAAAAGGTGGGTTAAAGCTCAATATTCAAAAAACAAAGATCATGGCATGCAGTCCCATCACTTCATGGCAAATAGATGGGGAAACAATGGAAACAGTGACAGACTTTATTTTGTTGGGCTCCAAAATCACTGCAGACTGTGACTGCAGCCATGAAGTTAAAAGATGCTTTCTCCTTGGAAGAAAAGTTATGACCAACCTAGACAGTGTATTAAAAAGCTGAGACATTGTTTTGCCAACAAAGGTCCATCTAGTCAAGGCTATGATTTTTCCAGTAATCATGTATGGATGTGAGAGTTGAACTATAAAGAAGGCTGAATGCCGAAGCTTTTGAACTGTGGTGTTGGAGAAGACTCTTGAGAGTCCCTTGGACTGCTAGGGACCAACCAGTCCATCCTAAAGGAGATCAGTCCTGAATATTTATTGGAAGGACTGATCCTGAAGCTGAAGCTCCAATACTTGGGCCACCTGATGTGAAGAACTGACTCATTGGAAAAGACCCTGATGCTGGGAAAGATTGAAGGCAGGAGGAGAAGGGGACAGAGGATGAGATGGTTGGATAGTATCACTTACTCAATGGGCTTGAGTTTGAGCAAATTCTGGGAGAAGGTGAAGGACAGGGAAGCCAGGCTTCCTGCAGGCTTGCAGTCCATGGGCGTCCTGCAGTGCTGCAGTCCATGGGGTCGCAGAGTTGGACACGACTGAGTGACTGAACAAACAACACAGGGAGTTGACTCCTGGCCTTGCCATTTTCAGTCAAGGCAGGATGACCTTGTCTAAGTCACGTCACTTCTTGGTTTCTCATGTTCCACATCTATAATATAGTAATACCATTACATAAGGATTGTTGTAATAATTAAATGAGTTAATATATGGAAAGCGTTTAAAACAGTGACCAGCATATATTAAATATTACAAAGTAAATATCATTATTGCTTATCCAATATTCTGACAGTGCTGTGGTTTGTCCTGTTATATGTCAGTGAAATGAGTTTCTGAGCAGTTCTGTCATGCTCTGAGAGCCAAAACTGCCAGTGCATTTCCTGCTTATTAGGGGACAGCCTACATAATTAACCAGGTTGTGGTTAACCAGGCAAAATCTGGTGTGGGGATCGGAAATCTCCACTTTAAACAGTCATTTTGGAGTTTTGAGAAACAGAGTTAGCCAAATACACAAATCTCTTTTTAAGGATTAGTTTTCTTACTTCAGGAATGAATACTGTTTATTGACTTTTGACAGTTTTTTAAAGGAACAAAAGGTACAAAGTAGAATCATAAAATATAGCTTTTGGAAATGTGACCAACATATTAACAAATATATGTTAAACGAGGCATTAGTGATCTTATTTGATTTAAGGGGAAAGGCAGAGGCTTGATAGAGTATTGTTATTTTATAGTAATACACATTCCCACCTGTTTTTTTTTTGGTCGAATGTTTAGTATAAGCAATAAATGTTAACAATAATTATTTCTTTGGGGGCTCTTTATGTTTTCCCCTTTGGAGACATTTATATTAAGTAATTTTGTTACAAGGTAACTGTTTTTCATCAGATTTTCTTCTCTCTGCATGGCATGCATCCTTCAACAGTTTTCTTAGGAAAGAGTATAAGATGAATTTTATATGAATTTCTGGAATAGTGAAAGTTTGGCCTAGCTATGTGTGATTCATGAAAGCTTATCTGCTAACACTGGTCTATTTCCTGACTCTCTTTATGTTCCTTCCTAACTAAATATTTCTTTCATTTTTTGTTTGTATATGTTTATGAAGGAGCATTAACTTTTTGAAAGGCATTAAGTAGAATATATTTAACTTTCTCCCATTTCTGCTCTTTTAATAGGAATCAAGTACTGGAAATGTTTGATCATGCTTATGGTAACTATATGGTGAGTAGAAAACTTATCTTTAGATACTATTTATGTGAGCTGATTATTATGTGAGCGCAGTCAACTGGGAATTTTACAACTTGAATTAATAAATTTAATTTCCTTTAAAAATTCATTTTTAAAGGAAGTTTTAAGAAATAGTGTGAACATAGGGTAACAGGGTGTACCTGATAGTGGTTCTTAGAGAACCAATATATTGAATAGGTAAGAATAAATTTAATTAGATTATGAAACTGTATTTAAATAGTTTCTTTTGATGCTATCAATGGTGTGTATTAAATAGTTTGTATAGTTAGATATGGTAAATATAAACATGAGTAAGATATTATCTTTGCCTTAAGGGAAATGCTTCTCTTAACTAAACAAAAAAGTATTTACAAAATTACTTTATTCACTTTATGAAGAAAACCATTGCTTTAAGAGCGTCAGACCATCACCTACGTTCTGTCCAAATGATATCCTCACAGTGGGCCTTGATTTGAATATATTTTGCTTTCTAGATATGCTGGTCCATATTATTTTAAAATGCCTTAGTGCTCACTTGAGATAAAATAACAAGTTTAGTTTTGCAAAGCAAAACATGTTCTGGAGACCTATTGCACAATAGTGAATATACGTAATGTTGCTAAACTTACTCTTAAAAATGGTAAAGTTTATGTTCCATGATTTCTACCACAATTGAAAATTTAATTTTAATTAAATAGTACAGAGCTAGGAGATGGGGAAGGGCATTTGTAGCTGCCCTGTGACCTCTTGCCCCCCGCCAGTAAAATGATCTTAAAATACAAAAAAAAAAAGAATCATAATAGTTTTTAAAAGATAACTAGCCAGCGAATTTTAGAGGTCGAAAGATAATTTTACAAGTAAATTTGTGTAGTTTTGATAAGGTTAATCAGATTATTCTGAGAATTACTTCTTATGAAGTAATTGTTATGTCAACATATCTTCTATGATTAAGGCCTGTAAGTGTAGTTGGGGAAAGTTCGGCAAAGAACTAAGTTTAATTGATTCTGCTGTGTTTTTCAACTGATTCTGAATCCATTTTTCTGTTACCCAAATATCTTCATTTGTTTACATTATCTTTATGAACATGTAAGTACATACGCTTTTATACATTAAAAAAATTTTTTAAGCTTGTCTTACATTTGATAATTCTTATTCCCTTCTATATTGTACAGCTTTTAAGAGTACATACTGAGTTCTTAAATGTTTTTAGGATATAATGGTGATGAAGTTCTGTGTGTTTTTAACCATGTTGAAAACACAGTTTTGAATTCATTTCTCAAGACTCGGCCATTCCCTTAACATTTCTTTCAAAATCATTTATCCCTGGTTAATTCAGTTTGGGCAAAGCATAATTTTCTCTAAGCTAATAGTTTTGGGGTGGCCAAGTGGATCTAGGTTACACCTTCAAACCAAAGCCATGCCGTAAATGCATGCTTTTGGTTCCAAAGTTGAATAAGATGTTATACAGCTGCATTAATTCAATACATCTCACTGTGAATAGGGTCTTCTTTTGTGAAGCACAGTATCTTTAACATTTTGTTCCTTATTAGGTAAACAGCTGAAAGTTATATCAGTACATTTTTTCCTACTGTAGAAATGAGTTTCTGACAGAGCAGCTACCAATGGCAACCCTCAGAAGACTTCCTGGTCCAGTTCTTATTTATGGACCCTCACTGGGTAACTTTTATTACAATCATCTGCCTGCAAGATCTAAAGGAGAGGGATTTCATTTCCAAAGACCAGAAACTCTTGGAATTAACACCCCCCGCCCTCCATTTTTCCAGTGGCGTCACACCCATCTGCAGTCCGCTGCAATATGTATTTTAAAACGTTCAACTCTTTTACGACATGAGTGACTCTGGCAGTGTACTTGTGCTGGGCTCAAACTGTGTGACGTTTGTAACCCAAGGTTTAGTCTAGAATTCACACTTCCCCTTTTCAGGTTCTCAGCTAACGTGAAACAGTTCTAGAATGTTAAACAGAGACCAGGTACCCTGGACTTGTTATATGAAGTCATTTGCAATTTTTTTCTAGTTCCTATACTCAGAAACACTATTAGCTTGTTATAGAGTAAAAGTATATATAGATTTTGGAGTTAGATGGGTTTGAGTTCAAATCCTATGTCAGTTATTTAGCTTGGACCTTAAACAGATCATTTAACCCCCTTGAGCAGTGTCTTCCTGTGAAAAATGGGGATGAGTACAAAGGATTATTGTAGAGTATAAGGTTTTTGAGATCACAGGGCCATTTTCTTTACTTTTTAATAAATTCATCTTCTATATGTCCTATATTTAACTAGCATCATGAAAAAATGAAGTGAAATGTTAGTCGCTTAGTTGTGTCTGACTCTTTGTGACCCTATGGACTGTAGCATGCCAGCCTCCTCTGTCTGTGGAATTCTCCAGGCAGAAATACTTGAGTGGGTAGCCATTCTCTTCTCTAAGGATTTTCCCAACCCAGGGATCAAACTCAGGTCTGTTGCATTGCAGGCAGGGCTACCAGGGAAGCCCAGCTAGCATCATACCTGCTACATTAATGGTTTTTTTGTTCTTGAAAGCACTGATTTGAATTCTTATGAAGGTATAATCAAATTTTTTTTTGCATTTGATTATTGTGATATATCTTTACCTTTTAAAATCAGAAATTGTGTAATAAATTTTATCAAAAGTATACGTTAATGGTAAATTTGGGGTTGTACAAATCTGTTTGCTGTAGTCAGTTGCCTTCTGTGCTAAGTGAAGTCGCTCAGTCATGTCTGACTCTTTGTGACCCCATGGACTGTAGCCTACCAGTCTCTTCCATCCATGGAATTTTCCAAGCAAGAGTACTGGAGTGGGTTGCCATTTCCTTCTCCAGGGGATCTTCCCAACTCAGAGATTGAACCCAGATCTCCCTCATTGCAGGCAGACGCTTTACCATCTGAGCCACCAGGGAAGCCCTTTCTGTGCTAAAATGGCTTTTAATAAATGTTGAAAACTTTTCATTTCTTACTAGATTTTAAAAATATTACTCTCCAGTCTAGTACACAATTACAGCAATTCTTTTAACTTTCTTGGTTCTGGGAAAACAATGTTATTTTCCAAAGACAAGCAGAATAATATTGAAAGCGAAAACTCTGGAAATGGAGGAGGACACCCTGCGGTAGGTCTGCCACCTACCAGCTGGGTTACAAGGGAAAGTTACCTCATCTCCCTGAACCTATTTCTTCATCTCTCTAAAATGGTTTGCCTGCCTCATGATGTTTTAAAGATTAAGCAAGTTAACATTATTAAAGTACTTGGAATTTGTGTCCAGCAGATAGGAAGCACTGTGTGTTTACTGCTGCCAGCTACTGCTGCTATCATCACGGCTACTAGCGAGTCATTGTCTACCTGAGACTGAAGTGGCCCTCCTAAAATTTATCTAGGCTTTAACTCAGAACTCCTTCCCTAGATGGTACACAGAACTTTCTTCAGACACACTCATTCTGTCCTGTTTGAGGCATGCCGTCTTTGAACTTTGTTTTTCTTTATGATTCCCCAGGTTTTAGTAATGCTATTTTTCAATTACAGTGCCCTGCCAGCCTTAGGTAGATTACTAAATCTTTGCCATCTCTTGGTGTTACATCCAAGAATTTTCTGATTTTATCAATTGGTAGCTCAGCTGGTAAAGAATCTTCTGCAACGTAGAAGACCCTGGTTCAATTTCCTGACTCTGGACGATCCCTTGGAGAAGGGATAGGCTACCTACTCCAGTATTCTTGGACTTCCCTGGTGACCCAGATGGTAAAGACTCCACAATGCAGGACACCTGGGTTTGATCCCTGGGTTGAGAAGATCCTGTGAAGGAGGGCATGGCAGCCTGTTCCAGTATTCTTGCCTTGAGAATCCTATGGACAGAGAGGAGCCTGGCGGGCTATAGTCCATAAGGTCAAAAAGAGACACGACCCGAGAGGCTTAGAACATGTGCATTCTGTCAACTAAGAATATTATTTGGGGCTGCCTGGAGAAGGAAGTGGCAACCCACTCCAGTATTCTTGCCTGGAGAATTCCATGGACAGAGAAGCCTGGTGGGCTGCAGTCCATGTGGTCACAAAGTAGGACACAGCTGAGCGACTAAGCACACAATAGCATAAATACTAACACCTATAACTAAAAAGCCTCTTGATGAAGGTGAAAGAGGAGAGTGAAAAAGTTGGCTTAAAGCTCAACATTCAGAAAACTGAGATCATGGCATCCGGTCCCATCACTTCATGGGAAATAGATGGAGAAACAGTGGAAACAGTGTCAGATTTTATTTTTCTAGACTCCAAAACCCCTGCAGGTGGTGATTACAGCCATGAAATTAAAAGACGCTTACTCCTTGGAAGGAAAGTTATGACCAACCTAGATAGGAAGGATATTAAAAAGCAGAGACATTACTTTGCCAACAAAGGTCTGTCTAGTCAAGGCTATGGTTTTTCCAGTGGTCATGCATGGATGTGAGAGTTGGACTGTGAAGAAAGCTGAGCACCGAAGAATTGATGCTTTTGAACTGTGGTGTTGGAGAAGAAGAGTCCCTTGGACTGCAAGGAGATCCAACTAGTCCATCCTAGAGGAGAGCAGTCCTGGGTGTTCATTGGAAGGACCGATGCTGAAGATGAAACTCCAAATACTTTGGCCACCTCATGCGAAGAGTTGACTCGTTGGAAAAGACCCTGATGCTGGGAGGGGTTGGGGGCAGGAGGAGAAGGGGATGACAGAGGATGAGATGGCTGGATGGCATCACCAACTTGATGGACATGAGTTTGAGTAAACTCCGGGAGTTGGTGATGGACAGGGAGGCCTGGCGTTGCGATTCATGGGGTCGCAATGAGTCGGACACAACTGAGCAACTGAACTGAACTGATAACGAATGTACTTGACATCTCTAGTCTCAATCAGACTGGTTTATCCACAGTGAATTGCACAGATGACTTTCTTTTTTCCCCAAATAAAATGAAATTAGATGTGTTATTTGGCAGTTTTTGCGTGACCTTATTTAACCTTAGACCACAGCCACTTTAGGGCTTCTGTTAGCTTGTTTTTAGTATTTGTGCTGAGGCCAGTCTGCAGACTAAATTAGATGACAAAATACATGTATTTATTTAGGCCACCAAATACAGAATTGTTTTGGATCTGAGTTCCCTGATCTGATGATCTCTGTCTTCTAATATTTTTCCTGTTGACTATAGATAACTCCGTTATCAATTATTGTAAGCAGAAAATACCTAAACATTATAAATAAATTCTGAAAGAGTTGGTAAGCACAGTAGCACAGTTTCCTTTAGCTAGAAGCATCATACCTATTCACTTCTAAACTTGCTTTCGTGAGTGCACAGGCTGCCCTGATGACTCAGACGGCAAAGCCTCTGCCTGCAGTGCGGGAGACCCAGGTTCAGTCCCTAGGTTAGGAAGATCTTCTGGAGAAGGAAATGGCATCCCACTCCAGTACTCTTGACTGGAAAATCCCATGGATGGAGGAGCCTGGTAGGCTACAGTCCATGGGATCGCAAAGAGTCAGACATGACTAAGCGACTTCACTTTACTTCATCTTCGTGAGTGCACAGTTCAAAGAAAAATCTGTATTTATCCTTTAAACAAAAGGAACTGTTTTAAAATGTAACTTTTGTGTGGATTTCCAGATTTGTGTAGGTTTTCTTAGAATTATTTTTTCCTGATTTTTAAAAAACATTTTTTGTTGTGGTAAAAATATACATAAAATTTTACCATTTAAACCCTTTTTAAGTGTATGGCATTAATTATGTTCACATTGTTGTGCAAATGTCACCATCCATCTTCAGAACTTTTTCATATTTTCATTTGAAACTGTACCTAATGTTTCTTTTTGATAGTTTCTTAATCAAAAAGTAATTCTATAAATAAATAAGTTTAAAAGTGGTATTAAGGATCAGGAGTAGGGAAGATACAAATACATGTGTATGTGCAATTTTTGTGTGTAAACGATTGTAGGACTACCTTTTATTAATCATTGTTCCTTGACCTCTACTTTTAGAACATTCTAAGAAAACTGCCAAAGTAACTTAAATTCTATAGTGTCTTCTCGTAGCTTTTTTTGTTTTGTTTCTTAAATCATACTGTGATACTCTGTGTAGGATTTTGACTCAATAGAACCACATCTTCCTATATATTTAGGTAGAATTTACAGAGAAAAGAATTTCCGATTTCAAATGCATGGTTCTGTGTTGTACAGTTGTACACAGTTGTTTAATTACCACCACGTTTATGACACAGAACATTTCCATTTCCCCCAGAAGCTTTCTCATGCTCCTGTGCAATCAGTTCCTTTTCTCCACCTCTGACCTCTAGCAACCATTGTGATCTGGTCTTTGCCACTAGTTTTCCCTTTTCTAGAACTCCATATTAGTGGCGTCTTAGAATATGCATGTAGTATTTTGGTTCACATTCTTTCCCGTAGTGTGATTTTGAGATTTGTCCATGTTGTTGGAGATATTATAGTTCCTACTTATTGCTCAGTAGTATTTGTTGATTTGGTAAAACACCATTCACCGGTTGATAAATATTTGCAATGTTTCTAGTCTTTGGCTCTTATTAAAAGACTGCTGTGAATTTGAGAATGCAGATTTTTATGTGGACATTCATTTTCATACTTAGGAATGGGATTGCTGGATCATATGGGAAGGGTAAATTTAACTTTTTATAAGAAACTGCCAGACTTTTCTAAAGTGGCTGTAACATATTGCATTCCTCATGAGAAATTTAAGAGTTTTAGTTACTCCACATCTTCTCCAACACTTGATATTTTCAGTCTTTTTAATTTTAGCTATTCTAGTGGGTGTGTAGTGGTATTTTGTTGTGATTTTAGTTTTATTTTTCCTGATGACTAATGATGTTGAAAATCTTTCCATGTGCTTAGTATATCTTTTTTGGGTGAAACATCTGTTCAAATCTCTTGCTATTTTAAAATCAGGTCATTTGTCCTGTTATAACTGAGTCATAAGAGATATATTATATTCTGGATATTAGTCCTTTATCATATGTATGTTTTACAGATATTTTCTTCCTGTCTGTACTTTGCCTTTTAATTTTCTTAATGTCTTTTGAAGTATAAATGTTTTAACTTGTGACCAAGTCTAATTTATTCTTTTTTCTTTTATGACTTATGTCTTTTATACCCTACCTAAAAAAATATTTGCCTAGCCCAGAGTCACAAAGATTTTCCTGTTTCCTTCTAGGTGTTTTAATGATTTTAGCTTTTTCAGTGAGACCTATTATTACTCATTCTGAGTTAATGTTTGTATATATGGTATGAGGTAAGCTTTGTTTATATTTTTTTCTTTGTGGATATCCAATTATTCTAGCATGGTTTGTTGAAAGGAGTATCCTTGTCCCATGGAATTACTTTAGCACTTTTGTAAAATCAGTTAACTGTATATGCTTGGGTCCATTTCTAGACTCTGTATCTTTTTTCCCACTGATCTAAATATCTATTAGTCCATCCATATCAGTCTTGAATTAAGTGATATTAAGTCCCGAAATCAGGCAGTATAAGTCTTTCAGCTTTGTTCTTTTTCAAAATTGTTTTGAATATTTTAGATATTTTGCATTTCCATGTGAATTTCAGAATCATGTTGTCAATTTCTAAAAAAAAAAATAGCCTATGGAGATACTGATTGGGATTATGTTGAAATCTATACATCAGTTTGGAGAGTTTGACTTCTTAATAGTATCAAGTCTTTTAATCCATCAAGATTGTGTCTCTGTACATTTATTTAGTTCTTAATGTTAGCAGTGACTTTGCAGTGTACAGGTCTTGCACATTTCTTGTTAAATTTACTCATAAGTATTTCTTGTTTTTAATGCTCTTGTAAATTATAGTCTTTCAAATTTTAATTCCCAGTTGTCCATTGATGTCATACAGAAATACAGCTTTTTCTGATAACTTGAGATTCTTGCTAAATTCACATGTGATTTCTAGTAGCTTTTTTGGTAAATTCCGTAAGGTTTCCTACATGGTCGGTCATGTGATCTGCAAAAAAAGATTTTTTCCTTCTTCCTCCAAACTATGTACCTTTTATTTTTTCTGAGAGCAGTAGCTAGGACTTCTTGTATGATGTTGAAAAGAAGTGTGAGATCCTTGTCTCACTCCTAATCTTGTGACAAAAGCAGTTAGCCTTTCCCTGTTAAGTATGATATTAGCTGTGGGTTTTTAATAGATGCTCTATATTCAGTTCCTTTCTATTTTTAGCTTGCTGAGAATTTTCATCATCACAGGGTATTTATTAAATTCTGTCAAATACTTTTTCTGCATTATTGATAATAATCCTGCTAAAAATATCTGTTGGTAGCAGGACTTTATTTTATTACAACATTATTATTTATTATCATTTATTCCATGTAATATTATTTCATAAGTTCATTTTATCATTGATCAAACCAAATTGATTAACATATTGAAGAATTTGGAAACTTTTGTTCTTGAGTACAGACTTCTAAAGCTTGCCAGCATTCTGCTCTGTGCTTAATTTAAAATCTTATCAGATAACTGCAGTTTTGTTACTTTTTTCTCCTCAGTGCTGAGAAACATTTCATAAAGTAGTCAAAGGACTATATGTTAAGGGTAGAAGTATTAATAATTTAATAGTTTAGATAAATGGAATCCTAAACATCTGAAACATGGCTTAATATAAGTAGTGAACAAAAGGGAAAAGGAATATTTGATTTGGGGTGAAAAGAGAACTGAAAAATTATGTAAGTTCAGTCAGTAACTAGCATGTGCTATCTGTATATAATAGTTTATTAGATATCATTTAGTTTTTGTTTTAGGAAGGAATATCTTACCTGCTTCAAGAAGGGAGGTGAGGTGTTTAAGGATCTGTAATAAAACATTTAAAATGTATATAATTTTAGGGGGAATTAAATAGATTTGGTGTCTTCAGTAGCTCACTATTATAAGTAAACAGTACTTCTGTCTTATTGTTGGTTTTAGTAGAATAAAGTCTCTTCCCTTTGGCTAGTTTTTGGAATTGGCTTTACGGAAAAGTCAGTTTTGGATGCTGCTTTGATTTGAGGTTTTTTTTTTAAATTGTGTATTTATTTATGGCTCTGTGGGGTCTTTGTTGCTGCGCAAGCTGTCTCTGGTTGCAATGAGTGGGGCTAGTCTTCATTTCAGTCTGAGGGCTTCTCATTCTGGTGGCTTCTCTTGTTTCGGAGAAGGCTTCAGTAGTTGCCATTTCCGGGCTCTAGCTCGATAGTGGTGGCCTACAGGCTGAATTGCTCTGTGGGATGTGGGATCTTTCCCAGATCAGGGATTGAACACATGCCTCCTGCGTTGACAGGTAGATTCTTTACCACTGAGCCACAAAGGAAGTCCCTGATTGGGGTGTTTTGAAGCTGTTGTATCAAAATGCTAGTAAATTTAGAATTTGATGTGGAGAGTCTACAGTGTTTTGTTTTATGTTTTTGCTCTTGCTTTTAGCTAAGCACATGTTCTATCAATACTTAATTGATATAGGACTTTTATCGCCTGAGTTTTATTTTTAGTGATAATTTTTAAAGTTTTCTTTTTTCTGGCTGTTTTTGAAAGTATGAAAATTCTTATCCTTTGTTCTGGCAATACATTGAAGAGAAAGAATTACTGTAACCTCAGTTAGCCAGAATGTTTGACGTGTAATGCCATGTATGCTGTTTATTTGCCATGTGTGCATTGCTGTGAAATTATGCAAATCAACGGTAGTTTGCTTTATGATTCCCTGGTGGCTCAGGTGGTAAAGAATCCGCCTGCAATTGGAGAGACCTGGGTTTGATCCCTGGGTTGGGAAGATCCCCTGGCGGAGGGCATAGCAGCCCACTCCAGTGTTCTTGCCTGGAGAATCCTGTGGACAGAGGAGCCCGGCAGGGTGGCAAAGAGCCCGACATGACTGGGTGTCTGAGCGCGCACGCGCGCTGCTCTGAAATTATGCAAACCAACTGTAGTTTGCGTTGTGGTTAACCGAAAGAAAAGGTTGTGGTTTTGTTTCTGTCCTTAATGTTGAAACAGGGGGACATAAAGTAGTTTTACACCTGGTTCAAAGCTCTCTTATTTGATTATTCTGGTTTTCAGTTGCTAATAATATTTTTCTTACCTGGATAAGCTTAGGGTTTGAGTTTCATATTTAATTTCAGATAAAGGTGATTGTGTAGGTGTTTTGCAAAACCCTAAAAATAGTATTATTAAGCTTTCTAAGCAGCCATTTACGAAGAGCTCTTTACAATCAAGTTAACATTTGAATGATCTCTTATATAGTATCTTTCAAAATACATAAGCAAGTTTTAAAAAATGTTACTTGAGTTACTTCTAAGTGTTTTTTATACGTGTTAAATATAAAACTATAAAGCATTAAAAATATTGTGCATTCTTGTAAATCATGGTTCTGTTGAAATTAACTGAAAAAGTAGTTAGAGAAACTTGACATCTCAAAGCCACATGCAAAAGTAATTAGGAATTTTACTAAAATATATATATAATATTAAAATTATAAAATATTGAATTTAGAATTTGGTAGCTGCATGTGGATTCTAATTATATCAAAGCATTTGTTACCTGGAATCCTTTCCTCAGGAAATGAATCATTGTAGAACACCGAAGTTTTTAAAATAACCTGAAGGATTGCAGGCTGCAAGTCTTTTTGTATTTAGTCTAATTTTTTTGTTTTGGTCTTTGCTTTTGTGTGACCATCTGTGTAGTGTTCCTGACCTCTTTTTTTTTTTTGCTGCAGACACAGTAATGAGTTTGGAATCTAGATAATTGAGTTAAGTGAGAGGCAGGAGGATAGCGTTGGACATTGGGAGTCAGGAATATTTTTGCTGAATTTTTAGAATGAAGAATCATATGGGCATACAGGTATACGAGGAACAAGTCATATTCAAGGTACAAAGGATCAGAGTAGTCTTAGAAACTTTGCCATGGTGATATTTCATGAATGCAAGAAGAGTGGAATAGTATTTTCAAACTTCTAAAGGAGAGAAAATATGTTTCAGGCATTTTATAATCATTCAGATTGTTCTTCAAGTGTAAGGCAAGAGCCAGCTTAAGCCAGAAATAACAGTACTGATGACGCTATTTTAAAGTAAACAAAAATAACTTACCTGAGGACAAAGTCCAGGCACTCCAGGGATAAAACTCAGGAATGGAGACACCAAAGAAAAGTGGTGTGCATTGACTCCAGTTAAGTAGAATTCTAACACTAGCAACTGGGGAAATTATGATTCCAGACCAGACTATAAATGTTATGAACCTTTAAAAAAATCTTTGTCAAAGCATTTAAAACTTCCTGATAGTTATAAATGTACAGAGAAATTTTTGAAATAGCTAAAACTAATATTTAGTGTACTGTTATTCAAAATACTAGAGATTTTGGAATTGAAGTATTATTTCTTTGTAAAAACCTCACTAAGGGAAGTTAGAATAGGACTAGCCTTGCTTGCCGCCTTCTTGTTGTATGACTTAAGATACGACATAAATCTGTGCTATACCTGGTGTGGTAGATACAGAAATTTAAAGTTTGGACCCACTTCAAAAATTTTATCCGTTTCCCTCTGTGTCATGAAATTTCTGCAGGCATCATTATGCCACAACCACTTTTTTCATCTACGTGGATAATTTGGTCTTTACTGAATTCCTCTGACTGCATATCTAGATAATGCTTCAGTGACAGCAGTATCAGCATTCCATGGTCAGCTGTTTCTTCTGTTATATCTTTTATGTTCAGTGTGAATTTCACTTTCAGTGTTTCCACTTTTCATTTCTTTGTGAGCTTTCATCCTCATTGGTTAATTTCCTCTTTTGATTATTTTTATAAACTGTCAAACTGTCATGTAGGATTATCACTAGGTGACAATTCATGCTTGCTGTCTGAACTAACAAATACACAGTGATCAGTCACTAGTTCCACTTTGAAAGAAGTGATGTGATTGATCGCTGATCACAGGAAGCATCTGGTATTTACGTAGTGATTTGTGGATGGAAGAACTGGGCACTTCAGTTTGCATTCTATGCGATTATTTAAAAATACAGTGGTACTTGGGATTTGAACCATGTTGCTGAAAGTTTAAATTGTGAATCTCAATTTGTGTGTGTATAGTGAAAACATGCAAAGTGAAAACTGTTTATAATAATATAATTGATAAAAATCCCAAGTTGAATTAGGGGAAAGGGTGAGTATATTAATCCTGCTATCCTTGTCAGGTAGTCAGTAAGTATTATCTAATATTGAAATATGTAATACAGTGATTCTGGCTTCTAAATGTTTCTTATAGTCACATTTTATTAATTTGGGGGGACTCTTTTAGGGACAGTCCCCTGGTTAAAGAGAATATAAAGTTTAGCAGGCTTTTCTTGTTTCTCTCCTTTTCTAAGATGTACAGCCAAGTAATTGGAGATGTTCTAGTCCAATTTCATTAACGCAGCTATTCAACTTAAAGAACCTACTTCATTGGCTATGACCATGCATGGAGGGCCAACAACATCTCCTGATACTTTGGGTGTTAACATTTTTCCCTTTAAAGCCTGTCTTTATTCCTAATGCCCATGTTATGGTCAGTGCAGCTTCATCTTCTCACTCCACTATTCAGTTTTGGTACTGGAAAATTTCTTATTTTCAAGCTTAGCTATGTATTAAAAATAATTTTAAAAAATTATACATTTCACTGTGTAGTAGACAAGAGGGAGGATTCTTGCGTGTGCTTCATTATCATTTAGACTAGACATAGGCTGTCATGGTTGTTTATCAAAAAAACAATCTACTCAAGCTATAAATATGCCAAGCTATAAAATGCCTGTTAGTTGAGTCATTGTGTTGTACACCCGAAACTAACATAATTTGTACATCAACCTATTTCAGTAAAAAGTACCTATTAATATTAAGAAATATATGAGACCTGTGGTGGAAACTGAATTCATAAAAGAAGATTTGAGCTAGTATATTGATAAAGTAGTCCTAGATGAGAAGATTCAGTTGGTCAAAAAATATCAATTCTCCCCAATATAGACTCTTTCAATTAAAATTTCAATGGAATTTTAAGGAAATTTTAAAGTTATCCAGAAGAGTAAACTTGAAAAACTTATTAAGAAAATTTAGAACAAAATAATGGGGGGAGTGAATTGCTTAACCAAGTAGCAAGGCGTGTTGCAAAGACTGATTAACAGAATGATTTTGAAGCAGGAAGTAGGTTTGTAAAACAAATAGGTCTGTAGGGCAATAGGGGTAGGAACTAGGTCTGTAGAACAAAGTAGAGGCTATACAAACGTGTGTTCATGTAGACACTTTATAAGCTATATTTCAAGCAGTTAGGGAAAGGATGAATTGTTTAAAAAGTGGTATTTAGGAAATTGGCTACTTGGGGGAGAAAATACAAGTACATTCCTACTTCACATCATAAGCAAAATTAGATTCCAGATGGAGTAAATATCTAGACGTATAAAAAATAAAATTATAAGAGTGCAGTTTTCAGAGACCCAAGATAGCCTTGTTAACCATGCCCCAAATTTAGAAACCATGAAGCGACTAATAGATTTAACTACGTATTTAAAGATTAAAGTAAAAGGTACTGTAAACAAAGTTGAAAGCCAAAGGAAAGATAGGAGAAAAAATGTTTACATAACAATGTATAAGGAGTCAGACAACCAATGGAAAATAAACAAAGGGTATAAATAGACATTTCTAAAAAGAAATAGCAGTGGCTAATGCAAAAATGGGAAAGAATGGGAAATGCAAGAATGAGAAAGACTAGAGATCTCTTCAAGAAAATTAGAGATACCAAGGGAACATTTCATGCAAAGGTGGGTTCAATAAAGGACAGAAATGGTATGGACCTAACAGAAGCAGAAGATAGTAAGAAGAGGTGGCAAGAATACACAGAAGAACCGTACAAAAAAGATCTTCACGACCCAGATAATCACAGTGGTGTGATCACTCACCTAGAGCCAGACATCCTGGAATGTGAAGTCAAGTGGGCCTTAGGAAGCATCACTACAAACACAGCTAGTGGAGGTGATGGAATTCCAGTGGAACTATTTCAAATCCTATAAGATGATGCTGTGAATGTGCGGCACTCAATATGCCAGCAAATTTGGAAAACTCAGCAGTGGCCACAGGACTGGAAAAGGTGTTTTCATTCCAATCCCAAAGAAAAGCAATGCCAAAGAATGCTCAAACTACTGCACAATTGCACTCATCTCACACACTAATAAAGTAATGCTCAAAATTCTCCAAGCCAGGCTTCAGCAATACGAGAACCGTGAACTTCCAGATGTTGAAGCTGGTTTTAGAAAAGGCAGAAGAACCAGAGATCAAATTGCCAACATCTGCTGGATCATTGAAAAAGCAAGAGAGTTCCAGAAAAACATCTACTTCTGCTTTATTGACTATTCAAAGCCTTTGACTGTGTGGGTCACAATAAACTGTGGAAAATTCTGAAAGAGATGGGAATACCAGACCACCTGACCTGCCTCTTGAGAAACCTATATGCAGGTCAGGAAGCAACAGTTAGAACTGGACATGGAACAACAGACTGGTTCCAAATAGGAAAAGGAGTATGTCAGGGCTGTATATTGTCACCCTGCTTACTTTACTTATACGCACATCGTGAGAAACGCTGGGCTGGATGAAGCACGAGCTGGAATCAAGATTGCTGGGAAAAATATTAATAACCTCAGATATGCAGATGATACCACTCTTATGGCAGAAAGTGAAGAGGAACTAAAGAGCCTCTTGAAGGTGAAAGAGGAGAGTGACAAAGTTGGCTTAAAACTCAACATTCAGAAAACTAAGATCATGGCATCTGGTCCCATCACTTCATGGGAAATAGATGGGGCAACAGTGTCAGACCTTATTTTTTGGGGCTCCAAAATCACTGCAGATGGTGACTGCAGCCATGAAATTAAAAGACACTTACTCCTTGGAAGGAAAGTTATGACCAACCTAGACAGCATATTAAAAAGCAGAGGCATTGGGGAGGAGCCAAGATGGCGGAGGAGTAGGACCGGGAGACCACTTTCTCTCCTACAAATTCATCAAAAGAATAACCGAATGCAGAGCAAACTTCACAAAACAACTTCTGATCGCTAGCTGAGGTCATCAGGCGCCCAGAAAAGCAGACCATTGTCTTTGAAAGGAGGTAGGACAAAATATAAAAGATAAAAAGTGAGACAAAAGAGCTAAGGACGGAGACCCGTCCCGGGAAGGGAGTCTTAGGCGGCCTTGCTTGGGCTAGGGTCCGGGCCTGAGTGCCCTGAGGACAATCGGGGGGAGCTTCTGTGAGGTGCCAACTTGAACTGTGGGAGACCAAAGGAGAGAGAGAAAATTGACCGGCCGGAACACACTGCTGGCCGTTCGCAGAACAAAGGGACGGGGAAAGTCCCGAGAAGAGCTCGCAGGCTGCGGACCGGCCCAGCCCTGCCGGAGGCAGGAGGCAGGGGGGAGGGGAAGGTCGCGGCGAGACACAGGGCGCAGGCACCGGACCGGCGCGGGGCGGGGACTGGGGCTGGGGACGCGGAGGGCGGAAGGCGCGCGCACCCGCCTGGCGCCAGCGGAAACTGAGACTGGGTCCGCGGAAGGGAGTGGGTGCGCCACACCTGGGGATAGCGCGCCCACCAAGCCCCTGGCTGCCTGGACCGCTCTGACGGGGAAGGCACAGAGAGCAGGCGCAGCTTTTCCTTCCGCGCTTTTGTGTAACACCCGAGGGCTGGAACCTCGCGCAGCGCGGGGCGCGCTCCATATAGAACAGCCGGGAGCCTGAGCAGCGCAGACGGAGAAAGCAGCGTCAGCCCCTTCCGGCAGCGCCAGCCCACCCCCGCAGGGCCAGCCCCTCCCCGCAGCGTCAGCCCCGCCCCCGCAGGGCCAGCCCCTCCCCGCAGCGTCAGCCCCGCCCCGCAGCGCCAGCCCCGCCCCGCAGCGCCAGCCCCGCCCCGCAGCGTCAGCCCCTCCCAGCAGCGCAACGGAACTAGCTACCTGAATAAGAGTCCGCCTCCGGCCGCCTGTGTCAGGGCGGAAATGAGCCTCTGAAGAGACCGGCAAACAGAAGCCAAATAAACAAAGGGAACCGCTTCAGAAGGGACTGGTGCAACAGATTAAAATCCCTGAAGAAAACACCGACTTCACCGGAAGGGCCCTGTAGATATCGAGAAGTGCAAGCTGGAACGAGGAGCTATCTGAAACTGAGCCGAACCCACACTGACTGCAACAGCTCCAGAGAAATTCCTAGACATATTTTTACTTTTTTTTTTATTTTTCTGTTTTTTCTAAGTAAGGAAAAAAAAAAAATTTTTTTTTTTTTATATTTTTCTTTTTTATTTTTTCTCTTTTATTTTCCTTTAAAATTCCCTATTACTCCCCCATTACTCCTTAACTTTCATTTTCATAGATTTTTACGATTTTTTTAATTAGGGGAAAAAAAAAATTTTTTTTCTTTCTTTTCTTTTTTCTTTTTCTTTTCTTTTTTCTTCTTTTTTTTCTTTCCTTTTTCTCTTCTATTTTCTTTTTCTCTTCTTTTTAAAGTCCTCTAGTACTCCTCTACTACTCTTCATTTTCATCTTCACTACACTATAACCTTACAAAAAAAAAAAAAAAAGAGAAGCCCTATCTTAAAACCGAAGATTATTCCCTCCCAATCTTGACTCTCTGTTTTCTACCTCAGAACACCTCTATTTCCTCTTTTCCCCTTCTCTTCCCCATCCAATTCTGTGAATCCTTGTAGGGGTCTGAGATACGAGAACACTCTGGGAACAGACAGCTGCGTAGATCTGTCTCTCTCCTCTTGAGTCCCCCTTTTTCTCCTCCTACTCATCTCTATCTCCCTCCTCCCTTTTCTCCTGTTCATGTAACTCTGTGAACCTCTCTGGGTGTCCCTAACGGGGGAGAATCTTTTCGCCATTAACCTAGAAGTTTAATTATCAGAGCTGTATAGTTGGAGAAGTCCTGAGACTACAGGAAGAATAAAACTGAAATCCAGAGGCAGGAAACTTAAGCCCAAAACCTGAGAACACCAGAAAACTCCTGACTACATGGAACTTTAAGTGATAAGTGACCGTCCAAAAGCCTCCATACCTACACTGAAACCAACCACCACCCAAGAGCCAATAAGTTTTAGAGCAAGACATACCACGCAAATCCTCCAGCAACACAGGAACATAGCCCTGAATGTCAACATACAGGCTACCCAAGGTCACACCTAACACATAGACCCAACTCAAAACTCATTACTGGGCACTCCATTGCTCTCCAAAGAGAAGAAATCAAGTTCCACGCACCAGTACACTGACGCCAGCTTCCCTAACCAGGAAACCTTGACAAGCCAAACGTCCAACCCCACCCACTGGGTAAATCCTCCACAATAAAAAGGAACCACAGACCTCCAGAATACAGAAAGTCCACTCCAGACACAGCAATCTAAACAAGATGAAAAGGCAAAGAAATACCCAACAGGTAAAGGAACAAGAAAAATGCCCACCAAGTCAAACAAAAGAGGAGGAGATAGGGAATCTACCTGAAAAAGAATTTAGAATAATGATAATAAAAATGATCCAAAATCTTGAAAACAAAATGGAGTTACAGATAAATAGCTTGGAAACAAAGATTGAAAAGATACAAGAATTGTTTAATAAAGACCTAGAAGAAATAAAAAAGAGTCAATTAAAAATGAATAATGCAATGAATGAGATCAAAAACACTTTGGAGGGAACCAAGAGTAGAATAACGGAGGCAGAAGATAGGATAAGTGAGGTAGAAGATAAAATGGTGGAAATAAATGAAGCAGAGAGGAAAAAAGAAAAAAGGATCAAAAGAAATGAGGACAACCTCAGGGACCTCTGGGACACTGTGAAACGCCCCAACATTCGAATCATAGGAGTTCCAGAAGAAGAAGACAAAAAGAAAGGCCATGAGAAAATACTCGAGGAGATAATAGCTGAAAACTTCCCTAAAATGGGGAAGGAAATAGCCACCCAAGTCCAAGAAACCCAGAGAGTTCCAAACAGGATAAACCCAAGGCGAAACACCCCAAGACACATATTAATCAAACTAACAAAGATCAAACACAAAGAACAAATATTAAAAGCAGCAAGGGAAAAACAACAAATAACACACAAAGGGATTCCCATAAGGATAACAGCTGATCTATCAATAGAAACCCTCCAGGCCAGAAGGGAATGGCAGGACGTCCTGAAAGTAATGAAAGAGAATAACCTACAACCTAGATTACTGTATCCAGCAAGGATCTCATTCAGATATGAAGGAGAATTCAAAAGCTTTACAGATAAGCAAAAGCTGAGAGAATTCAGCACTACCAAACCATCTCTTCAACAAATGCTAAAGGATCTTCTCTAGACAGGAAATGCAGAAAGGTTGTATAAACGTGAACCCAAAACAACAAAGTAAATGGCAACGGGACCACACCTATCAATAATTACCTTAAATGTAAATGGGTTGAATGCCCCAACCAAAAGACAAAGATTGGCTGAATGGATACAAAAACAAGACCCCTATATATGCTGTCTACAAGAGACCCACCTCAAAACAAGAGACACATACAGACTGAAAGTGAAGGGCTGGAAAAAAATATTTCATGCAAACGGAGACCAAAAGAAAGCAGGAGTCGCAATACTCATATCAGATAAAATAGACTTTCAAATAAAGGATGTGAAAAGAGACAAAGAAGGACACTACATAATGATCAAAGGATCAATCCAAGAAGAAGATATAACAATTATAAATATATATGCACCCAACATAGGAGCACCGCAATATGTACGGCAAACACTAACGAGTATGAAAGAGGAAATTAATAGTAACACAATAATAGTGGGAGACTTTAATACCCCACTCACAACTATGGATAGATCAACTAAACAGAAAATTAACAAGGAAACACAAACCTTAAATGACACAATGGACCAGCTAGACCTAATTGATATCTATAGGACATTTCACCCCAAAACAATCAACTTCACCTTTTTCTCAAGTGCACACGGAACCTTCTCCAGAATAGATCACATCCTGGGCCATAAATCTAGTCTTGGAAAATTCAAAAAAATTGAAATCATTCCAGTCATCTTTTCTGACCACAGTGCAGTAAGATTAGATCTCAATTACAGGAAAAAAATTGTTAAAAATTCAAACACATGGAGGCTAAATAACACACTTCTGAATAACCAACAAATCATAGAAGAAATCAAAAAAGAAATCAAAATATGTATAGAAATGAATGAAAATGAAAACACAACAACCCAAAACCTATGGGACACTGTAAAAGCAGTGCTAAGGGGACGGTTCATAGCATTACAGGCTTACATCAAGAAACAAGAAAAAAGCAAATAAATAACCTAACTCTACACCTAAAGCAATTAGAGAAGGAAGAAATGAAGAACCCAGGGTTAGCAGAAGGAAAGAAATCTTAAAAATCAGGGCAGAAATAAATGCAAGAAACTAAAGAGACCATAGCAAAAATCAACAAAGCTAAAAGCTGGTTTTTGAAAAAATAAACAAAATTGACAAACCATTAGCAAGACTCATTAAGAAACAAAGAGAGAAGAACCAAATTAACAAAATTAGAAATGAAAATGGAGAGATCACAACAGACAACACTGAAATACAAAGGATCATAAGAGACTACTACCAGCAGCTCTATGCCAATAAAATGGACAACTTGGATGAAATGGACAAATTCTTAGAAAAGTATAACTTTCCAAAACTGAACCAGGAAGAAATAGAAGATCTTAACAGACCCATCACAGGCAAGGAAATCGAAAGTGTAATCAAAAATCTTCCAGCAAACAAAAGCCCAGGACCAGATGGCTTCACAGCTGAATTCTACCAAAAATTTAGAGAAGAGCTAACACCTACCTTACTCAAACTCTTCCAGAAAATTGCAGAAGAAGGTAAACTTCCAAACTCATTCTATGAGGCCACCATCACCCTAATTCCAAAACCAGACAAAGATGCCACAAAAAAAGAAAACTACAGGCCAATATCACTGATGAACATAGATGCAAAAATCCTTAACAAAATTCTAGCAAACAGAATCCAACAACATATTAAAAAAATCATACACCACGACCAAGTGGGCTTTATCCCAGGAATGCAAGGATTCTTCAATATCCGCAAATCAATCAATGTAATACACCACATTAACAAATTGAAAGATAAAAACCATATGATTATCTCAATAGATGCAGAGAAAGCCTTTGACAAAATTCAACACTCATTTATGATTAAAACTCTCCAAAAAGCAGGAATAGAAGGAACATACCTCAACATTATAAAAGCCATATATGACAAACCCACAGCAAGCATCACCCTCAATGGTGAAAAATTGAAAGCATTCCCCCTGAAATCAGGAACAAGACAAGGGTGCCCACTCTCACCACTACTGTTCAACATAGTGTTGGAAGTTTTGGCCACAGCAATCAGAGCAGAAAAAGAAGTAAAAGGAATCCAGATAGGAAAAGAAGAAGTGAAACTCTCGCTGTTTGCAGATGACTGATCCTCTACATAGAAAACCCTAAAGACTCTACCAGAAAATTACTAGAGCTAATCAATGAATATAGTAAAGTTGCAGGATATAAAATTAACACACAGAAATCCCTTGCATTCCTATATACTAACAATGAAAAACAGAAAGAGAAATTAAGGAAACAATACCATTCACCATTGCAACAAAAAGAATAAAATACTTAGGAGTATATCTACCTAAAGAAACAAAAGACCTATACATAGAAAACTATAAAACACTGATGAAAGAAATCAAAGAGGACACAAATAGATGGAGAAATATACCGTGTTCATGGATTGGAAAATCAATATTATCAAAAAATGGCTATTCTACCCAAAGCAATCTATAGATTCAATGCAATCCCTATCAAGCTACCAACGGTATTTTTCACAGAACTAGACCAAAGAATTTCACAATTTGTATGGAAATACAAAAACCTCGAATAGCCAAAGTAATCTTGAAAAAGAAGAATGGAACTGGAGGAATCAACCTGCCTGACTTCAGACTCTACTACAAAGCCACAGTCATCAAGACAGTGTGGTACTGGCACAAAGACAGAAATATAGACCAATGGGACAGAATAGAAAGCCCAGAGATAAATCCACGAACCTATGGACACCTTATCTTTGACAAAGGAGGCAAGGATATACAATGGAAAAAAGACAACCTCTTTAACAAGTGGTGCTGGAAAACTGGTCAACCACTTGTAAAAGAATGAAACTAGAACACTTTCTAACACCATACACAAAAATAAACTCAAAATGGATTAAAGATCTAAATGTAAGACCAGAACTATAAAACTCCTAGAGGAGAACATAGGCAAAACACTCTCCGACATAAATCACAGCAAGATCCTCTATGACCCACCTCCCAGAATATTGGAAATAAAAGCAAAACTAAACAAATGGGATCTAATGAAACTTAAAAGCTTTTGCACTACAAAAGAAACTATAAGTAAGGTGAAAAGACAGCCCTCAGATTGGGAGAAAATAATAGCAAATGAAGAAACAGACAAAGGATTAATCTCAAAAATATACAAGCAACTCCTGCAGCTCAATTCCAGAAAAATAAATGACCCAATCAAAAAATGGGCAAAGAACTAAACAGACATTTCTCCAAAGAAGACATACAGATGGCTAACAAACACATGAAAAGATGCTCAACATCACTCATGATCAGAGAAATGCAAATCAAAACCACAATGAGGTACCATGTCACTCCAGTCAGAGTGGCTGCTATCCAAAAAACAAGCAATAAATGCTGGAGAGAGTGTGGAGAAAAGGGAACCCTCTTACACTGTTGGTGGGAATGCAAACTAGTACAGCCACTATGGAGAACAGTGTGGAGATTCCTTAAAAAACTGGAATAGAACTGCCATATGACCCAGCAATCCCACTTCTGGGCATACACACTGAGGAAACCAGATCTGAAAGAGACACGTGCACCCCAATGTTCATCGCAGCACTGTTTATAATAGCCAGGACATGGAAGCAACCTAGATGCCCATCAGCAGATGAATGGATAGGAAGCTGTGGTACATATACACCATGGAATATTTACTCAACATTAAAAAGAATCATTTGAATCAGTTGCTAATTGAGATGGAATGAAACTGAAGCCCGTTATATCAGAATGAAGTAAGCTGGAAAAGATAAAGACGCATACAGTATACTAATGCATATATATGGAATTTTTAGAAAGATGGTAATGATAACCCTATATGCAAAACAGAAAAAGAAACACAGATGTACAGAACAGACTTTTGGACTCTGTGGGAGAAGGCGAGGGTGGGATGTTTCGAGAGAACAGCATCGAAACATGTATATTATCTATGGTGAAGCAGATCACCAGCCCAGGTTGGATGCATGAGACAAGTGCTCGGGCCTGGTGCACTGGGAAGACCCAGAGGGATCGGGTAGAGAGGGAGGTGGGAGGGGGGATCGGGATGGGGAATACATGTACATCCACGGCTGATTCATGTCAATGTAATGACAAAAACCACTCATATTGTAAAGTAATTGCCTCCAACTAATAAATAAATGGAAAAAATAAACATTAAAAAAAAGAGAAAAAAAAAACACACAAAACCATTGCAGGTAGAAAAAAAAACTAAAGACAGTGACCAGCTTACATACTCAGAAACAAGACAGGTAGTTAAAAAAAAGGAATGGTCACAGGACAAAAATATCCAATGAATTTTATTTAAGAAAAAGCAGTATGATGATTCCATAGAAAAGAATATAAAAGTAAAGGAGTTCTCCGAAATCTAGTATGAGAAGAAAAAGAAATGGAAAACCGGAGGAAAAAAAAAAGGTGAGAAAATTAGAAAATTCATCCAGAGAGGCAGCATTTGATAAGTAGAACTTCCAGAAAGAAATAAGGGAAAAACAGATTAGGGAAAGACTTTTTAGGTAAATAGTTAAAAAAAAAAAACTAACAAAACACCTTTATGGAATAGATAGGCATGAGTTTTCAGATTGAAAGGACACCCAAAGCACCCTGTGAAATGGATGAATTCATATATAATACACCACCAGGATATTACAGAACCCTAGGAATAAAAGTCAAGTTCCAAGAAAAAAATTTGAGTGAAAAATACAAAAATATCAAGAGTTAGACATTAGACTTCTTCTTCTTTTTTTTTTTTTTAGAGTTTAGTGCATTTATTTATTTTTTTAAAAAAAAATTTATTTATTTATTTATTTTTTATTAGTTGGAGGCTAATTACTTCACAGACATTAGACTTCTTAATAAAACCATACCCCATAGGCAAAGCAGGTATGCCTTCAAAACTCAGAGCAAAAATGTTTTCCAACATGGAACTAGCTATCAAAACAAAATATCACTCAAGTTTGTGGGTAGAGATATTTATACACATGCAAGACTTCCAAAAAATTGCCTTCTGAGAATTATTTCTCAGGAAACTAGTAGAGGATGTACTGGAAAAAAAAATAAGAGAGTAAATTGGGAAGGAGGAAGATGATAAGGAATCCAGGAAAACAGAAGAAAATGGCAATGAGAATGCCCAGGATGACTGTTAAAAAAAAAAATTCCATCTAGCAACCGTGCAGTGAGCCTGCAGAACTAACACAGAAGTGGGCAGGTCAGAAAGCTCCAGGCCAGGAAAAAGATCTCCAAGGCACTTCTATTTACAGAATACTTCACATGTGATGTAAGAGTTGGGAATGAAACGTTCTGAGTACATAAAAATATGGTAAATCAATAAAGAAAAAATTATTTACTCCAAGAAAATTTTTAAATGCACAAATTAGGAAAAGTAATTATGGTATACCTCAAGATGACTAACAATTACAGAGTCACCTTTGGATGGAAATTGAAATGACATCATCTCACCCCACCAAATTAGCAAAACTTAAAAAAATCTGACAATATCAAGTTCTTGCAGTGAATTTGGTGTAACAGGAATATCCTCCCTCCTACACACACACATACACACACACACACATGAACACACACACTTTTAACATGAGTTTTGATTGGTGGAACCTCTTGGGATAATAAATTGTAATTATCTATAAAGTTGAAAATGCACATGGTCTACCACCCAACAATTCCACTCCCTGATTGTATACTTGACAGATACGTATGTGTATGAATGTCCAAAGCAGCAAAAAACTGGAAGCAATGGGAAACATTTCAAATGTCCATATGCTGTTCAGTTCAGTTCAGTCGCTCCGTCGTGTCCGAGTCTTTGTGACCCCATGAACCGCAGCATGCCAGGCCTCCCTGTCCATCACCAACTCCCAGAGTTCACCCAAACCCATGTCCATCGAGTTGGTGATGCCATTCAACCATCTCATCCTCTGTCGTCCCCTTCTCCTCCTGCCCTCAATCTTTCCCAGCATCAGGGTCTTTTCCAGTGAGTCAGCTGTTCGCATCAGGTGGCCAAAGTATTGGAGTTTCAGCTTCAAAATCAGTCCTTCCAATGAACACCCAGGACTGATCTCCTTTAGGATGGACTGGTTGGATCTCCTTGCAGTCCAAGGGACTCTCAAGGGTCTTCTCCAACACCACAGTTCAAAAGCATCAATTCTTTGGCGCTCAGCTCACATCCATACATGACCACTGGAAAAACCATAGCCTTGACTAGACAGATCTTTGTTGGCAAAGTAATGTCTCTGCTTTTTAATATGCTAAGTTGGTCATAACTTTCCTTCCAAGGAGTAAGTGTCTTTTAATTTCATGGCTGCAATTACCATCTGCAGCGATTTTGGAGCCCAGAAAAATAAAGTCAGCCACTGTTTCCACTGTTTCCCCATCTATTTGCCATGAATGTGTAAATAAATGGCAATATTTTCATATAATCGGATACTTCAAAGACAATGATATGGCTCCTATTTCTTAAAGTTGGTGGAATCTACACAGGTGTTTGTTTCATTCTTTTTTTTTTGTTTGTTTCATTCTTCCTTGAAGAAATCTTTCCAATTCCTCTGTCCCTGCCCCTGACCAGACATCAGGAGGTGAGACACCTAGAGATCTGGAGCTTAAGTGGCTTCACAAACAGGGGGACAAGACGAGGACACGTGTCAGGCTTTCCAACGGTGTCTTCTGAAACCCTCACCTTGGTCCTGCCTAGGATGCCCTCCTTTCCTTCTCAGCACCCACCTTTAACAACCTCTTTTATCTTTTAAGGCCGTCCTTCCAAATCCTTTGTTCACCCACCTGATGAGAAAACTGAAGTTGAGAGCAGCTGAAGCATGTGCTTTTCGAACTCTGTGGGAGAATGTGAGGGTGGGATATTT